>NC_064868.1:56186235-56496547 GCF_024139225.1 Suncus etruscus | reverse complement strand
TATCTATAATTATGATTAATATAAATATAGTTATCTCTGCTTAAACACAGCTCTGGTTCATTAAATATACATTCATTTAATACACATTCATTTTGTATGAATATTAATATTCATCCATTTCATAGCCATACAATATAAATCATTTTGCATATTTTCTCATTATCTCCTCTATTTGTTATCTCCCACCTATTTGTGTACTGTTGCTATCTGAAGATGCCACGCTCCAGCCCCATGACCACATTATTTTAGATGTTTCTGTGCTCACCATCATTGTATATAGTTCCCTTGTTGTCTTTTTCATAAAAGACACCATGAGGCTGTATGCTGAATGTTTGTGAGGCACGGTTATAAAAAGTCACATGAATGGTGTCACCCACCTCAGCCCGGATGACTGGCCCTGAATAATAGGGAAGAGAGACAGTGTAAATAAAAGAGGATTTATCAAGGGAAAGTTTTAAAACAGAAAAGATAGTAATAACAAATAGAATTTTAAAAATATACTCCCCAATAATAAGCAAATATATCCTAAGTTAATTACAATTTATATTGTATATTTTAGTTTGGGGCCATACCTATTGGTGCACAGGTTTTACCTAGGCTCTGAGCTTAGGCTTATCTAGACTTACCTTTCTAGACTCTGTGCCTAAGAAATAATATTTGGTGCCAGGAATTTGAACCAGGGTAAATTTTATGCAAGGCAAGCTATTTTAAACAATACTATCTCTTAGGCTCCAGGAATGATTAGTATTTTAAAATATTAGAGTTGTTCAAAATTACTTAAAGATTTAATGTGATCCACATTAAAGACCTAATGATGATCATGATTTTGGTTTGGGGACATAGATGACAGTATTCAGTGCTTATATTTAGCACTGTACTCAGGGGTGACACCTGGTGGGACTCTGGGGAACATGTGTTGTGCAGGGATGGAAACTAGATCAGCCATGTAAAATGCAAAGTTAACCATACCTAAAATACTATATCTCCAGTTTGAATTCTTATTTAACATAAACAAAAAACTCATAAAATATAAATAATATTTCAAGTAATCAAACAAATTTTAAGGGAAAAAATAAAGACATAAATGTTAGCTTTCAAATTCTCCACAAATATATAGTAATCAATAGTGTTGAACAGTCATTAATGTATATATAAAGACCAATGAAATAGAATAAAATTCATAAATAAACACAATTTAGGAAATATTTTAGTTCTGCAGGCCTGTTTTTTGAGCCTTTTATCATTGTATATTTACTATTCCCTTACTCAGTTTACATTTTTAATATATTTTATATAAACATTAAGGTAATAACCTTGCAATACATTTTTAGACAGAAAAAGTTGTTCCTAATTTAGTTACAGTCATAAAATATTTAAGAACCTTCACCAATGTGCATTTTCATCCACTAATGTCAACAGTTTCCCCTCTCACCCACCCACCCTATCCAGCATTATCTATCTTTCTCTCTGCCCTCTCTTTTTTTGTATCATTGTGGTTTATACTACTGCAAATGAAGGGGTTCCAAGAATGTTCTTTGCATATTATACCTTCTCTGCACTTTCTGTTCTTTATGGTAATCTACCTATCATGAAAAATGTCCTACTGATTTTTATCTCTATTATCTCTATATGTCATTCACACATTATCTTTATTTTTATATCCCAGAGATGAGTGAGATTATTTAATGTGCATCCATTTCCCTCCAAGTTATTTCACTCAGTATAATACTCTCCAAGCCAATCCACGGAGAAATTTATGACGTTATTTTTTCTAGCAGCTGCAGTATACGTATTCCATTGTGTAGATATACCAGTTTCTTTATCCACTCATATGCTTATAAGCACCAGGTTTGCTTAAAGATTCTGGCTATTGTAAATAATGTTGCAAAAAACATGGGTTGCAGAGGTCAATTTTGTTTTGCGTTATTATGTTTTTATGTTATATCTCTAGTAGTACTGCTGGATCATTTGGAAGCTCAAGTTTTATTTTTTAAAGGAATATAGATCTTATTTTCCAGAGAGGCTGAACTAAACAGCATTACCAACAGGAGAGAATGAGAGTCCATTTTTCTCCATATTCAAGCCAGCACTGGTTAATCTTTTACTTTGTGATGTGTGCCATACTGTGGGGTGAAATGGTACCTGATTGTTGTTTTTATTTGTATCTCACTGATAATTACTTATTGGAGCACTTTTTTTAAATGTGCCTTTTGGACATCTGTGTTTCTTCTTTGGGAAAATGTCTGTTCATTTCTTCTCCTCATTATTTGATGACATTGGATTTTTTATCATGTTCAGTTCTGTCTGTACCATATATATATATATATATATATATATATATATATATATATCTTAGAAATTAACCCTTTATAAGAGAGAAATTGGATGAATTGTTTCTCCCATTACATAGATAGCCTTTGTTTTCTAGACACCTTTATCTATGAAGTGCATAAGCTTCTGAGTTTACTGTAGTCCCATTTTATTTTATCACTGCTTCCACTTGTTTGTACAATGGTGTTTCCTCCTTGAAAATGCCTTTAGTTTCAATGTCATGGTGTGTGTTGCCTACGCCTTCCTCTATGAAACTTATGATTTCAGGTCTGCTATCAAGATCTTTAATTCATTTTGATTGGACCATGTGTATGGTGTTAAAGAGAGGTATGGGTTGACCTTTTTCACAAAATTTACCAGTTTTACCAATACCACATGCTGAGGAGGCTTTCCTTGCTTCATCTTTTATTTGTTGGCACTTTATCAAAGATTAATTAGTTAGTAGACTTGAAAATATGTCTGGGTATGTCTTTATTCTAATACCATGCTTTTTAAATTACTATTACTTTATAGTACAATTTAAAATTGGGAAAGTGATGTTTCCCATATTCTTTCTCCCTGAACTACTTTAGCTATCCATGGTCATTTATTATTCCACATGAATTTCAGGAGTGTTTGATTCACTTATTTGATTCACTTATCTATGGGTACCCATAGAGGGATTGCATTTTTATCTGTAGAATACTTTAAGAAATATTGCAATTTTAATGAAGTTAATCCTCCCAATCTATGAGTGTGGTATATGTTTCCATTTTCTTGTGTCCTCTTGTATTTCTGAAATAGTGTTTTATAGTTTTTTTGTATAAGTCTTTCAGATATTTAGTTAAATTGACTCCAATTTGTTTGATTTTCTGAGGCACAATTAAGAATGTTTTAATAATATTTTATTTAAATACCTTGATTACAAACAAGATTGTGGTTAGGTTTCTGTCATGTAAAGAATACCCCCATCACCAGTGCAACATTCCCACCACCAATCTCCCAAATATCCCTCCTCTACACCCACCCCTGCCCATACTGTAGACAGGCTTTCTAGTTCCCTCATACATTCTCATTGTTAGGATAGTTCTTTCTCTAACTAAACTCATCACTCTTTCTGGTGAGCTTTATGAGGTGAAGCTCCTCCTCTCTTTTGTCTCTGAAAATTATTGCAAGAATGTCTTTCATTTTTCTTAAAACCCATAGATGAGTGAGACCATTCTGTGTCTTTCTCTCTCCGTCTGACTTATTTCACTCAGCATAGTTGATTCCATGTACATCCATGTATAGGAAAATTTCATGACTTCATCTCTTCTGATGGCTGCATAATATTCCATTGTGTATATGTACCACATTTTGTTTTTATAATGTCTTTTTCTTATCTTTTATTATTTATATATAAAAATGCCATGGAATTTTGAGTATTAATTTTGTAGCCTTCCACTTTACTATAAAATGTACTGTTTCTAGAAGCTTTTAATAGAGCTTTTAGGATTTTCTAAATATAGTATATGCCATCGGCAAACAGTGAGAGCTTGACTTTTCCTTTCCTATCTGGATGCCCTTGATATATTTTTTGCCTAATTGCTATGGCAAGTACTTCCAGTGACAATTGGTAAATTTTTACACAAATAGTACAGTAATACTTAATGTCTGTAACCAAATGAATAACATTTGATGTTGATAATACTAGATAAAAATAAATCCAGTTAATCAAATACTTAACTTACAAATATATAAACAATATAAATGACATAAAGTATATTGTATAAACAATATAAACTATAAATATTATAAAATATAAATATATGATACATTATAAATCTATACAACTATGCATATGGTAATTCTTTCTTGAATATAGCAATAAAATCATAGCTAATAAAATTAATTTCATGGGCTTTGCTATTCTTTTTGTTTTTGTTTTTTTGGCACCCACCCTGCAGTTCTAAGGTATAGCTCCTGGATCCCTGCTCAAGGATTATTTCTGGTGGTGATTAGGGGACCATATGACATGCTATTGATAATACTAAGTTGTACCCTGATAAGGAAAATGCCCTACCTGCTTTGCTGTCACCCTAGTGCCTTGCTATAATTAATGTCTATCCAAACACAATATAGAAATAAAAAAGGTTTGTTCGCCTTGCCTGTGGTATTACTGGAACATGTATCTTGTTTGCTTTTCTGTCACTGTTTTTTTGCTTTTCTAGTTCCACTCTGAAGAAGCCTGTTTTCTCTCTTGAATCCACACTTCCCCCTTTCTCTTTCCTCAGATCGTTCTGAATACGTTTTTAATAAAACCAGTCTTGCTTCACCCCCCTAAACACAGACCTAACTTGTGACAATAAGGGAATATCAAGTATCTTATAAGGGATTAATAAGTATTGAAGCTATAAAGTGAACTTGGAAAATCTCAACAATGAAATGTACCAAAACATCTTAAAAAGTACAGTGGTAAATTGACATTTTTCTAAAGAAGATGCAGTGAAAAAGGGACCCATAACCACTACTAGTAAGAAAGTCAAGTTTTCATATGAGTCAGAAATGGCTTGCATTTAAAAAAAAGAGTATATATATCTCCACATCAAAGCCATTATCTCAGGCAGGCCCAGAAAAATGGTGATCCCAGCCCACATTTAAGCACCGTCCTCCCCCACTTGTCAGCCAGAGGTTATCCAGATATAATTGTCCTCTACCCACTGAACCTCATACCATTAGGTTGTCACCTTGAAAATATTTTTTAATAATTATCTTTTTCCCAACAACAAGTAGGACATAAAAGTTCTATCTCTCAGAGTGTATACAGACTCAAAACTTGGTTAACACAATGGAGTAAATAGTTGAAAATTTGCTCAGCATACTCAAATAACTCTGTATGACAAAAATATAACCTGATAAGTAGATGTATTATTAAGTTGCATTTGAAAGAAACAATTCAACAGATGGCTTTGCAAATAACAGAGAATCAAAACGTCCACACACAAAAACCACACACACCCACATAACTCAAAAGACAATGGGTAGAGAGTAAAACCAGATAAACATCTGCCATAGAAGGAGTTGGCTGAGGGCAGGAAAGAAACTGGGGGCATTGCTGGCAGGAAATTTTGCACTGGTAAATGGTATTGTACATTGTATGATTGAAACACAACCATGAACTACTTTGTATCTGTGAAAAATAAAGCAATTGCATTATAAATAGCTTTAAAACCACAGTGTCAAGGTAAAGTATTTTAACAATCTGGAAATTAAGGAGATCAACTACAGTCCTAGAATGGAAAAAACAGTCAGGTACGCAAGCCCATCAATATTTTTAAGCATGGTAGATGGCGACCTAAAATGAATAGTTAATGCACTGACAAGAGAAATTAAGGAATCACTAGTCAGTAAAACTATTCAAAAATGGTTTAGAAATTAACTAACTCAAAGTAGAACTTTTTCACAGAATTAGAAAGTAAATACAAATGGAATTGGAGAATATAAAATACACAAGAGTTGGCTATAGTAGCTTAATTTTAGAGGGGAAATCATACAGAAAAATATGGAGACAATTTAAAATCCAGAATTGATAAGAAATTTGGAAAAAAAAAAGAAAATATGCTAAAAATGTAACATACTTAATGAATACCAAAAAGATAATAATCTTTAAAATGCAGGAATACCAGAAGGTGAAAAAAAGAAAAGGGAATAAAAGTCATAAGAAAGGTAACATCAGAAAATTTCACCACTATCTTTAGGGAGGCAGCTGCACAACTTCAAGAGGCTTCAAGTCTACCAAAAATGTGCTTAAACAGAACAACACCAAAACACATAGTAATCTGGCAAAAAATCTAATATAGAAAAAATCATGTTAAATTAATAGTGGATAGGGAAAACATTAAATGTAAACAAACATAATAATCAAAACAGATATTCCATAAAAAGTGGTGCATGGAAAAGATAATGAAGTAAGCTTTGTACATAGTCTACTACTCACCAAATTTCTCATTTATATGGGAATGAGGGGAATCCTCAAACTAAAAATAGCTGGCTATAGTTGCAATATCTAAGCAGGTTTGAAAAAAACACGGAAATTTCACTTATATAAACCAAATTAAAAAGTAGAAAAAGTAACCATAAACAATAAAATGCCAGTCCACCCCTTTATATCAATAATATCCCTGAATATCAATGGATTAAACTCTTCCATCAAAATACATAAAAAGGCAGGATAGAACAAACATATCTATTTGTTCTTTAAATGAAACACAACTACAATCTCAAGATATACAGTGGCTCATAATAAAATTATCAAAAACAATTAATAAGCCTAAGGAAAACAAAAGTAGGTAGGAAAGCCAAAATTAGACCAAATATTGCTCAACCTAAAAAACTAAATTGAAACAAGGATATCATTCTGGACTTTGCTTCTCTACTGTCCTGTGGCTTGGATATTGATCGTCCACCCATCGTTCCCTGAGGGCACTTCTTCAGAGGTGAGCTGTCCAGCCCATGATGGTCGAGAGAGAGAGAGAGAGAGGAGCATTGCTGCTATGCTTTGTAACATGGTCATACGCATCTTCTAGCCAATGAAGAAAAGAGTCCACAACAATCGTGACAATAGGGAAAAATATATATAACGCACTTCATCCCAAGAAAATAGGATACACATTCTTCTCTAACAGACATGGTCATTCTCCAAGGTAGTCCCCATTCTGGCCCATAAAACGTATCTCCGTAAAGTCCAGAGGAAAGAAATTGTACAGGATACCTTATCAGATCACAATGAACTAAAATTAGACATGAACTTCAATGGGACATGGAAGTAAAACTTTAACAACTGGAAATTAAACAGCTCACTCCTGAACAAACAGTGGGTCAGTGGTGAAATAAAAAAAGGATACCAAAACATCCCTGGAAACAAATTACAATGAAAACACAAATTATCAGAATATATGGGACATGGGGCCAGAGAGGTGGCACTATCCTTGCAAGTGCTAGTCAAGGAAGGACAGCAGTTCCATCCCCAAAGTCCCATATGATCCCCCCAAGCCAGGGGCAATTTCTGAGTGCTTAGCCAGGAGTAGCCCCTGAGATTCAAAAGGTGTGGCCCAAAAACAAAACAAAACAAAACAAAACAAAACAGAATATATGGGACACAACAAAAGCAGTACTAAAAGGAAAATTTATATATTTGCAACTACACATCAGAAAAAAGAAGGAGCCTATATAAATAATTAATAACACAGATTATAAAATTAGAAAATGATTAAAGAAAAGAATAAAAATAGGTAGGTAATAGGAAATAACAAAACCGTGAGAAGAAATCTATGAAGCGTAAATCAAAAAAAAAAAAAAAAAAACAATCCAAAAAGATAAATGAAAGTTGCTGCTTTAAAAAAAATAAACAAGATTTCGGGGCCGGGAAGGTGGCGCGAGAGGTAAGGTGTGTGCCTTGCAAGCGCTAGCATAGGACGAACCGTGGTTCGATCCCCTGGCCTCCCATATGATCCCCCCAAACCAGGGGTGATAGCCAGGAGTAACCCCTGAGCGTCAAACAGGTGTGGCCCAAATACCAAAAAAAAAAAAAGAAAGAAAGAAAGAAAGAAAAAGAAAAAAGAAAAAAGAAACAAGATTTATAAACTATTAATAAAACTCACAAAGAAAAGGAGAGAGAAGCTTAATAAACCAATGTGCTTTAAGGGTGGAGAAATCCTGTGTCTCTTAGGCCAAAGTAATTCCCTTTCTAATATCCCCAATACTTACTGTGCCTATAAAAAGAAAAACTGCACTCTGAGGACTTCAAGGAAAACTTCTCCTGCCTGTGCCTGTCTGCCTGTGTTTCTGAATACCTGAAGGTCTCCTCAGAGGCCTAGGGAGTGCACCCCCCAAAAAACTACATTTTGAAGCTGTCCAGTAAGTACATTCTGGCTGTGGAGGTCGCCGTCCAATAAGCTGAACTCTCTGAACTCTCTGGCCTGTGGTGGCTCCACCCTGCTGTGCCTTTGTTCGCTCTGAGGACTTCAAGGGAAACTTCTCCTGCCTGTGCCTGTCTGCCTGTGTTTCTGAATCCATGAAGGTATACTCAGAGGCCTAGGGATCGCATCCCAAAAAAAAAAAAACTGTGAACTAGAGGCAGCAGAAGAGTGCAGCCCTTCACTTTGCTTCGTGGCCATGCACTCTTTCTAACCAATGAACCACACCACAACACACAATAAAAACCACACTACAAGCGTGACAATGGGGAAACCTCGCAGACAAACACCATGCACAGAAAATGAAGACAAAAGCTCAGATGACCTAATAAATTCCAACCACCTGATTAACCTCTCCGATAAGGAACTTAAAATAGCAATATGGAAGATGTTTGTAGAACTCAAAGAAAGCATAGATCAATCAGAACAAAACACAAAGACAGAAATCAGAAAACTCCAAACAGAAATCGCAGATCTGAAAAACATGGTAGCTCAAATGACAAACTCAGTGGATGGCCTCGACAGCAGGATATCAGCAGCTGAGGAGAGAATCGGAGTACTGGAAGATGTGATGCTGAAACACTCAACACAATAGAAGAAATTGGAAAAGAACCTTAAGACAAACGAACAGGCAATAGAAAAAGTACTCAAGGAATGAGAACAAATGAAAATAGAATCTTTGATAAACTCAACAAAAACAACATAAGAATCATTGGAGTCCCAGAGACCCAGGTAGGAGATCTCCAGGAAGAACCAACTGTCAAAGACATCAGCAAAGAGATAATCCCAGAGTTAAAGACTACATGCAATCAAATCCTGCATGCCTGAAAAGTACCAGCTAAAAAGGATCCAAAGAAAAACACCTCAAGACACATCCTCGTTACAATAACAAATCCCACACACAGAGATAGAATACTGAAAGCAACAAGATCAAAAAGAAAAATTACATTCAAAGCAGCATCTCTAAAACTTACCACAGACATGTCACAAGAAACTCTCAAGGCCAGAAGACAGTGGTGGGATATTGTGACAAGACTGAATGAAACGAATGGCTCAACTCACATTCAGGTTTGAAGGACGAATACATAGCCTTATGGATAAACAACAGCTCAGAAACTTCACAGATGATAAACCAGCCTTAAAGAAAAACTAACAGGTCTACTCTAAGACAAGAGAGACCAACAAACACAGCAAACTTATCTACAAAGATGATATTAAATCCTATGACACTCATCTCCCTCAATATCAATGGACTAAATTCACCAATTAAAAGACACAGAGTGGCAAAATGGGTCAAAAAGATAAATACAACCTTCTGCTGCCTACAAGAAACACATCTGAATAGTCAGAAAAAAACATAGACTCAAAATCAAAGTCTGGAGGAAAATCGTCCAAGGAAACAACACCCTCAAAAAAGCTGGGATGGCCATATTAATAACTGATGACACCAACTTTATACTCAGAAAAGTGGTAAGGGATAAAGATGGTCACTATGTACTAATCAAGGGATATGTGCAACAGGAAGAAACCAGACTATTAAACATATATGCACCCAATGAAAGACCAGCAAATTATCTAAAACAATTACTGACAAATCTGAAAGAAGAAATCAATAATAACACAATCATTGTGGGAGACCTCAACACGGCCCTATCAACACTTGATAGGTCAACCAGACTGAAACCCAACAAAAACATACTAGCCCTGAAAAGAGTAATGGAAGAAAGAGGACTAGTAGATATATGCAGGACACTCCATCCCAAAAAACCTGGATACACATTCTTCTCCAATGTACATGGGTCTTTCTCCAGGATAGACTACATGCTGACATATAAAACATACCTCCATAAAATCAAGAGTATAGAAATATTCCAGGCTACCTTTGCTGACCACAAGGCTCTGAAATTAGATGTGAACTACAAAGCCACACAGAAAAAAACTTTAACAATTGGAAATTAAACACTCTGCTACTGAACAATAAGTGGGTCCAAGATTAAATCAAAAAGAAAATGAAAACTTTCCTAGAAACAAATGATAATGAAGAACCTAACTGCCAGAATTTATGGAACACAGCAAAAGTGGTCCTGAAAGGAAAATTTATAGCTCTACAAGCACACATCAGGAAGGAAGAAGGGGCATACCTGAATAACTTAATAATGCAGCTCAAAAAATTAGAAAATGACCAACAAAAGGAATCAAAATAGGTAGACAGTAGGAAATAAAAAAGCTGAAAGCAGAACTCAATGAAATAGAAAAGCAAAAAACAATCCATACGATCAATGAAAGCAGAAGTTGGTTCTTTGAAAAAATAAACAAGATTGATAGACCATTGGCAAAACTCACAAAGAAAGAGAGAGAGAAATCTGAGAACTCATATTAGAAATGAAAAGGGGAGATCACGACAGATATTGCAGAGATCCAAATGGTAATCAGAGACTACTTTGAGAAACTTTATGCTACTAAACATGAGAACCTAGAAGAAATGGAAAAATTCTTGGACAATTATACCTTTCCACATTTAAGTAAGGAGGATGTAGCATATCTAAACACCCCCATCGCTACTGAGGAAATTGAAACTGTAATCAAACATCTGCCCAAAAAGAAAAGCCCAGGCCCAGATGGATTTCCTAATGATTTTTTTCAAATCTTTCAAGAGGAGCTACTACCAATCATAGCCAGGCTCTTCCATAAATTTGAAAAAACGAGAACACTCCCAAACAGGTTTTATGAAGCCAACATCCCTTGATACCAAAACCAGACAGAGATGCTGCCAAAAAAGAAAATTACAGACCAATATCCCTGATAAATGCTGATGCAAAGATCTTCAACAAAATCCTGGCAAATAGGATCCAATGCATCATCAAGAAGATCATACACTATGACCAAGTAGGTTTTACTCCAGAAATGCAAGGATGGTTTAACATACGTAAATCCATCAACATCATACAGAACATCAACAACAAGAAAAATAAAAATCACATGTTTATATCAATAGAAGCATAGAAAACATTTGATAAGGTCCAACACCCATTCTTGATCAAACTCTCAACAAGATGGGAATGGAAGGAACCTTTCTCAATCTAGTTGAAGCCATCTACCACAAGCCAATGGCAAATATTATTCTCAATGGAGAAAAAACTGAAAGCCTTTCCTCTAAATTCTGGTACAAGACAAGGCTGTCTGCTCTCACCACTCCTCTTCAACATAGTACTGGAAGTTCTTGCTATAGTGATCAGGCAAGAAAAACATACCAAAGAATCCAGATAGGAAAGGAAGAAGTCAAGCTCTCATTGTTTGCAGAGGACATGATACTCTACTTAGAAAACCCCAAAGACTCTACCAAAAAGCTTCTAGAAATAATAAATTCATATAGCAAGGTGGCATTCTACAAAATTAACACACAGAAATAAATGGCCTTTTTATACACCAATAATAATAAGGAAGAGAAGGAAGTCAAGAAGGCAATGCATTCACAATAGTGCCACACAAATTCAAATATCTTGGAGTCAACTTGACCAAAGACATGAAGGCCCTATACAAAGAAAACGATAAAGCCCTGCTCCAAGAAATAATAGGGGATACACGGCAATGGAAACACATACCGTGTTCCTGGATTGGCAGGATTAACATCATTAAAATGGCAATACTCCCCAAAGCATTATACAGATTTAATGTGATCCCCTTAAAAATACCCATGACATTCTTCAAAGAAGTGGACCGAACACTTATGAGGTTCATCTGGAACAATAAACGCCGTTGAATAGCGAAAGGTAAGTGGGAGGCATTACTTTCCCCAACTTTAAACTGTACTACAAAGCAATAGTTATCAAAACAGCATGGTATTGGAATAAAGACAGATCCTCAGATCAGTGGAATAGGCTTGAGTTCTCAGACATTGTCTCCCAGACATACAATTACCTAATTTTTGACAAAGGAGAAAGAAATCCTAAGTGGAGCAGGGAAAATATCTTCAACAAGTGGTGCTGGCACAACTGGATAGCCACTTGAAAAAAAGTGAACATAGACCCCCCCCCAGGTAACATCATCTACGAAGGTAAAATCCAAATGGATTAAAGACCTGATACCATAAGGTATATAGAACACCACATCGGTAAAACACTCCATGACATTGAGACTAAAGGCATCTTCAAGAAAGAAACTGCACTTTCCAAACAAGTGAAAGCAGAGATCAACATTAAACTATGAAGCTTATGCACCTCAAAAGAAATAGTGCCCAGGATACAAGAGTCACCCACCGAGTGGGAGAAACTATTCACCCAACACCCTTCAGATAAGGGGCTAATATCCAAAATATACAGGGCACTGACAGAACTTTACAAGAAAAAACATCTAATCCCATCAAAAAATGGGGAGAAGAAATGAATAGACACTTTGATAAAAAAGAAATACAAATGGCCAAGAGGCACATGAAAAAATGCTCCTCGTCACTAATCATCTGGGAGATGCAAATCAAAACAATGAGGAGATACCACCTCACACCACAGAGATTGGCGCACATCACAAAGAATGGGAACAATCAGTGCTGGTGGGGATGTGGAGAGAAAAGAACTCTTATCCACTGCTGGTGGGAATGCCGTCTAGTCAAACCTCTATGGAAAGTGCTATGGAGATTCCTCCAAAATCTGGAAATTGAGCTCCCATTCGACCCAGCTATTCCACTCCTAGGGATATACCCTAAGAACACAATAATACAGTACAAAAACCCCTTCCTCACACCTATATTTATTGCAGCACTATTCACAATAGCCAGGCTCTGGGAAAAAAAAACCAAGATGCCCTTCAACAGAGGAATGGCTAAAGAAACTGTGGTACATATACACAATGGAATATTATGCAGCCGTCAAGAGAGATGAAGTCATGAAATTTTCCTATACATGGATGTACATAGAATCTATCATGCTAAGTGAAATATGTCAGAGGGAGAGAGAGATGCAGAATAGTCTCACTCATCTATGGGTTTTAAGAAAAATAAAAGTCATTTTTGCAACAATCCTCAGAGACAAGGAGAGGAGGGCTGGAACTTCCAGCTAACTTCATGAAGCTCACCACAAAAAGTGGTGAGTGCAGTTATAGAAAAAACTACACAGAGAACTACCATAATTATGTGAATGAATGAGGGAACTGGAAAGCCTGTCTGGAGTACAGGTGGGAGTGGGGTGGGATGGAGGGAGATTTGGGACATTGGTTGTGGGAATGTTACACTGATGAAGGGGTGTTCTTTGCATGACTGAAAACTAATCACAATTATATATGTAATCAAGATGTTTAAATAAAGGGAAAAAAGAAAAAAAACAACACACATAAACACACAAAACCTTGTTTCCTTCCCTTTATTTCCTTCTTTTTTTTCTTTTCTGTGGTTGTTGTTTATTGTTGTTTTGCTACTGCTATGTTTTTTGTAGTTTCTTGTTTATTTGTTTTTGTTTTTCTTCTTTTTCCCTTTCTTGTAAATTTATATTTTTAGCCTCTAAAGGGACTCCTCCCATCTTTCTTTTCTTTTGTGTTTTCCAACAGAAACTCAGAACTTGAATTATATTGTTCTGCCTCATAAATTGAGGGAAAAAATGGATGGTACCAGGAGCACACAGTCGTATCAACACTCAGTAGGAATAGAAATGATCAGACATAAACACTAAACATAAATTCAATAATAAGAGAATCAATATACTCAACCTATAACACAGAGGAGGGAACCTGCTACTCTAGCAGTCCAGTGGGCAAAGGGAGGAGACATGGATGCATGTTGGAAACAATGGTGAAGGGAGGACAACCCTGGTGGTGGGGATGCCCCTGATTAATTGTCACTGTGTACCTTAAATATTATTGTGAATAATTTGTAGTTCACTTTGGTCACAATAAAAATTATTAAGAAATGGAAAGTCTATAAGAAAATAAAAATATTTCTTGAAACTAATAATAATGAAAAACAAAGTTAAAAATCTACTTGTCAAAGATAAAACAGAGATTATTAAAAATTTATAGTAATATATGTCTACAAGGAAAGAAGTTAAAGATAACATTGGCCAATTAAATGCCCACAATATAAATCATGAGAACTAAGAAAAATGAACCTAAAAACCCAACTCTTGATCTCATAAATTCTTTCTATTGCTTTCTTTGTTTCTATATTGTTTACTTCTGCTCTAGTTTTTATTACTTTATTATTTTTATTATTTCTTGTCTTCTACCTTGTTTGGGTATTTTTATTGCTAATGACTTTCCAGATCCTCACCTTGTCTCTTATGCTGTTGATTTTGTCATTTTCTGTTTCCTAATTTAGGCCAGTATTGCTATAAGTTTTATTCTAATTACTAAATTTGTTCTGTCCCATTGATTTTTGGCAATTTGTTTCTTTGTAACCTTTTTTTGGTTTTTGGTTTTGGAGTCACACGATTGATGCTCAGGGGATACTCCTGGCTCTGTGCTCAGAAATCGCTCCTGGCATGGGGGACCAATGGGACACCAGAGGATCAAACCGTGGTCTGTCCTAGGCTAGTACAGGCAAGGCAGAAGCCTTACCGCTTGTGCCACTGCTCCAGCCCCAATTTGTTTCTTTATTGTCATTCACCTCATACAATTTTTTTTTTTTTGGTTTTTGGGTCACACCCGGCAGTGCTCAGGGGTTATTCCTGGCTCCAGACTCAGAAATTGCTCCTGGCAGGCACGGGGGACCATATGGGATGCCGGGATTCGAACCGATGACCTCCTGCATGAAAGGCAAACACCTTACCTCCATGCTATCTCTCCGGCCCTCATACAATTTTTTATTTCTTCCTTGATTTCATTTTTGATCCAGCTGTTGTTGAACAGCATGTTGTTTAGTCTCCAGGTGTTAGATTTTTCTCCTCATCTTCTTTTTACTATCAAACTTAATCTCTTTTACATTGGGTCTGCTATAACTTGAGGTTTGCTATAATTTGTTGTGACGTTATGCAAGTTAGATTCGTGTCCTATGGCATTGTCTACCCTGGAAAAACGTACCATGTGCAATTGAGAATAATGTATGTATATTCCATTTTCTGAGGATGAAGGACCCTTTATAAGTTCATTAGTCCTAGTTTTTCTAGTTCCTCAATTAGGGCTCTTATATCTTTGCTAGTGCTCTGCCTAATAGATATCTCTAGTGGTTATAGTCGTGTGTTGAAATCTCCCACTACTATAGCTTTTCCTTCTATATGTTACTCCAGGTTTGCAAGCAAAATCATTACATCTTTTGCTGACTATATAGGATAAATAAATGTTGATCAGAGTTAGTATTTCTTTTGTTTTTTTTTGGGGGGGGCACACTCAGTGACGCTCAGGGGTTACTACAGGCTATGCGCTCAGAAATCACTCCTGGCTTGGAGGGGACCATATGGGACTCAGGGGGCTCAAACCGTGGAATTGTGGTTTGTTCTAGGCTAGTGCTTGAAGGCAGATGCCTGCCTCTAGGGCCACTACTCCGGCCCTGGAGTTAGTATTTCTTGGTCTAATATTTCCCTTAATCAATAAATTGAGCTCATCATTGTCTATGAGTACTTTTGGAGGTTGAATGCAATTTGGTATGAGTATGGCTGACCTCTTTTTGTTTGTTTTCCAGTGGCATGTATAATCAATTTCCATCCTTTTACTCTAAGTCTTTTTCTATCCTAAGCTTTTAAGTGTGTTTTCTGTGTCAGCAGCTATCTGGGTTTTTGATCCAACCCTCTAGTCTGTGTAGTCTAATGGGAGAGTTTAGTCCATTAACATTTAAAGAAATTATTGACAGGGAGGGTTGTTGTGCAATTATATTGTGTAGGGTTGTTGTTGCTACAATCCTGGATTTGGTTTGTGTCATTGATCTCTGAATAGCTCATTTAGTGTTAGTTTAGTTAGTGCAAATATTGCAAATTCTTTTTTGTCTGAGAATATTTTAACCCTCCCTCTCATGCAAATGAGAGTTTTGCTGGGTAGTGGACTCTAGGTTGAAAGTTTCTTTTATTTAGTAGTTTAAATATGTCATTCCCCTGGCTTCTTGCTTCAATTGTTTCAAATTGAATATCTGTTTTGATTCTTATGTTCCTTTCTTTGCACTTGAGTTTTTTCTCTCTTATTATTTTGGAGAAAACATTTTTTTCTTGTTTATTTTTTCCCATTTGGATTACTATATGCCTTGGTCCTTCCTAAACATTGGCTGCTGCCCCACTCAGAAATGTCTTTGGAAACCATATGGTTGGAGTTGACCTTTCACCACTAAAGAAAGGAAGAGCTTGACTGCAGCTGAAGGCCTATCAAATGGCTGCTTCCTGACCCTTGGCTGCACTTTTGGGACCATCCTTGCCCCAAAAACATCTGAGGAAGTTATGTGATTTGAGTTGAGCTGTCACAGCCCAAAAAGCATGGACCCTGATTGCCACTGAATACCTAGCAAGCAGAAGATTCCTGACCATTGACTGTGGCTTTTGGGACAATCCCTACCCACAAGCATCTGCAGAAACTACATGATCAGAGGTGCTCTGTCACCATTCAAAAAGGGTGGAACCTTATTGCCTCTGAATGCCTAACAAGCAGCTCCTATCTGACCTTCAGCTGTAGCTTTCAGGACTATCCCCATCAGAAGCATTACGGAAGCTATATGACATGTAAGTGAGCTGTAACCTCCCAAGAAGGGTAAAGCCAGAGGAGCCCTGCTGCTCTACTTTATGGCCAAACACATCTTCTAGGCAATGTACCCTAGCATAATACAAAGAAAACATCACACTACAGGCATAGAGAATGATGATGGCAGTTCTGATGACCCAAAAAGTGCCAACCACTTATTTAGCCTCTCAGATAAGTTTAGAGAAGAAATATGGAGGATGTTCATAGAACTTAAAGAAAGCATACATCAAGTTGAATGAAATACAAATAAGAATCAAGAGGATATAAAAATAAAAATCAGAAAACTAGAAACTAAAATTACAGAACTGAAAAAAGTGGTAGGTGAAATAAAAACTAACTTGAAAGCCTACATTTTATTAAAAAATTAATATATATTTAAGCACCATTATTATGAACATAGTTGTAGTTAGATTTTAGTTATAAAAATGACACAACCATTCACCAGTTAAATATACTCACCACCAAAGCCTCCCATTTCCCTTCTCCCCCATCCACTGCCTGTATTCAAGACACAAATCCATTTATCTCACCCACTACCATTGTCATGATATTTTTCAGTGTCCTTATTTCTATAACTGCATTCACCACTCTTTTTGGTAAGTTTCATATTCAGGCTGGTCTTTCCAACCCTCATCCTTATTGTCTCTGGGAATTATTACAATCATTTATTTTATTTTTTAAACCCATAGATGAGTGATATTATCTGTGTCCATCTCACCCTCTGACTGATTTTACTCAGCATAATAATTTCCATGTCCACCCATGTATAGGAAAATTTCAAGATTTTATTCCTCCTTAGGGCTGTATAGTATTCTGTTGTGTGTGTACCACACTTTCTTTAGGCACTCCTCTGTTGTAGGGCATCTGGGTTGTTTCCAGATTCTGGCTATTGTAAACAGTGATGCAGTGAATATAGGTGTGCAGAAGATATTTTTAAATTGTGTTTTTGTGTTCCTATGGCATATATCTAAAAGTGGTATAGCTGATATAACGAAAATCTAAAGAGTCTACAGTAAAACTCCTAGAAACAATTAACCAATACAGCAAAGTGGCCAGCTACAAAGTCAATACAAAAATACAGTAGTGTTTTGCTGTACAAATAATGAAGTAGAGGAGAAAGAGATTAGGAGTCAAGTCCCATTTAAAATTCTATCCAAAATATCAAGTACATAGGAATGAACCTTACAAGAGAAGTGAAGGACCTATACCATGAAAACTTCAAAACAACTCAGAAAGAAATTGAAGAGGACCTAAAGAAATGGAAGAAAATAACATGTAGGTAGAATCAACATCATCAAAATGACTATTTTACCTAAACTTCAATATCGATTTAATGCAATCCCTATCCAAATTCAGATATCATCTTTAAGTACTTAGAACAATCAAATATAAAATTAATATAGAAACACAAAAGATCCAAGTTAGCCAAATACATACTGAAATACAAGAAGCTGAGTGGCATCTCTTTACCTAGCTTAAAGAGCATGGTACTAGAACAAAGACAGAGTCTCAGACTAATAAATTAGAATAGAATATTCAGGGATATACCTTCCAAATATATGGTCAACTAATATTTGACAAAAGAGCCAAGAACTTGAAAAGTAACAAAGATAATCTCTTCTACAAATGGTGCTGGAACAACTGGATAACCACCTGTAAAAAATTAAAGATTGAATCTTACCTCACACCTTACACAAAAATCTACTCAAATTGGTTTAAAGACAATTGAAATCAGACCCAAATTTGTTTCTCTTTCCTAAGCTATATCTAAGCTAATTAGTTGTCTAATTCAACCATTTCTTAAGAGCTCAGACCCATCCTATGAGAGTCAGGCTCTAACAACAACTTAAGAATAGATCACTAATGTATGTCTTTATGTGGGCCTGAGTATATAGACAGAGGACTCTTCCCTGAGTGACAAACCTAAATTGTAAACAATACATGCCTAAAGTGTATATAGCCCCTCCTATATACTATCTATCCTCCCCCCTTCAGAAATTATTTCATCCCTTCATTCCCCTATACTGATCCGATATCCCTCCTTATTTAATACTTTATCCCTCAGTTCTTAACTCATTAAGTACCAAGAACAACCTCCTGCCACAGTAAGCCACCACCCAGCTCCCAAAGTAAAAGGACACACTCTCAGCCCCACATCTTGTCCCCCTGTAAGAAGCTACAACCAACACTTCTGCTGACTCATTCTTTGTGGCCCTCCTTCTCACCCCCTCAAATGTGGACTGTGGCATGAGACTGGACTATGGTCCAGAAGGACCTCAGTGCAAGAATTCTACCAGATCCCTTTCTGCTGCAAATAATTTCTCAAACTCAACAAGACCAGGATGTGTGATGCAAATGTGCCCTGGATTTCACCCCCCAAAAGAATATCTCAAAAGCCTTAATGGGGAAGTTTTTATTTCTTTTATGTTTAATACCTCTATAATACTACCACTTAGTCTGTTATTGCCAAATCAAAGGTAGTCTTTAACATCACTTTTTCTTTAATTACTTTTATTAATTCATTTTATTTATATATTCTATTGTATATGTGTACATATATTTCTTCTCTTTAACCTAATCCGTTTTTGTTCTGCTTGGTACAAAAACCTATGAGAAAAAGTCTTGTCTGGGATAAAAGCTCAGGTGAAAACAGGGCACACAGATGGTGTAGCCTGACATTCTCACCCCCAAATGCACCAGCAATATAATATGGCACCATTTCTTTTTGCAAACTCATACTTAAAAACGGAAAAATTTTATGTATGGAAACAAGCTCTTATCTACCACGGATAAGAACCCATACATTTTATAATACAGGGGCGCCACCTACCCTGAACATGTGTCATGTGGAATCAACTTAGACTCCATGTAAACAGACAGTGACCTCCAATTCTGAGCCCTAGATTCCAGACATAGAACCTACACAATTTCCTGAAAGAGCACCAGGATCAAACTCCCCCTGGGAAATTCCTAATACTGCTCTAGCACCATCTTGTGCCAGTTTTGATATTACATCCTTACAACAAGGAAACAGAAATAACATGAACTAAGAGCAGGTTGTCCTGTCTCATCAACTAATGGTAAGATAAAATCAGAAGACACATTGTCCTTTGATCTGTGCAAAAACCAAGTTCTCTAACTACAGAAGACTGACTTTGACAGCCATGACTGGGCAGAACTTATCCTGGGACCAATAAGAAAGACCCTAGCTCCATTGGGAGATTTATAACACTGCTCTGGCACCAACTTGTGCCAGTTTTGATATGACAACGAGGAAATGACAACTTGACCTAAGACCAGGTTGTCCTATAACATCACCTAACACTAAATGGAAATCAGAAGAGATATTGTCCTTTGAACTGTGAAAAATAGGAGCACCAACAACAGAAAACTGACTTTGACAACTGTGACTGAACAGAACCTACTTTGGGACCAATAAGGAAAACCCTATCCTAGGCTATAGCCCAGGATTCTTATAAAAACAACAACAAGATGTCTTATTGCAGAGGCCCAACTTGGACAACAGAGACTGAGCAGAACCTTTGGATTCATAATATCCTAGGCTTTGGCTTAGGGACTGAACGAAAACAGGGAGCAATTGTTACAGAGGACTGAACACAACAACAATGATGGATAGGAACCTCTAGAACCATAAATACTCTATCCTAGACCCTGTCCTATGACCTGCGCAAATACCAAGATTGCTAGCTACAATGGCTTGATCTTCTCAACAACAACTGAAAGTTTCTTGGCACCACAAAAAAGCCTTTGGGATGGGGTAATGAGTATACATGGAGACAGGGGTTGATCCCATGATAGTATGCTTCAAGGATGGAGAAACCCTGAATTTCTTAGGCCATGGGAATTTCCTTTCTTCCCCAGTGCCTACGCAAAAAAAAGTGGGGGGAACGCCAAACCCTGCCACTCCAGCACCCATTCTTTTTCTTGTTTTGTTTTGATTTGTTAGTTTTTTACTTTATTTTCCTTCTTTTTTTCTTCCAACTTTTTCTTTGTTTTTCATTCTTGTGGTTATTATTTGGTGATTTATTTTATTTTCCTTTGCCGGGTGCATTTTTTCTTTTTTCTTCCATTTTTCTTTTTTGTTCCTCTTCTTTATTTTTTTTTTTTGGTAGTTGTTCCCAAATTTTTTCCTTCCTTTTTTCTTATCTTTTTTATCTCCAATGACGGCTTATGGATGCTCAATCTACAACAAGCTGTAAAGTGGAGACCAGTTGCACTAGCCTTCTGGGGTGTAGAGGAGAGAGATATGGGATACATGCTGGGAACAGGGGTAGAGAAAGGACAACACTGGTGGTGGGAATGCCTCTCATTCATTGTCACAATGTATCATAAATGATGCAGTGAAAGATTTGTAATGCACTTTGGTCACAATAAAAATGAAAGAAAGAAAGAAAGAAAGAAAGAAAGAAAGAAAGAAAGAAAGAAAGAAAGAAAGAAAGAAAGAAAGAAAGAAAGAAAGAAAGAAAGAAAGAAAGAAAGAAAGAAAGAAAGAAAGAAAGAAAGAAAGAAAGAAAGAAAGAAAGAAAGAAAGAAAGAAAGAAAGAAAGAAAGAAAGAAAGAAAGAAAGAAAGAAAGAAAGAAAGAAAGAAAGAAAGAAAGAAAGAAAGAAAGAAAGAAAGAAAGAGAAAGAAAGAAAGAAAGAAAGAAAGAAAGAAAGAAAGAAAGAAAGAAAGAAAGAAAGAAAGAAAGAAAGAAAGAAAGAAAGAAAGAAAGAAAGAAAGAAAGAAAGAAAGAAAGAAAGAAAGAAAGAAAGAAAGAAAGAAAGAAAGAAAGAAAGGAGAGGAAAGAAAGAAAGGAGAGGAAAGAAAGAAAGAAAGAAAGAAAGAAAGAAAGAAAGAAAGAAAGAAAGAAAGAAAGAAAGAAAGAAAGAAAGAAAGAAAGAAAGAAAGAAAGAAAGAAAGAAAGAAAGAAAGAAAGAAAGAAAGAAAGAAAGAAAGAAAGAAAGAAAGAAAGAAAGAAAGAAAGAAAGAAAGAAAGAAAGAAAGAAAGAAAGAAAGAAAGAAAGAAAGAAAGAAAGAAAGAAAGAAAGAAAGAAAGAAAGAAAGAAAGAAAAGACCCTAGGTTGGGGGCCGGAGAGATAGCATGGAGGTAAGGCATTTGCCTTTCATGCAGGAGGTCATCGGTTCGAATCCCGACGCCCCATATGGTCCCCTGTGCCTGCCAGGAGCAATTTCTGAGCCTGGAGTCAGAAATAATCCCTGAGCACTGCCGGGTGTGACCCAAAAACCACAAAAAAATAAATAAATAAATAAATAAATGAAAAGACCCTAGGCTAGGCGTTGGCCTATGATCTGTAAAATAACCAAGGTCTCTAATTCTAGAGGTCTGACTGTGATAACTGCTCCGGAGCAGAATTTCTGGAAACATAATGAAAGACTATTTAAGGCCTCGTCTTAGGATTGGTGCAAAATCCAAGACCACTAATTACAGAAGACTGATTACAACAACAGTGATGGAAAAGAACTTCAAGAACTGTAAAGAAAGACTCTGTCTTAGGATTCATTTTATGACCTGTGCAAATACCAAGATTTCTAGTTACAGAGGCCTGATTATCTCATCCACAACTGAGCGAAAAGTTTCTTGGCACAGTAAAAAAGACCTGAGGGTTTGAAAAAAAAACATGTACAAAACTGTAGTTATTCCCATGACAGTATGCTTCAAAGTCAGAGAAACCCTGTATCTCTTAGGCCAAGGAAATTGCCTTTCTAAACTCCCCAATATTCTGTGCCTATGCAAAAAACAGAAAAAGAAGCAGTTTTTTTTCTTTTTTTTTTCTTTTTATTTCGTCTTCTTGGTTACTGTTTGGTTGTTGTATTTATTGCTGTAGTTATTTTTGTAGTCACAGGTTTCAATATTTTTGGTTTGACTTTTGTTTTTTATTATTTTTGTTTCTGTGTTTTGTCTTTCTTATCTTTTTATTATGTTTTTCTTCTTTTTTCTTTTTTTCTTATAAATTGATATTTATAACCTCTAGATGCATTCCTCCCGGGGTTTTTTTTTTGCTTGCTTTTTGTTTTTTTTCCTTTCTTTTCTTTTTTCTTTTACTTTTCTATATATTTTTATAAACAGAACAATATAACTTAAAATTTCTTGTCTGGCTTATAAATTGAGGGGGGAAATGGATGGTACTAAGACAAAACAGTTGTATGAACATTTAGTAGAAATAAAAATAGCAGGAAATCCTAAATGGAGCAAGGAAAGCCTCTTCAACAAGTGGTGTTGGCACAATTGGATAGCCACTTGCAAAAAATTGAACTTAGACCCCCAGCTAACATCATGTACGAAGGTAAAATCCAAATGGATTAAAGACCTCAATATCAGACCCAAAACCATAAGATATATAGAACAGCACATAGGCAAAACACTCCAGGACATTACAAGCATCTTCAAGAAGGAAACTGCACTCTCCAAACAAGTGAAAGCAGAGATTAACAGATGGGAATATATTAAGCTGAGAAGCTTCTGCACCTCAAAGGAAATAGTGCCCAGGATACAAGAGCCACCCACTGAGTGGGAGAAACTACTCACCCAATACCCATCAGATAAGGGGCTAATCTCCAAAATATACAAGGCACTGACAGAACTTTACAAGAAAAAAACATCTAATCCCATCAAAAAATGGGGAGAAGAAATGAACAGACACTTTGACAAAGAAGAAATACATATGGCCAAAAGACACATGAAAAAATGTTCCACATCACTAATCATCAGGGAGATGCAAATCAAAACAACGATGAGATACCACCTCACACCACAGAGAATGGCACACATCACAAAGAATGAGAATAAACAGTGTTGGCGGGGATGTGGAGAGAAAGGAACTCTTATCCACTGCTGGTGGGAATGCCGTCTAGTTCAACCTTTATGGAAAGTGATATGGAGATTCCTCCAAAAACTGGAAATCGAGCTCCCATACGATCCAGCTATACCACTCCTAGGAATATACCCTAGGAACACAAAAATACAATACAAAAACCCCTTCCTTACACCTATATTCATTGCAGCACTATTTACCATAGCAAGACTCTGGAAACAACCAAGATGCCCTTCAACAGACAAATGGCTAAAGAAACTGTGGTACATATACACAATGGAATATTATGCAGCTGTCAGGAGAGATGAAGTCATGAAATTTTCCTATACATGGATGTACACGGAATCTATTATGCTGAGTGAAATAAGTCAGAGAGAGAGAGAAAAACGCAGAATGGTCTCACTCATCTATGGGTTTTAAGAAAAATGAAAGACACCCTTGTAATAATAATTTTCAGACACAAAAGAGAAAAGAGCTGGAAGTTCCAGCTCACCTCAGGAAGCTCACCACAAAGAGTGATGAGTTTAGTTAGGGAAATAACTACATTTTGAACTGTCCTAATAATGAGAATGTATGAGGAAAATGGAGAGCCTGTCTAGAGTACAGGCGGGGGTCGGGTGGGGCAAAGGGAGACTTGGGACATTGGTGATGGAAATGTTGCACTGGTGATGGGTGGTGTTCTTTACATGACTGAAACCCAAACACAATCATGTATGTAATTAAGGTGTTTAAATAAATTTTAAAAAAAGAAAAAAATAATGATCAGAGTGGGAGAAACTATTCACCCAGTACCCATCAGATAAGGGGCTAATATACAAAATATACAAGGCACTGACAGAACTTTACAAGAAAAAAATTTAATCCCATCAAAAATGGGGAGAAGAAATGGACAGACACTTTTATAGAAAAGAAATACAAATGGCCAAAAGGCACATGAAAAACTGCTCCACATCACTAATCATCAGAGAAATGCAAATCAAAACTATGAGGTACCATCTAACATCACAGAGATTGGCACACATCACAAAGAATGAGAACAAGCAGTGCTAGCAGGGATGTGGAGAGAAAGGAACTTTTATCCACTGCTGGTGGGAATGCCATCTAGTCCAACCTTTATGGAAAGCAACATGGAGATTCCTCCAAAAGCTGGAGGTTGAGCTCCCATATGATCCAGCTATACCACTCCTAGGAATATACCCTAGAAACACAAAAATACAATACAAAAATCCCTTCCTCACACCTATATTCATTGCTGCGCTATTTACAATAGCCAGACTCTGGGGACAACCAAGATACCCTTCAAGAGATGAGTGACTAAATAAACTGTGGTACGTATACACAATGGAATATTATGCAGCCGTCAAGAGATGAAGTCATGAAATTTTCCTATACATGGATGTAAATGGAATCTATTATAATGAATGAAATAAGTCAGAAGGAGAGAGAGAGACACAGAATCATCTCACTCATCTATGGGTTTTAAGAATAATAAGACATTCTTGCAATAATTTTCAGAGACAAAAGAGAAGAAGGCTGGAAGTTCCAGCTCACATGAAGCTCACCACAAAGAGTGATGAGTGCAGTTAGATAAATAACTACATTGAGAACTATCCTAACAATGTGAATGAATGAGGGAAGTAGAAAGCCTGTTTAGAGTACAGGTGGGGGTGGGGTGGGGAGGAAAGAGATTTGAGACATTGGTGGTGGGAATGTTGCACTGGTGAAGGGGGTGTTCTTTACATGACTGAAACCCAACAACAATCATGTTTGTAATCAAGGTGTTTAAATAAAGATATTAACTTAAAAAGTAATGATCAGATTTAAACACCAAATCAAAAATCAAAGACAGCAGAATCTATACCCAATCTACAACAAGCTCTATACTGAGGAGACCAGTTATACTAGCAGCCTGGTGGGCAAATGAAGGGCATATGGGATACATGCTGGGAACAGGGGTGGAGGGAGGACAACATTGGTGGTGGGAATGCCCCTGATTCAATGTCACTATGTACCTTAAATATCACTGTGAAAGATTGTAATTCACTTTGGTCACAATAAAAATTATTTAAAAATAGTAAAAATAAAAAAATGCATCGATGGAAACACAATAATAGTGGAAGACTTCAATAATTCGCTTTCACCATGGACAGATTCACCAGACAATAGAGCCCTTAAAGGAGAAGCTAAAACAACTGTCATTTTTAGACATTTATAGGGCTATTCGACCTTTGAACATGAATGCACATTCTTCTCTAAAATAAAATTAAGGGGTAAAGCTGGATCATATGAAAGCTTAATTTTCTGTTTCTTTTTTTGTTTGTTTTTAGAAATCATCTTCTGTTTTTTATAAAGGCTGGTATAGAACACATTCCCACCAGCAGTGAATGAGAGTTCCTTTTTCCCCACCAGCACTGATTATTCTTATTCTTTGTGATGTGTGCCAGTCTCCTCTCTTCTCATCTCATCTTATCTCATCTCATCTCACCTCATTTCATGTGCATGAGATAGTACCTCATTGTTGTTTTGATTTGCATCTCCCTGATGATTAGTGATTTGAAGCATTTTATGTGTCTTTTGTTCATTTTTATTTTTTCTTAAAGAATTGTTTGTTCATTTGTTCTCTCTGTTATACATGGGGTTAAATTTTTTCAAATAAGTTCAGTCAGTACCTTGCATATCTTAGATGTCAACCCCTTATCTGATGGGTATTGAATTAATAGTTTCTACCATACTGTGGTAGCCTTTGTATCTTCATCACTATTCCCTCTGAGGTGCAGAAGCTTCTCAGCTTAACATGCCATCTGTTTATCTCCACTCCCACTTCTTTGGACAGAACTATTTCCTCCTTAAATGAGCATGTAATCTCAGTGTCATGAATTGTTTTACATACATGTTCTATAAACCTTATGGTTCCAAGCCTGATACAAAGCTCTTTAATGCATTTATATTTGATTTTTGTGCATGGTGTTAGATGGAGGTCTGAGATTTTTGAATTGCTTTTGGCTGACCAGTTATCCCAGCATCTCATTTGAAGAGGCTTTCCTTGCTCTATTTTGCATTTCCTGCCCCTTGATTTAAGATTAATTAATTGTATGTCTGGGTAACATTCTCTGAATACTCAAATATATTCCACTGATTTGAATGGTCTGTATTTATTCCAATACCAGGCTGTTTTTATGACAATTGCTTTGTAGTACAACTTAAATTTGGGTAAATTGATGATTCCCACCTTCTTTTCTTCAGGGTTTCTTTGGCTATTCATGGATGCTGTTGTTCAAAATGAATTTGAAGAGAGTTTGATCCACTTATTTGAAGGATGTCTTGGGTATTCTAAGGGGAGTCATATTAAATTTGTACAATGATTAGTGGAGTATTGATATTTTAATGATGTTAATCCTCCCAATCCATAAGCAGGACATGTATTTCCATTTCCTTGTGTCCTCTTTTATTTCTTGAAGCAGTGTTTTGTAGTTTTCTTTATATAGGTCCTTCAACTCTTTATTCAAGTTGACTCCAAGGTATTTAAGTTTGTGTGGCACTAATGTGAATAGGATTGTTTTTTAATGTTTATATCTTCTCTATTATTATTATTATTATTATTATTATTATTATTATTATTGTATAAGAAGGCCATTTATATTTGTGTGTTAACTTTGTAGCCTGCCACTTTGCTATGTGAATCTATTGTTTCTAGAAGCTTTTTGGTATAATCTTTAGAGTTTTCTAAATAGAGTATCATGTCATCTGCAAACAGTGAGAACTTGATTTCTTTCTTTCCTTTCTGGATGCCCTTAATATCTTTTTCTTGCCTAATTACTATGGCATGTGCTTCCAGAATAATGTTAAATAGGAATGTTGAGATGGGACAGCCTTTTCTTGTACCAAATTTCAGAGGAAAGAATTTTAGTTTATTTCAATTGAGAATAATGTTTGACATTATCTTGTAATAAATGGCCTTGACTATACTAAGAAATGTTTCGTCCATTCCATCTTGTGAGTTTTCTGATGAATGGGTGTTGGACTTTTCAAATGCTTTCTACGCATCTATTGATATGATCATATAGTTTTTATTTTTTCTTTTGTTGACATGATGTATTATGTTGATTGATTTGCATATATTAAGCCATCCTTCCATTCCTGATATGAAACCTACTTGGTCATGGTGTATGACCTTCTATATGAGGTGCTGGATCGTATTGCCCATTTTCCTGATATCCCTATTCATATTTAAAAAGGACTGTCAAAAGGTGTGAATCCTTTCAAATGACCAACCAAGCTCCTGGCCTTTTTCCTATGGGAGTCAACACATAAGTTCTATATACCAGAACACTGTGACAAATTTATACCATACACATTCTGGTGTTTGCACTGATGAAGGTGGTCTTTGTACTTGTGGACACCATCTTGGGCTTCATATGCACCAACCCACTCACCAGGGAATAGAATTGCCATGCCACCTCACAGCTGCTGAGTATTTTTTCCACTATATACCTCTCCCTGCTAAAATAAAGATAGATATTTCCCCTGCATTCTCATCCTGCTCTTTTAAGTTATTTTGTCCAAACTGGAGTTACATTAGAGCAATTTCTTATATCCCACGGGGTTACACAGTAGTGGAGCAGACTAATCAATTATTAAAAAAACATGTCCCTAAGGTATTCATTTTCTGTCTTCTCCTCACCATATATTCAATTTGCTCAGGCTTTATTTACATTCAATGAACTTAAAATTAGTGATGACAAGTGTTCCTGCTATTGTGACTCACTGGATGGAAGAAACTGTAAAACTCTCCCAGGTTGATGATAAAGTGGAAGTATCCAATTGATGGTCTATGGAAAGGCCCCAACTTCCTGTTCTCTTCAGAGATAGGGTTTGTTTCCCTTCTACCTCTTCAAGAAAATAAACTTATGTGGGTTCTCATTGAGATATACCTGATTCCTTCCAGCTGTTAAGGAGAATGAAGAAACTGATTCTTCAATCTAGGCCTACACAGCTCAAGAGGAAGAGAAGGAGACTGTGATCAGTTCACTCAGGCACCACATGGATGAACCTGAGGCATCTGATTCTACAAGCTAAAAAATTGTGACCCCATTCCCGTCCATCATCTGTGATGCTCCTTCTAGCCTTAATAACATGCCTACATACGAATTCTTCTGCAGCTTCCCCAAACTAACATAAATTCACTGTGATACAGACAACCCTGGGAAATGTAGTCAAGGCCTTCATTTTAGAATTCCCCAAAATAGTAAAAGAGGTGGAGATGTAGCCAGGCTCCCTTAGAGACAGGTTTGGACCCCATTGAGATTGCTAGTTTAGCAGATCAAACTCTCGAGCCCACCAAATGGAGCCCCTGAAAGCCTCCTGTCAGCTGAGGCTTCCTTTCTTTGCTGAGGGAAAGTAAGATGAATGACTGTCAAAGCGAACACATGGCATGTTACAATGTAGCCCACCTCCTGTGCTTTCCCCAGTCACATAAGTCACATTTCTCCTAGTCAAATAGATTATGTTCCTCTAGTCACATATTTTGTATCCCCCCTAGCCCCCCAGTCACATAGGTCACATCTGCAGACCAGACATGCTGCATGTACACCTGACTAGTAAGGACTTACCCTTTCGTTTTGTAAAAAGTTTCCCATGTAGGTATCCTACTAACAGGGTAACTGTTTAAATACTCCTCTCCCCTGACAATAAAACGAGTCATATCTCTGAAGTCACTTCAAAATCTTTGCTCCAGACACCTCCCTAAGCTGGCTTGAGTGAGGATATGAACTTGCTTACATTACATCACTGGCAATTTAATACAATAAACAAGATTGATAAAACATCAGCAAGAATCATAAAGAGAAAAATTGAATAATCCAAATCAAAACAAAAAGGGGGAGGTCACTAGAGATACCACAGAAATACTAAAGCTAATAAGTATTTAATTTGAAATTATTTATGCAAAAATCTGGAAGATATTGAGAAATTACTACAATCCTACAAACTCCCCCAAATAGAACCAAGATGATCTCTACTATATCAACAGAGCTATCACTATTGAGAAAATTAAATATGAACGGAAACAACAACTTCAATAACCATCCCAAAACAAATAAATCGGCAAAAACTAGATATATAAATAAAAATAAATAAATAAATAAAATTTGTGCTTTTTGCCTTTTTTTTTCTTTTTTCCTTCCCTCCTGCACAGGCACAGTAAATATTGGGGTCATTCAAAAAGGAATTCCCTTGGCCTAAGAGAAACAGGGTTTCTCCACCCTTGTCATGGGATTAACTATAGACTCCTTTCAGGTTCATTTACTCTCCCCTTGGTGCTTTTGTGGTGTATGGAAGACTTCTGCTCCATCCTGGGTGATAAAATCAGACCTCTGTATTAGAGATCTTGGTATCTGCACAGGTCAGGGAGTGGAACTTATGATGAAGTCTTTCTTGAGATACTAATCAAAATTCTTTCCCAAAACAAAAGACTAAATGCAGGTGGATTCACTAGTGAACTCTGTCAAACCTTAAAATGTACAAGCTGCAAATCTGTTTGAGGATTTTTCAGAAAACTGAAGAAAAATAAAAACTACCAAAATGTTTATATTAAGCTAAAATCATTCTGATTGCAATGGAAAAGAGACACCACAAATATAAAGAAATGCATGCCAATATTTTTGATGAAAACAGATGCAAAGTCCTTAGCAAAATACTAGCAAATAGAGTCCACCAATTCATCAATAATGTTATCAACGTGACCAAATACAATTCTTTCCAGAGATGCAAAGATTGTTTAACATATGGAAGTTAATAAATGTAATTCACTATGTCAATAAAAGAAAAAATAATATGACCATATTGATTGATTCAGAGAAAGCATTTGAAAAATTCCAACACCTGTTCATTATAAAAAAAAAAAAAAAACTCAACAAAATGGGAATGGAAGACACTTTTCTCAATATAGTAAAGAATATTTATCACAAGCCCATGGCAAACATTGTACTCAGTGGGAAAATGTAAAGCTTTTTCTCTAAAATATGGACAAGTCAAGTTTTCTCTTTTTCACATCTTATATTCAATGTAGTTCTGGAAATACTTGAAGGCAAGAAAAAAAATCAATTTCCATATTGGAAATGAAGAAGTGAAACTCTCACTGTTTGCAGATTAATTGATATTATTGTTATATAATCCTAAATGCTCTACCAAAAAGATTCTACTATATATAGTTTTAAAAATAATTATTTACTTAAGCACCTTGGATACAAAATTGTTCATACTTGAGTTCCATTCATAGAATATATACTACCCTTTATCAGTGCACTTTCCCCACAATCAATATCTTCGTTCCCTCTAACTCACCCCTGCCTCTATACAGGGTAGTTATTTGGCTTCTCTCCCTCTTGGTAGATATCCTTTATCCTTTTTAATAATGTGGTTTGCACTATCATTAATTATGGAGTACAATGCATGTCACTTTATCCCCTTTGAGCACCAAGTTCTTGTCCAGAGTGATTCGTTCACACTATAATTTTTATAGTGGACATCTCTAATCTATCTTAACTTGATGGCAAGCTTGCTACCATGGATAGGTGGGTCCTCCAAGTCCTCATAACTCTTGTCTCTTTATATTATTAACATAATTCCTTTTAATTTTTATATGTATCATAAATGCAAGAGATTATTTGATATATATTTCTCACATTCTTTTCATTCTTTCTTTCTTTTTTGGCTTTTGGGCCACATCCTGTGACACTCAAAAATTGCTATGCACTCAGAAATTGCTCCTGGCTTGAGAGACCATATGGGAGACTGGGAGATTGAACCACTGTTCATCCTAGGCTAGCGCAGGCGAGGCAAACGCCTTACCGCTTGCGCCACCACTCCAGTCCTATATCTCTTACACTTTGACTCAACTTATTCATCATAAAAATCACCATGTCCTTTTAGGTATATGCAAATTTTGACTTCATTTTTCCAAATGTCTGCATAGTATTTCATTGAAATATGTACCACGGTTTCTTTAGTCACACATTTGTTGTTGGGAAACTGAGTTGTTTTCAGATTATGGCTATTGTAAATTGTGCAGTGATGAACATAGGATTGCAAAGGGCATTTCTTCAAAGGGTGTTTTTGTGTTACTAGGCTATATATTAAGGAGTGGTTCTGCTGGACCAAATGAGAGCTCAATTTTCAGGTTTTTCTTTCTTTATTTCTCTTTCTTTTTCTTTCTTTGGGTTTTTGTTTTGTTTTGTTTTGGTTTGGTTTGGTTTGGTTTGGTTTTTGGCCACACCTGGTGACGCTCAGGGGTTACTCCTAGATAAGCACTCAGAAATCACTCCTGGCTCTGGGGTCCATATGGGAAGCTGGAGAATTGAACCGTGATTTGTCCTGGGTCAACAGTGTGTGAGGCAAACGCCCTACCACTGCACCATCTCTCTGGCCCCAGGTATTGTTTCTTTTTATAGGTACAATAAAATGGGGAAATCTTATGTATGGAAACAAGTTATCTAAGAGGGACAGGAACTCATAAATTTCATATTGCCATAGTGTCTTTAATCCTTAAGACTTGTCATAGTGACTCAACTTATGCTTCAGTTGATCAAACATCGACCATCCAACCTAAATCCTTAGATACCATCTTAGGAATAGGCATGGTCTTCTGCACCAGAACTGGGAATCAAACTTCCACCTAGGAAGGTCCTAATGCTGCCCTGGTACCAACTTTCTCCAGGGTGGGTTCATATGACAACTTGAAAACTAAAAAACAGCAACAATTTGCTTTCAACGCAGGTTTCTCAGCCTCATCACCAAATGGTGAGATAAAATTACAAGGCACTCCGTGACACTCCGGCTTCAATGTAGAATTTGTGCAAAAATCAAGATCTCTAATTACAGACCATGATTCGGTCCCCGGCATCTCATGTGATCCCCCAAGTTTCCCAGACTGGACCAGAAGAACTAGAACATCTTAATGGATCAACCAGAAATAAAACAAAGACTATCACAGAGTAACCTCACCAAGAAGAAAAGCTTAATTTTCAATAGATTCATCAGTAAATTCTACAGAATTTAAAATTTTATTTCAGAAATTTTATTCCTGAAAAAAGTATCCAAAATATAGAAATAATTCACATAAAACCACAATATAAACAAGCAGCCCAATTATAAAATGAATAAATAATTTTGAATAAATAGTTTTCCAGAGGATTTATAGATGATCCATTAACACATGTAAAATGTTCACCACTCATTATTAGGTAAATAGAAATCAAAACCACAATGAGTGTTCTTATTTCATCCTGATCATGGTCTGCATGATAAATATCGAAAATGAGAAGTTTTGACATATATAGAAAAAAGTGTTTTGGGTTCATTGCTAGTCGGCATGAAAATTGGTGCCGCTGTGTGGAAAATGGTATGGTGACACCTTCTAAAAATAGAAATCGAAATTCCATAATATTTATAAAAATTGCCTAAAGAAATTTATCTAAGCATTATGAAAATTTGTCACTAGATATATATGTACTCCCTCTGTTATAGCAACATTACTTACAGTAGGTAAAGAATGGAATCCATTTAACTATACATGAATAGATATTGGATTAAAAAACAGTATATTGCTCTTTTGTCATTATAGACTTATGTGTTTGGGCATAAGATATATAGTTTGGTGATTGTGTTAAATTAAATAAGTTAAAAAGTAAAATAAATTTATGAATTTAAAAGAGTAGAATGTGAATTACTAAAGTAAAAAATTTGGCTTTTATATCTAGTGAAAACTATGCTGCTTGTTAAAGTGAATGTGGAGAATGAGAAAGGTGTTTTTTATTTTTGGTTATAGAATGTAAGATGACACTTGAACATTGGTGTTGCATGTAGTAACTGTTACATACAGCGGCATAAAACTCAATTCCATAACTACATAATATAGTTTATCAATCATAATTCAATTTAAATAGTAAAAACAGAAACTAATCAAATAACTAGAGGTGCCATTCTAAAAATGTGATGTATGTAACTAGGGTACTTGAATATATTCACTAGAAAGCATTTAGTAGTTAAATGTAAGTGTGTATGTCTGAGTGTGTGTGTTTTTATCCCATTTTCACCTTGTAAATTTTGGCATGGTGAAACCTAGCTGTGGGAAGGAATTATTTCTGGCTCTGCATTCAGGAAACACACCTTGAGGGATATTGCTTAATGTTGGGACGCTGGAGATATAACCCAAGTTGACTGCATGCCAAGCAAGCATCCTACTCTCTATAGTATCTCTCCATACCCCCAATCTTTTAAATTTATGCTGATAATGGTATGTTGGGGGCTCTGGGCAGGAGAGCTAGCCATAGGCCCACTGGGCTGACCACTTAGTCCAGGGGACTGAGATCCCCCACGCCAGACGGGTCTTCAGGGCCAGGCCTGGTTAACTGGGCCCTGGGGGGTAGGGTGGGGGAGAGAAATTCCTCCCCCATGCATCCACAACTACAGAGGCAGGGGCTAGCTGCACCCAGAAGACACCATATGCCAGTTCTTCTGTGTCTCTTCAGCAGGTATGTTGGGGGCTCTGGGCAGGACAGCTAGCCATAGGCCCCCTAGACTGACCACTTAGTCCAGGGGACTGAGATCCCTCCATGCCAGGCAGGTCTTCAGGGCCACACCTGGTTAATCGGGCCCTCATGACATATATACTTTTTAACAACACCCAAAAATATTCTTAATTCTTAACTGTTTCTAGGGAAAAAATGGAATTCCCTAGATTTGGAGGATAATATTCAAATAGGTCTCTAAAATCAGTGTGAATGTAGACATGACTTCCTATACAGTGATCCTCTCTGACTGCCAAGCCTAATTCATAAACAATTGATCTATACAATGTATTTAACTCCTCTGATATATTTTCCCTCCTCCACACCAGAGCCCCTTCTACTCCCTCATCTCCCAATCTGGATTCATTATCTTCCCTTTAATTAACCGTCTTTACCCTCAGTTGTATTTAGACCAAGGCTTTTCCTTTCCATGCCCCTCATATTTTGGTGGGCCTATGCAAACAATAATTGCCACTGTAACACCATTTTTACTGTACTCCTTTGACTCTGATCCTTTAGAAAAACAACCCACTTGGGCCCTGAGAGATAGCACAGCGGCGTTTGCCTTGCAAGCAGCTGATCCAGGACCAAAGGTGGTTGGTTCAAATCCCGATGCCCCATGTGGTCCCCCGTGCCTGCCAGGAGCTATTTCTGAGCAGACAGCCAGGAGTGACCCCTGAGCACTTCTGGGTGTGCCCCCCCCCCAAAAAAAAACAAAAAAACCCACTTAAACGTTTGAGGTTAACTTAAACTAATAGGCATGTGCATGGAAATGTAATAAAGTACTTTGCCTTCAATGTTTAAGGAGTTACATAAATTTTATGTCTTTAGATTGTTTTGTGGGTTGCTAAGAAATATTATGTACTACAATCTGGGGACTTGAGAGACAAAGTAATTGTACATGGGTTCTGCTTTATTTTTCTTAATGTTCTTTGGCTGAAAGTTCAAAGTTAAGATATCAGCAATGGGACTACTGAGAATTCTGTTTATGGCTGATTGTCTTTCCACTGTAACTTTACCTTGTCCTCTTTCTTTGCATCTTGGTTCTCATAATTAAAAAAATTAATAAAACTTAAGAAAAGAAAAAATTATGCTGATAAAATAATCTAAAGCTCTGAATATATTTTCTTCAAGTAGCATTATTTGACTAATGTGTTTTGAAAATACCATATCTTCTTTTAAAAAATATTCATCACTCAGTGTCATTTTGGAAGATACTAATAAAAAATTATCGCTAGTATCCAGTTACTAAGTTTCTCAGTATATTGACTTTAATAAATATACTTATTAATTTTAGTAATCCTCACCCAGAATCCCAAGATGATTATCTTCTTCAAGTTGCAAGCTTTCCTGGAATGTTTCATCTTTGAAGGCTTCATATCGGACTTTCCAATACTTCCCCCCAATTCTACTGGAGCTTTTCTGGAAGAATTTATTGGAGCCACTGTCATGTAAGAAAACAAGTGCCACATAAGTTTATTACATGTAGAATGGTCTTCAATATCATTCTTAGTCTTAACAAGTCACGGGTTTTTAATTTTTTGAACTAATTTCTAATTCAATCAGGATCTTTTATAATGGTGAAATTAGAATTTAAATGTGGTATCATCACATCTCTTCTTATAATGGCACTAATAAATGCAACAAAGCTTCTTATTGAGCCTTTCTAGTGTTAAAACTAATTTTCATAGAAAATTTGAAAAAAAGTGTTTTTAATAACTGGCCATATTTACATAAAAGTGAAATTGGGGCCATTTTTGTTCTCCCTCAGGAGGTTCATAGACAAACATCTGTTCAAGTAAACACCAGATACTCAGGAACCTTTATTACCTTAGAGAATTATATTTTTATTTAAAAAATAAAATATCACTAAAGGAGCAGGCCCAGTTAAATCTTAAAGAAGCTAGCCTCTGAACCAATGGCCTACACTTCAGATTTACTTTTACTACTTGATATAAGCATAATTAGTGTATATACTGTCTTCTCTCTTACAAGCTCTTCTAGTTATCTATAAAATACATTTTTAGTAAAATATCTGAACCTGATATAATATATATCCCAGTGAGTTATAACTTAAGTTACAAGAGTTAGAAGAATTTTTTAAAATGTCTCTAAAAGAATAGGCCTGAGATAACCATAAGGTTGGTCATTATCCTTACTCCTATATGTCTGAATCTTTTTTATGGTCCTCATTATATGCTTTCTTCAGACAATAGTGAAATCAAAGAAGGTATAAAAAAGGTACAAATAAAATAAAGTTAGAAAATTATAAATATCTTGGACCAGAGTGAAATAGCAGCAGTAAGGCATTTGCCTTGCATGTGGCTGACCCAAGACAGGCCTGGGTTCAATACCCAGCGTCCCAAAAGTTCCCCCAAACCATGAGCTATTTATGAGTGCATAGCCAGAATAAACCCTGAGTGTCACTGGTTGTGGCTCAAAAACAAAACAACAACAACAAAAAAAATTATAAATATTATTTCAATTCACCTCATCCTATTTGTACCTTCTTTTATTACTTTGGTATAAAACAAGACTAGAACCTGTGTCAACTCTGGATCCTTTGTTAAGGATATAGAAAAATTCTATTGTAAACCTATGTGACCTCTAGATAGTTCGTATATATCTTAAAGCAATAACTAAAGGTGTCACAAAAGATGTGTTAATAGTTGTGTTAAATAATTATAGTCATAAACCATATTTACCATGAATGAGATTTCTGAGAAAGGTTTAGTGTTGGATCCAGGTAAAGATAAGAATTTTAATGCCTTTTACCTTCCTGGGTCCCTCAAATTAGTCCCGGTACTTCCATCATATCCTAGTGGTCCATAGTCCCACTGAATCTCATGGGCCTGAATGAAGTACTCCCGGACTCTTCCTGTAAGTAGGCTCATAGGAGGATCCATGGAACAAGATTTAATCTTGTAGAGTGCTTGCATGCCATCTAGAAGAAGAATATGATTGTTGGCCCCATTTTACACAAAAAGTACTGTTCCTAGAGGAACTATCCCTCTTCTCTTTCAAGTGATGCTCTCTCTAGTTATACACTAAATATTTTAGCTGTCTCTAAATGAGTCGTGTCTTTTGCTGAATTTTCAAGAGATTAGCTAGGAGAAGATCTAATTATATATCCTTACTTTCCATCATTCCTCATTTACCAAATATATACTTTAGTCTCTGAAATAAGTTTTTATTGTAGCAACACTAGAAAACTTGATGTCAGAAAAATGGAATTCAAATAGAAACTATCACTATATGTAGACAGACAAGTTATTTTCTACAACTGAGCTTTGCAAGTTGTTTTACCCAAAACAAAGATCTTCTCTGGATTCTTAGTCCCTCCTCCTACCTACACTCTTCATTTACATGTCAAAGATCTACCTAGACAGAACTAGATAAAGATAATTCTTCTGATTTGTCACTCTCTTTCCTTCTTTATCATGTTGGAGATTTACGTGCTTAATAAAAAATTGTTAGTTTTGGCAATCTCACTCCAGAAGGTTGAAGTTTCACCCTTCTTAGCCTGGCATTGTTTATTTCTCGTGGTGACCCCTGCTTCAGACCCATTTTTCCCAAGGTTGGATTAAGATGTGTGGAGACCCACAAACCATATCTTGTAAATAAAAAGGTCAAGAAAATTCACTATACAGCATTAACAGAACCATTAAATTCAAATAGAACAGTAATATTTCTGTAAAATGAGGAATCTCAAAGTCATAAAAATGTTCTATATTTTGATATGAAGAGCTGTGTTGTGAGTTCCAGAAAAATGGACAGTGCTAAGTGTCTCCAAAATATGGATAAATGTACATTGAGGCATAACACTAACGTGTCTAAATACATTATATTTAATTAACAATAAAGAAATGTCATTCAGATATCTTTTTCAAACTTCTTCTGTTTTATATAATATCAAGATTTAAAATTTTAATATAAATTGAGTTAAATAATATCTCTAACAGCAAGCTTAATTTTGGGATAGTCCCCTATGTAACACAAATTAGGTCTTAGAATAAAAAGGCTGGCATGTATTCAATCAGGAAAGAATAGAATAGAATGGAAGGAAATGATAGAATAGATGACAAATATATGAGGCTGTAAACATATGCCCAGCATGACATATAATGAAAATATTTAGGTTCTTGATGTAGAGGGAATATGGGAAAAACACATTATAAACTATCATGACATTCTTTATAATTTAAGGTTGAAAACTGATTGGCTATGAAAAACACCAAATTTCTGATCTTCATGCACCTATTAAACTTTGATGTTTTACTAATTGTCTTTAATGTCTCTAATAACTCAAGCATTGGCTATTTTTTGATATTCTGGGTGTGAAGTGATATTTTATTAAACAAAATACTTATGAAACCATTGCTAGCTGACCAGGCAACTCTAAAATCTTGTACAGTCTGTGTGTAGTTGTTAGCCACAGATGCCAATTGTATTGAGTATTCAAATTTGGGAAGAAAAGAATATCACAGGCATTCACATAGGAAATGAAGAAATATAGCTACCACTGTTTGAATATGACATGATAATCCTAAAAGCTCTAACAAAAAGCTTCTTATAAGAATAGGTTTATATAGCAAAGTGGAAGGCTACAAAATAAACATGCAAAGTCAATGTCCTTTTTGTACAGCAATAAAGATAGAGAAGAAATGAACATTAAAACACAATCACATTCACATTAGTGTCACACAAACTCAAATATATTGGAGTCAACTTAACTAAAGAGGTGATGGACCTATACAAAGAAAATTACAAAACCCTGCTTCAAGAAAAAATAAAGTATAAATGGAAAATGGAAAGGCATACCCTGCTCATATATTGGTAGGATCAACATAATTAAAATGGTAATAGTACCCAAAGCATTGTATAGATTTAATGTAATCATTCTAAAGTTACCCATGACATTCTTCAAAGAAATGGATCAAACACTGCTGAAATTCATCTGGAACAATAAACATACTCAAATAGCTAGAGCAACACTTGGAAAAAGGATTATGGTAGGCACAACTTTCCCCAACACTAAATTGTATTACAAAGCAATACTCATTAAAACAGCATGGTATTGGAATAAAGACAGACTCTTAGATCAATGGAATAGACATGCGTGTTCCAAAAATGTTCTCCAGATATACAATCAATTAATTTTGATAAAAGGGCAAGAAATGCAAAATGGAGCAAGGAAAGCCTAAACAAACGGTGTTAGCATAACTGTTCAGCCATGTGAAAAAAAAGTGAATTCAGAACTCCATCTTAAAAATGCTCAGAGGTCAAATCCAAGTGGATTAAAGAAATTGATATCAGACCCAAAACCATAAGGTGTATAGAACAACTCTAGATACAGCACTCCATGACATTAAGACTAAAGGCATCTTCAAAGAGAAAACAGCACTATTCAAATAAGTGGAAACAGAGATTTACAGATGGGACTATATTAAGCTGAGAAGCTTCTGCACCTCTAAGGAAATAGTCCTAGGATACAAAAGCCACCCACAGAATTTGAGAAACTATTCATTCAAGTTTTACCAGATAAGGAGTTAATATCTATGATATACAAGGTACTGACAGAACTTAACAAGAATATAACATCTAAAAAAAGAATATAACATCTAACTCCATCAAAAAATGGGGTAAGAAATTAATAGTTACTTCCTCAAAGAAGAAGTACAAGTGGCCAAAAGGCACGTGAGAAAATGCTCCACATTAAATATACTAAGCTGAGAGGCTTCTGCACCTCAAAGGAAATAGCGCCCAGGATACAAGAGCCACCCACTGAGTGGGAGAAACTATTCACCCAATACCCATCAGATAAGGGACTAATCTCCAAAATATACAAGGCACTGACAGAATTTTACAAGAAAAAACATCTAATCCCATCCAAAAATGGGAAGAAGAAATGAGCAGACACTTTGACAGAGAAGAAATACAAATGGCCAAAAGACACATGAAAAAATACTCCACATCACTAATCATCAGGGAGATGCAAATCAAAACCACTATGAGGTACCACCTCACACCACAGAGATTGGCACACATCACAAAGAATGTTGGAGGGGATGTGGAGAGAAAGGAACTCTTATCCACTGCTGGCGGGAATGCCAGCTAGTTCAACCTTTATGGAAAGCAATATGGAGATTCCTCCAAAAACTGGAAATCGAGCTCCCATACGATCCAGCTATTCCACTCCTAGGAATACAAAAATACAATACAAAAATTCCTTCCTTACACCTATATTCATTGCAGCACTATTTACCATAGCCAGACTCTGGAAACAACCGAGATGCCCTTCAACAGACGAATGGCTAAAGAAACTGTGGTACATATACACAATGGAATATTATGCAGCTGTCAGGAGAGATGAAGTCATAAAATTTTCCTATACATGGATGTACATGGAATCTATTATGCTGAGTAAAATAAGTCAGAGAGAGAGAAAGACGCAGAATAGTCTCACAAATCTATGGGTTTTAAGAAAAATGAAAGACATTCTTGCAATAATAATTTTCAGAGACAAAAGAGAGAAGGGCTGGAAGTTACAGCTCTCCTCGTGAAGCTCATCACAAACAGAGATGAGTTTAGTTAGAGAAATAACTACGTTTTGAACTACCCTAATAATGAGAATGTACGAGGAAAATAGAAAGCCTGTCTAGAGTACAGGCGAGGGTTGGGTGGGGAGGAGGGAGATTTGGGGCATTGGTGATGGGAATGTTGCACTGGTGATGGGTGGTGTTCTTTACATGACTGAAACCCAAACACAATCATGTATTTAATCAAGGTGTTTAAATAAAATATATAAAAAATAAAAAAGATTGCAAAAAATGCTCCACATCAATAATCATCAGGGAGATGCAAGTCAAAACAGAGACAGGAACACATCACATAAAAAAAAACAATCAATGCTGGCAGGGATGTGGGGAGAAAGAAACTTTTATTCACTGCTGGTGGGAATGCCATCTAGCTCAGTCTTTACAAAAAACAATATGGAGATTCCTCAAAAAACTGGAAATTGAGCTCTCATATGATCAGCTATACCACTCCTAGGGATATACCTTAAGAAAACAAAAATACAATTCAAAAATCCCTTCCTCACACCTATATTCATTGCAATGATATTTACAATAGCCAGAATCTGGAAACAACTAAGATGCCCTTCAACATATTAATGGCTATAGAAACTAGTACATATATGCAATGGAATATTATGCAACCATCAAGAGAGTTGAAGTCAAGAAATTTTCCTATACATGGATAAACATGGAATCTATTATGCTGAGTGAAATAAGTCAGAGGGAGAAAGACACAGAATAGTCCCACTCATTTATGGGTTTTAAGAAAAATAAAATACATTGTTGTAATAATGCCACAGACAATAGAGGTGAGAGCTGGAAGGACTAGCTCATGATATGAAGCTCATTAAAAAGAGTGGTGAGTACAGCTAGAGAAATAACTACACTGACAACTATGGTGACAATGTCAATGAATGAAAAAAGTAGAATGCCTGCCTTTAATACAGACGGAGGGGAGGAGAGTGAGATTGAGGACACTGGTGATGGTAATGTTGCACTGGTGATGAGGGGTGTTCTTTTTATAACTGAAACCTATCTACAATCATGTTTTTAATCATCGTGTTAAAATAAAGATATTAAAAATAGAAAGGAATTTGGGAGTTCAAAAAAGCAAAGCAGATCTGTATATGAGTAATGAGTGCATGTGCATGTTTAGTCTATGCATGCTTGTATTGCTATCTATATAGTCAATTCAATCATGTGTCTATATGTATGTATGTGAAATATTAAAATTATAAAGCCTACATAATAAGTATAAAATATTAATATGTTATATATACTTTGTGTATCTGGAAAATTATGTTAATGCTTATCAAGTTATGTGTTATAACATCGAGACATTAACAAGGCAAACTTGGACTAACAATAAATTCTAGATATAAGAAACACAAAGACTAGATAAAAGCATTATAATATTAATTAAATTTTAATACTTTCTTATAGAGAATGCACTGATACTTATGTATAACCAATATTATATGTATTATATTAGTAATGTGAAAGATAATTAAACTGATTATAAGTGTATAGTATAATAAATATTTGCTCTAAATTAAAATTTGTAAACAAATTATAATATGTAAAGTACATTGAAATTTTTACTTTAATCTTTAATATTTTATACAAAGGAATATGGGGCAAAGGGACCTTAAACAGATGTTTCAGACTCATCACAAATCAAAGGACAAAAAGTATATTAGTCTAATAAATTTAAATGGTCTGATGCTTGTCAAACTTAAATTAAGAACTATTCTCAAAACTTCACATACATTTCCTTATGAAGCTTTTAGTAATTCATTTTATGTTATTTTTATTTTAGTGTCAGAATTGGTAGTCCTCAGTTGTTACTCATTCTGCTATCAAAGTTTAATCCTAGCTGGCATGGAGCACTGGAGATAATACACAAATCTATTACATGCAAGGAAAATATGCTAGATTATTCCTCTGACTTCCATTTACCTAATATTTAAATAATTTACATAATACTTTTTATTAACATATACATCCTTTCTCTTTTTATATTCCTCATTTTACTGTTTCATTAGTTAGAATATATACTATACATGTTGGATTAGATCATCTTTTATCCATAGAATCCCATGATATTCTGCCAGTGCCTTAGGCTTCATTAATATTTTCTTCTCTCCTTGTTCAGTCAGCTACAAGTACTTTAGTTTCTTAACTATTCATAATTCTTAGGTCAAAATGTAACTTAAAATGTCTGTTAATCTTTTCCTAACTATCCTCACGTACAGATGAACCTTGAGGCACACACTCAAGATTGCTCACCAAGTTAGTGGTTGAGCCAGGAAAGATGCTGAATTCACCATTTATTATTCAACTCTTTATATATAAACATTTTGCCAGAAATATAAATCCTATGACTCCAGTTAATAAGCACAAATGATGACGTTTTTGTCACCTCTTTCTATACCTCAAGAGTTAGATTTATATATGGTCTCACCTCGCAAGTGACTATTAACTTGACAGCTAATTAGCCAGATACCAGGCTCCTGAGGTACCATCTCAGCAGTCACAAATGTAGCTGGAAATAGATTAGCTACATCAGTATGGTGGCCTCTGATGGTCAGCATCTGTCCTTGGAAGAAAGCTGTGTGGACATCAACTTCATTGCCCATGCCAAACAAGTGCCAGGCCACAGGTTTTTGTGCACACATGATCAATTCTGGTAAATTCCCAAAGATAAAACCATTTATTGCTGTAAAATAAAGTCCCAAGAATACTATTAGGAGAAATGGCCTAAGGAGCGGAATCAATTATCAATACTGTCAGATTATATATATATATATATATATATATATATTACTTATTTTATTTTTGTATAAATATTGTTCATTGATTTATATTATATGTTGAATATTAGTGCAATTATAAAATAATGGCATTTATATATAGTTTTATTCATCTAAGAGAGTTTAGACACTGAGAGTACAAGATTGCTGTAACTGATATCAAGATGCAAAGAGAAAACTGAGCATAGAAAATACAATATATAGGATATTAAATATAATATGATTTATATTGTGTCATTCTTTCTATCAAGTCAACTACCATCAGATTTTCATCGGATAGCTTTAAATTTATCTTATTTCCATAGTTATAGCAAAACAATTCTCTAAAAGCAAAGAGATTTTTTAATTTTACATTTCTCCTACTTTTCCTTTTAATATAAGGAAAATCTATCCTTGAAGCTACCTTCCTTACATTCTTAATTAAATTACTTCTTTAATTAATACATACAAAACAATGACTATAGGACTTTGTTTCTTTAATTTGTTTTTAATTTAGTAAAAAGTATCAGTCCCTTTATAGACAAAAAATGTTAAGACCAGAACAATAGCATTGCAGGTAAGGCATTTGACTTGAATGTGACCACCCAAGTTCAAACCATGGCATCCCATATGGTCTACCAGCTTGGCCAGAAGTGGATCACCCAGTATAAAAATGGAAGTAAGAAATAAGCCATAAGCACCAATGTGTGTGATCAAAAACCATGTGACACACACATACACATATATATTTTATATAAATGTTATACATTTATATTATATAGCCATTTTGTCCACAAAGTGGAGAATACTTCCAGTATGCTTCCATTTAGTGATGATTGCATGTCAAATAATTATATTAATAGACATTATAGCTAGCAAATTGAGCAAATTCACATTAAAACAAAGTGTAAATAATGTCAAGATTATGCAAAGAAACAGATTAGGTTTGGTACTTAAGCTGTATCGTTTCTTTTTAATGTAATCCTTAAATCTTATTTTCCTCATTTGTAAAAAAAAAAAAACAAAACGAAAAGGTGGCACTTATAACTCCTAGTTTTTGTGATTATAAAGAACCAAGTTACTGAAAATCTCATAAAAATTCAGGTTCTTTGGAGATGCTCCATCATGAATAATATGTCCCATTATTAATATATGGCCATAGCTTTCAAACTTACCATGCATTCTATTGCTCTCCTGAAAATCTTCATCTTCTATGTCTACTGAACAAGGGCCTGTGCAGTAAGTTGCAATATTTTCATTGATATGCCAGCTAAGATTCTCATCAATGACACTGAAGAGCAGAAAAAAATCATTTTCTATGTCCTGTCTCCGAGGAGGAGAATTCCCATTCAGAGTTCCTAGAAAAAGGAAGAAAACTACATGTGATAATATTCTGTGCACAGCAAGAGGTGCTCAAAAGAAGAGATTGGAAGGGAGGTGGTGTTAGCAGTCATCATTCAGTAAGAGCAAAACAAAGAGAATTTTCTGCTTCTGATTAATATTTCCAAATTATTGGCAAATTCCCTACTGTTGTGATATTGTTCTGGCTCCTATATTCACTCTTATTCAACATATTATTGGATGTTCTAGTAACAGTAATCAGACAAGAAAATAAAGTCAAAGGGATCAAAATTGGAAAAAGAAAGCCAAACAATCTCTATGTGCAGATAATATAATGACATATATTAAAAAATCCTAAAGTATCCACAAAAACTTCAAGTATTCAAATCCAATATAGCAAAGTGGTCAGCTATTTTATCTAAACTGAAAAAATCAGGTAAATTACTTTTTATAATTAATTATTCTGAGAAGAAAAGATAATAGTGTTCATTCCATTTAAAATTTTACCAAAATCTGCAAGTATCTAGGAATCAACAAAATAAAAGAAGTGAGAGAACTTTACCATGAAAACTTCAAAACAACTAAGGAATTGTAGAAAACAAGAAAATGGGAAAACATTACATGCTAATGAATGGGAAGAATCAATGCTATCAAAATGACCGTCTTACCTAAACTACTATATAGATTTAATGCACTATTTATCCAAACACAGACAAAATTCCTTAAGAAAATAGAACATTCAGAGCGGGAATGGTAGCACAGCAGTAAGGCTTTTGCTTTGTATGTGGTTGACCCAGGATGGAAGTGAGTTTGATCTCCAGCATCCCATATGGCCCCCTGAGCCAGGAGCATTTTCTGAACTCAGAATCAGAAGTAACCCCTGAGCACCGCTGGCTGTGCCCCCTCCCCCAGTAAAAAGAAAATAGATCAATCAATTATACAGTTTGTGTGAAACCTAAAAAAGACAGAGAATAGCCAAAATCATACTAAGAAAAAGAAAGAAATTGGGAGGCATGTTATCTAATTTGAAACAAAGTTATGGTGATCATAACACCATGATATTGGAACAAATACAGGCTTTCGCACTAATGGGTAAAAATAGAACACCAGTGACAAACCCCCAAGTTCATGGCCAATTAATTTTTGACAAAAGAGTCAAGATAATGAAATGGAATAAAGAGAGCCACTTCAACCAATTCTGTTAGGAAAAACTAAAGAACCACGTATACGAAAATAAATCTGGATCCATATCTGACACCCACAAAAGAGTCCATTCAATTCTAAATGAGAATCTTGAAACATACATTAATGCATAAAATACTCTGAGGAAAACATAGTCAAAACATTCGAAGACCTAAACCTCAAAGAGGTTTTTAAAGACATGCTGCCAATGGCAAGGACTATAGAATAAAATCTAAATAAATGGGACTACATCAAACTTAAAAGTTGCTGTATGGAAAAAATACAGGTTAAACGCAACTAAAACTAAATAACAACTAAGTAGAACAAAATATTTTAATTCAACACATCAGATAAGGGTTGATACCTAGAATATATAATGTACTTGCAATGGTTAACCCTGGAAAACCTGAAGAAAAAAAAAACCTGTGGAAAGGTAATGAAAAGCATACCTGAATAACTTAATGACGCAGCTCAAAAAATTAGAAAATGACCCACAAAAGGAACCAAAAATAGGAAGACAGAAGGAAATAACAAAGCTGAAAGCAGAACTCAATGAAGTGGAAAACCAAAAAAACAATCCATAAGATCAACGAAAGCAGAAGTTAGTCCTTTGAAAAAATAAACAAGATTGATAGACCATTGGCAAAACTCACAAAGAAAGAGAGAGAGAGAAATCTGATAACCCATATTAGAAATGAAAAGGGGGAAGTTCCCCTCTCCTGCCTCTGTCAGACATTATTCTTTGCTCTCTCATTCTCTTTTCCTAAAAAGAAATTCTTCAGAGGTGGGGAAAATCCACGAAACTACACCAGCCCAGTGGGGCCCAACTGTGAAAAACTGTGAGTGTGACCTGTCTATGTATGTCTACTGTACTCTTGCATAAAACTCTTGCGAGTGGGGTAAAAAGAGGCTCCAGAAACCTCGCTTGCCCAGACGCCATTTTCAGGGAGGGACTACAGAGCATGAAAACCGGCAAAGCTTTGCAAAAGCCGGCTCCCTGTGTGTGACACCAGGCGGGGAAAATCCGCGAAAGTACACTGGCGCAGTGAAGCCCAACTGTGAAAAACTGTGAGTGTGACCTGTCTATGTCTGTCTACTGTCCTCTTGCATGAAACTCTTGCGAGTGGGGCAAAAAGAGGCTCCAGCGAAGCTACGCAGCCGTGCACTCTTTCTAATGAAAGAACTCCATTGCAATAAGAAGGAAAAATCACACTAAGAATGGCACTATATCACAGAAGCAAACATTTCTCTCCGGACTGTCTTCTCTGTTGCATGCTCGGGCCTAAGATTTGACCCAGTGTGAGGCTTCATCAACGGAGGACTCCCCTCCCTTAGAGGCAAGTCAGCCCATCCAGAAAGGGAGGAGCCAGAGGAGTGTGCTGCCTGCATCATATAGACAATGAATACCACCACAACACTTAGAAAAACCCACAATACAAGTGTGACAATGGGGAAAAAACGCAGGCCAGCATCAGACATAGAGAATGAAGATGACAATTCTGAGGACCAGATAATGACCAACCAACTAATCAACCTCTCAGATAAGGACTTTAGACTAGCAATATGGAAGATGCACAACGGACTCCAAAAAACCATGGATTGAGTTGAACAGAACACTAATAAGAACCAAGAAAATATGAAGACAGAAATCACAAAATTCCAAACTGAAAAAACATGTCAACTAACAGGACTGAAAAAGTCAGTAAACGAAGTGAATGACAAAATGGATAAGCTCTGGGACAGGGTATCAGAAGCTGAGAATAGACTTGGTGCTGTGGAAGATGAGATACATAACATTTCCATACAGCAGGAGAGATTAGACAAAAAACTTAAAGCAAATGAGCAGACAATGGAAAAATTAGTCAAAGAATGGGAACAGATGAAAATAGAAGTCTATGATAAGATCAACAGAAACAATTTAAGAATCATTGGAGTCCCAGAGACCCAGGAAGAAAATTTCCAGGAAGGATCAACGGTCAAGAACATCATTAAAGAGAAACTTCCAGAGCTAAAGAATATATGTGATCAAATCCTGCATGCCCGAAGAGTACCAATCAAAAGAGACCCCAGAAAAACCACCCCAAGACACATCCTAGTCACAATGACAAATCCCACAGATAGAGACAGAATTCTGAAAACAGCAAGATCAAAAGGGGAAATCACGTTCAAGCAAGCTTCCCTGAGATTTACAGCAGACCTGTCACTAGAAACACTCAATGCCAGAAAGCAGTGGTGGGATATTGTGACAAGACTGAATGAAATGAATGCTTCACCCAGAATACTATACCCAGCAAAACTCACTTTCCGGTTTGACGGAAGAATACATGGCTTCACAGACAAAAAACAGCTCAGAAACTTCACAGACACAAAACCAGTCTTAAGAGAAAAACTGAAAGACCTAATCTAAGACAAGAATACCCAAAAGACACACCAAATTTTGAAATAAAGATGGCGTTAAATCCCAGGACAATTCTTTGTCTCAACGTCAATGGACTAAATGCACCAGTTAAGAGACACAGAGTGGCTAAATGGATCAAAAAACTCAATCCAACCTTCTGCTGCCTACAAGAAACGCACCTGAATAGTCAGAACAAACATAGACTCAAAATAAATGGCTGGAGAAAAATTATCCAAGCAAACAACACCCATAAAAAAGCTGGAGTGGCCATACTAATATCAGAGAATGCAAACTTTATACTCAGGAAGGTTGTAAGGGACAAAGGTGGACATTTTATATTAATCAAGGGGTACGTAGAGCAGGAAGAAATAACTCTCCTAAACATATATGCACCGAATGAGGGGCCAGCAAAATATTTAATACAACTGTTGACAAATCTGAAAAATAATATCAACAACAACACAATAATTGTGGGGGAACTTAACACGGCTTTGTCAACACTGGATAAGTCAACCAGACTGAAACCCAACAAGAATATACTAGACCTGAGGAGAGAAATGGAAGAAAGAGGCCTAGTGGATATATATAGGACACTCCATACCCAGAAACCTGGATACACATTCTTCTCCAATGTACATGGGTCATTCTCCAGGATAGACTACATGCTGGCACATAAAACATACCTCCATAAGATCAAGAGGTTAGAAATTTTGCAGACTACCTTCGCTGACCACAAGGCTCTGAAATTATTTGTGAACTCCAAAGGGAATCAGAAGAAACACTTTAACACCTGGAAGTTAAACAGCCTCATGCTCAATAACCAGTGGGTCCGAGATGAAATCAAGGAGGAAATCAAAAGGTTCCTGGAAACAAATGACAATAAAGACACAAACTATCAGAACTTATGGGACACAGCAAAAGCAGTACTGAGAGGAAAATTTATAGCTATGCAAGCACACATCAGGAAGGAAGAAGGAGCTTACATGAGTAGCTTAATGACACAACTAATAGAAATAGAAAATGCTCAACAAAAGGACCCAAGAATAGGAAGACAGAAGGAAATAACAAAGCTGAGAGCAGAAATCAACGAAGTGGAAACTCAAAAAAACAATCCGAAAGATCAACGAAAGCAGAAGTTGGTTCATTGAAAAAATAAACAAGATTGATAGACCACTGGCAAACCTAACAAAGAGAGAGAGAGAACGTTGATAACTCGTATCAGGAATGAAAAAGAAGACATCACTACTAATATGACAGAGATTCAAAGGGTAATCAGAAAACTACTTTGAAAAACTCTACGCCACTAAAAATGAGAACCTGGAAGAAATGGATAAATTCTTGGACTCTTATAATCTTCCACGGTTGAAGGAAGAGGATGTAGCATATCTAAACATCCCCATCACCATTGATGAAATTAAAACAGTAATCAAATGTCTGCCTAAAAACAAAAGCTCAGGTCCAGATGGATTCACTAATGAATTCTATCAAACTTTCCAAGAGGAACTACTGCCAATCTTGGCAAGACTCTTTCATGAAATTGAACAAACAGAAACACTTCCAAATAGCTTTTATGAAGCCAACATCACCTTGATACCTAAACCATACAGAGACGCTACCAAAAAAGAAAATTACAAACCAATATCACTGATGAATGCAGATGCAAAGATCCTCAACAAAATCCTGGCAAATAGGATTCAATGCCTCATTAAAAAGATCATCCACTACGATCAAGTAGGTTTCATCCCAGGAATGCAAGGCTGGTTTAACATCCGTAAATTTATCAACATAATACACAACATCAATAACAAGAAAAATAAAAACCACATGATCATATCAATAGATGCAGAGAAAGCATTTGATAAGGTCCAACACCCATTCTTGATCAAAACTCTCAGCAAGATGGGAATGGAGGGAACCTTTCTCAGTATAGTGAAGGCCATCTACCACAAGCCAGTGGCAAATATTATCCTCAATGGAGAAAAACTAAAAGCCTTCCCTCTAAATTCTGGCACAAGACAAGGCTGTCCTCTCTCACCACTCCTATTCAACATAGCACTGGAAGTACTTGCTATAGCGATTAGGCAAGAAAAGGATATCAAGGGAATCCAGATAGGAAAGGAAGAAGTCAAGCTCTCACTGTTTGCAGATGACATGATACTCTACTTAGAAAACCCTAAAGACTCTATCAAAAAGCTTCTAGAAACAATAGACTCATATAGCAAGGTGGCAGGCTACAAAATTAACACACAAAAATCAATGGCCTTTCTATACACCAATAGTAATAAGGATGAAATGGACATTAAGAAAACAACCCCATTCACAATAGTGCCACACAAACTCAAATATCTTGGAGTCAACTTGACTAAAAATGTGAAGGACCTATACAAAGAAAACTATAAAACTCTGCTCCAAGAAATAAGAGAGGACACACGGAAATGGAAACGCATACCCTGCTCATGGATTGGCAGGATTAACATCATCAAAATGGCAATACTCCCCAAGGCATTATACAGATTTAATGCCATCCCTCTAAAGATACCCATGACATTCTTCAAAGAAGTGGATCAGACACTTTTGAAATTCATTTGGAACAATAAACACCCTCGAATAGCTAAAGCAATCATTGGGAAAAATAATATGGGAGAAATTACTTTCCCCAACTTTAAACTGCACTACAAAGTAACAGTTATCAAAACAGCATGGTATTGGAATAAGGATAGGTCCTCAGATCAGTGGAATAGGCTTGAATACTCAGAAAATGTTCCCGAGACATACAACCACCTAATTTTTGATAAAGGAGCAGGAAATCCTAAATGGAGCAGGGAAAGCCTCTTCAACAAGTGGTGTTGGCACAACTGGATAGCCACTTGCAAAAAATTGAACTTAGACCCCCAGCTAACATCATGTACATCAAGGTAAAATCCAAATGGATTAAAGACCTCGATATCAGCCCCAAAACCATAAGATATATAGAACAGCACATAGGCAAAACACTACAGGACATTACAGGCATCTTCAAGGAGGAAACTGCACTCTCCAAGCAAGTGAAAGCAGAGATTAACAGATGGGAATATATTAAGCTGAGAAGCTTCTGCACCTCAAAGGAAATAGTGCCCAAGATACAAGAGCCACCCACTGAGTGGGAGAAACTAGTCACCCAATACCCATCAGATAAGGGGCTAATCCCCAAAATATACAAGACACTGACAGAACTTTACAAGAAAAAAAACATCTAACCCCATCAAAAAATGGGGAGAAGAAATGAACAGACACTTTGACAAAGAAGATATACACATGGCCAAAAGACACATGAAAAAATGTCCCACATCACTAATCATCAGGGAGATGCAAATCAAAACAACGATGAGATACCACCTCACACCCCAGAGAATGGCACACATCACAAAGAATGAGAATAAACAGTGTTGGCGGGGATGTGGAGAGAAAGGAACTCTTATCCACTGCTGGTGGGAATACCGTCTATTTCAACCTTTATGGAAAGCGATATGGAGATTCCTCCAAAAACTGGAAATCGAGCTCCCATGCGATCCAGCTATACCACTCCTAGGAATATACCCTAGGAACACAAAAATACAATACAAAAACCCCTTCCTTACACCTATATTCATTGCAGCACTATTTACCATAGCAAGACTCTGGAAACAACCAAGATGCCCTTCAACAGACGAATGGCTAAAGAAACTGTGGTACATATACACAATGGAATATTACTCCTTGCTATATGCTTAGAAATAGCTCCTGGCTTTGGGGGATCATATGGGAATCCAGGGATCAAACTGAGGTCCATCCTGGGTCAGATTCATGCAAGACAAACGCCCTACTGCAGCGCTAATGCTCTTTGACTAATTTTTAAAATAAAAATGGACATTGTACACAATTATATATTATAGCATTAGAATAATAGATTATATAAATCAACCTAGTGTTCAACAATAGATAAATGAATCATGAAGAAACTTCAACAATCAAAGTTTAAAATGAGTCTGGCAATGTGGAGGCTGGAAGTGGGGAGTACCAAACATAAAAATGATCCTGCTAAGATGGCAGAATGGCAGCAGTGGTGGTAGTCTTGAGAACACTGATGGAAGAAAGATGACAAGTGGTTGTAAGATTGTGCTGAAGCACAATAGGGAAAAAGTTTAACTATCAATATATTTGTAAAAATGCTGCTTTAAAGCATGGGAGAGGGCAGAGAAAAGGTCGGAGGGAAACCGGTGACATTAGACATGGAAAGTGTGCAATGGTGAAGAATGTTATATATCGATATATAACATTGATTGACTAAAACTGATAACATGATTGACTGAAAATCAATCATGAAAACATTTGTATCTGTGAAGAAGTATTTTATGAGCACCCTTGTAAACCATGGTGCTTAAATAAAGTTCTTTTTTTGGGGGGTCACACCAGGTGGCACTCAGTGGTTACTCTTGTCTCTGTTCACAGAAATTGCTACTGAGAGGCACCTGGACTGTATGGGATGCTGAGATTCGAACCGCAATCTATCCTGGATCAGTTGTGTGCAAGGCAAACACCCTACCACTGTGCTATCTCTCTGGCCCCGAAATAAAGTATTTTAATCTAAAATTAATAGTTCTATAAATCAAAACTAGTAAAAGTAAGAAAATACGTTTCTGGCTGGTTTTTATTTTACAAAAATAACTAAATCTAAATATAATAAAATTTGGTAAGATTAAATCCTGAAAAAGTTCAAGGATTCTATCAGCACTTATCTGATTTCTGGTCAATATTTAGTTGGTTTGATTATATTCAAAATTATAAAGTTTAAACTCTTAGCATATTTGCCTCTTTTACAGGTGACAAGGGGTCCAATAAGGCCAGTGGCAATGTCTCGTGGTGCATCCACATGAGAATGGTAAATCCAGGTGAGGCATGCTGGGTCAGCATCGGTAGGTGCATGTCCTTCAGGTACTGTCCAGTTGTAGATATGGCTGCCTCCCGGCATTACAGCGTCATCAGCTTTTAGCTGACCTGAGGTACCATCTGGATATAGGGAACCTAGAAAATTACATTGCATATTTTCAGTTTAACAGTGATTAAAAGATCTTCTAACCGACATGGAAGCCAAGAGATGGTTAACATATTGAATACCTGGGTCCACTCTTACAGAAACTAAATTTCTAATGTTAAGCACAGTGCGTTCAGAACCTAAATAGGGTGCCAATGTACATAACATCTGGACAAAATACCCTCAGACATTACTCACATAAAATATGAAAATATAAAAATATGGAAATATCAAAAATTTTACATATGATTATGGCTATGAAAAGTGCTGTAGAGAGTTAGGAATGGTCTGGTCCTGCTGTGAGATTGGCGACTGGGAGAGATGGGGGGCACCTGTTGGCTTTGTGTGTTTCTCTTCACTTGTCTCATGAAGCTCTCCTGAGAGGGCCATGAAGATCCTAGCAAAAACTGTCTCCTGGAGCTACTCAGGTCGAAAGGTCAAGAAAGAGTGAGTGAGTGAGTGAGTGAGTGAGTGAGTGAGTGAGTGAGTGAGTGAGTGAGTGAGTGAAAACTGGCTACCAGAGGCACCAGGCAGCAAGGTGACTCCTTTGTCTATGAAGGCAGGCAGGAAGGGTCTGGCACTGCTGTGAGATTGACGACTGGGAGAGACAGAGGTGACCTGTCCGCTTTGCGTGTTTCTCTGAGCTCTGCTGAGAGGGCCAGGAAGGGCCCAGAAAAAAATTGTCTCCTAGAGGAACCAGAAGAACATGGCTTCTCCACTTTGCATCATGGTTGCACAATCTTTCTAACTAATGAAGCACACCATAACACACAGAAAAAAATCACACTATAAGTGTGACAATGGGGAATGTCGCAGGCAAACACCATGCACAGAGAATGAAGATGATAGATGTGATGACCCCCAAAAATGCCAGCCAGATGGCATTCTACATATAAGGAGTTTAGAATAGATATATAGATACTCATGGAAATAAAAAAAAATCTCTAGCTGAACAGAAAACAGAGACAGAAATAAAAAACTGAAATAACTGATCTGAAAAATATGGTAGCTGAACTGAAAACCTCAATGGAAAGCCTCTCCAAAAGGGTAACAGTAGCCAAAGACAGAATCAGTGAACTGGAAGATGAAATGCATACAGCAATGTATGCAACTCCATACAGCAGAAGAGACTGCAAAAAGAAAAATTAAGGTAAATGATCAGACAATGAAAAAAGTACTCAAAGAATGTGAACAGATGAAAATAGAAGTCTTTGATAATCTCAACAGAAACAAAACAAGAATAATTGGAGTTCCAGAGTCCCAGGAAGGTTTTCCCCAGGATGAATCAACAAAGACATCATCACAGAGAAACTCGCAGAGTTAAAGACTTCATGCAATCAAATCTGGCATGCCCCAAGAGTACCAGATAGAAGAAACCCAACAAAAAAACAAGACACATAATACTCACAATGACGAATCCCACAGATAGAGATAGAATACGGAAAACAGTAACATCAAAAAGGGAAAATATTGATCCAAATGAATTTCAGAAGTGTTTGATCCACTTCTTTGAAGAATGTCGTGGGTATCTTTAGAGGAATCATATTAAATCTGTACAATTCTTTGGGGGAGAATTACCATTTTAATAATGTTAATCCTGCCAAACCATGAGCAGGGTATGTGTTTCCATTTCTAGTGTCCTCTCTTATTTCTTGAAGCTGTGTTTTATAGTTTTCTTTCTATAGGTCCTTCACGTCTTTAGTCAGGTTGACTCCAAGATATAGAAAATGATCAATAAAAGGAAACAAAAATAGGAGAAAAAAGGAAATATTAAAGCTTAAAACAGAAATCAATGAAGTTGAAACCCAAAAGACAATCCAAAAGATCAATGAAAGCAGAAGTTGGTTCTTTGAAAAAATAAACAAGATTGATAGACCATTGCCAAACTCAAAAAGAGAAAGAAACCTGATAAACTGTATTATAAATGAAAAGGGGAGATCACTATAGATATTGCAGAGATTCAAAGGGTAATCAGAGACTACTTTGAGAAACTCTATGCCACCAAACATGAGAATCTAGAAGAAATGAATGAATTATTGGACTTTTATAACCTTCCATGGTTGAATAAGAAGGATGTAGCATATCTAAACACCCCCTTCATCTTTGAGAAATTAAAACGTAATGAAATGTCTGCCCAAAAACAAAAGCCAAGGCCAGATGGATTCACTAATGAATTCTTTCAAACCTTTCAAGAGGAACTACTACCAATCCTAGCCAGGCTCTTTAATAAAATTGAAAAAAATGGGAACACTTCCAAACAGCTTTTAGGAAACTAACATCACCTTGATACAAAAACCAGACAGAGATGCTGCCCAAAAAAGGAAATTACAGACCAATATCCCTGAGAACATAGATGCAAAGATCCTCAACAAAATCCTGGCAAATAGGATCCAATGCCTTATCAAGAAGATAATTCATTATGATCAAATATGTTTCATCCCAGGAATGCAAGGATGGTTTAAGATCCGTAAATCTATCAACATAATACACAACATCAACAAAAAGAATAATAAAAATCAATAGACGCAGAGAAAGTATTTGATAAGGTCCAACACTCATTCTTGATCAAAAGTCTCAGCAAGATGGGACTGAAAGGAACCTTTCTCAATCTAGTCAAGGCCATCTACCACAAGCCAATGGTAAATATTACCTTCAATAAAGACAAACTATAAGACTTTCATCTAAATTCTGGTACAAGACAAGGCTGTCTTATCTCACCACTTCTATTCAACATAGTACTGGATGTACTTGCTATAGTGATTATACAAGAAAAACATATCAAGGGAACCCAGATAGGAAAGGAAGAAGTCAAGCTCTCACTGCTTACAGATGACATAATACTCTACCTAGAAAACCCTAAAGACTATATCAAGTAGCTTCTAGAAACAATAGATTTATATAGCAATGTGGCAGGCTACAAAATTAACACACAAAAATCAATGGCATTTTTATTCATCAATAATGATAGGGAAGAAATGGACATTAAGAAAACAGCCCGGCTGAACTCTGCTGGAACTCAGATGCCAGCACCCCTATCTGCCTGTACTCTGTGCTGTGCTCCATTTTCGGCCTGATTTCATCCTGTGTGTGGCTCATCTGCAGATGGCTAGCCTTCCCTGGAGGTGAGTTTACACACCCAGATGGGAGGAGCTACATAGCTGAGCACATAATTTACCAGAGAATACAACCACAACACGTAGGAAAACAACGCAGGCCAGCGCCAGACATAGAGAATGAAGATGGCAACTCAGATGACCAGAACATGGCCAACCGACTAGTCAGTCTCTCAGATAAGGAGTTTAGAGTTGATATATGGAAGATGTTCAAAGAACTCAAAGAAAGTATAGAAGAGAACACTAATAAGAACCAAGAGAATATGAAGATAGAAATGACAAAATTCCAAACTGAAATTTCAGGTCAAATAACAGGTCTGAAAAACTCACTAGTTAACATGGGTTAACAGCAGCTGAGGATAGAATTAGTACACTGGAAGATGAGATAAATAACAACTCTATACAGCAGAAGAGACTGGAAAAAAGCCTCAAAGCAACTGATCAAACAATGGAAAAATTACTCAAAGAATGGGAACAGATGAAAATAGAAGTCTAGAATAAGCTCAACAGAAACAACTTAAGAATCATTGGAGTCCTAGAGACCCAGGAAGAAAATCTCCAGGAAGAATCAATGGTCAAGAACATCATTAAAGAGAAACTACCAGAGCTAAAGAATACATGCGATCAAATTCTGCATGCCCTAAGAGTACCAAATAAAAGAGACCCCAGAAAAACAACCCAAGACACATCCTAGTTACAATGACAAACTCCATAGATAGAGACAGAATTCTGAACACAGCAAGATCAAAAAAAAAAAATTACATTCAAGGGAATATCCTTGAGATTTACCACAGACCTGTCACAAGAAACACTCAAGGCCAGGAGGCAATGGTGGGGCATAGTGACAAAACTCAATGAAATAATTGCTTCTCCTAGAATACTACAGCCAGAAAAACTCACTTTCAGGGTTGAAGGAAAAATACTTGGTTTCACAGATAAACAATAGCTCAGAAACATTACAGACTCAAAAATACAGTCTTAAAAGAAAAAGTGAACGACCTACTTTGAGACAAGAATGACCAACAGAGACGCCAAACTTTGATAGAAAATGGCACTAAATCCCAAGACAATTCTTTCTCTCAGTGTCAAAGGACTAAATGCACAAGTTAAGAGACACAGAGTGGTTAAATGGATCAAAAAACTCAACTCAGCCTTCTGCTGCCTACAAGAAACGCACCTGAATAGTCAGAACAAGCATAGAATCAAAATAAAAGGCTGGAGGAAAATTGTCCAAGAAAACAACACCCATAAAAAAGCTGGAATGGTCATAATAATATCAGATGATACAAACTTTATACTCAGGAAAGTTATAAGGGACAAAGATGGACATTTTGTATTAATCAAGGGATTTGTGTAGCAGGAAGAAATTACTCTCCTAAACATATATGCACCGAATGATAGACCAGCAAAATATTTAATACAATTGTTGACAAATTTGAAAAATAGTATCAGTAACAACACAATAATTGTGGAAGACCTCGATATGGCATTGTTAACACTTGATAGGTCAACCAGACCGAAACCCAACAAGAATGTACTACACCTGAAATGAGAAATGGAAGAAAGAGGCCTAGTATATATATATAAATATATATATATATATATATAGAGAGAGAGAGAGAGAGGACACTCCACCACAAGAAACCTGGATACACATTCTTCTCTAATTAACATGGGACATTCTTCAAGGACATAATATCAAGGGGATAGAAATTTTGCAGGCTATCTTCACTGACCACAAAGCCCTGAAATTATATGTGAACTACAAAGAGATACAGAAGAAAAATTTTAATACCTGGAAGTTAAACAGCCTAATACTGAATAACCAGTGGACCCGAGATGAAATCAAAGAGAAAATCCAAACCTTCATGGAAACAAATGACAATAGAGACTCAAACTATCAGAACCTATGGGACACAGCAAAAGTGGTACTGAGAGGAAAATTTATAGCTTTGCAAGCACACATCAATAAAGAAGAAGGGACATACCTAAATAGCTTAATGTCGCAATTCATAGAATTATAAAGTGCTCAACAAAAGGAACCAAAAATAGGGAGACAGAAGGAAATAACAAAGCTGAGAGCAGAAATCAATGAAGTGGAAACCCAAAAAAACTATCTGAAAGATCAACGAAAGCAGTTGGTTCCTTGAAAAAATAAACAAGATAAATGACCACTGGCAAAACTAACAAAGAAAGAGAGAGAATATGGGGCCGGGCGGTGGCGCTGGAGGTAAGGTGCCTGCCTTGCCTGCGCTAGCCTAGGACGGACCGCGGTTCGATCCCCCGGCGTCCCATATGGTCCCCCAAGAAGCCAGGAGCGACTTCTGAGCACATAGCCAGGAGTAACCCCTGAGCGTCACAGGGTGTGGCCCAAAAAACCAAAAAAAAAAAAAAAAAGAAAGAGAGAGAATAACTTGATAGCTCATATTTGAAAAAGGAGAGATCACTACTGATATGGCAGAGATTCAAAGGTTAATCAGAAACTACTTTGAGAAACACTATGCCACTAAAAATGAGAACCTAGAAAAAATGGATAAAATCCTGGACTCTTATAATCTTCCATGGTTGAATGAAGATGATGTAGCATATCTAAACAACCCCATCACTACTGAGAAAATTAAGACAGTAATCAAATGTCTGCCCAAAAAACAAATCCCAGGCCCAGATGGATTCACTAATGAATTCTTTCAAACCTTTCAAGAGGAATTACTATCAATCCTGGCAAGACTCTTTCCTGAAACAAAGAAACGGGAACACTTCCAAATAGCTTTTATGAAGCCAACATCACCTTGATAACCTAAACCAGACAGATGCTATGAAAAAAGAAATTTACATAACACAAATGCAAAGATCCTCAATAAAATCCTGGCAAATAGGATTCAATACCTCATTAAGAAGATCATCCACTATGACCAAGTAGGTTTCATCCCAGGAATGCAAGGATGGTTTAACATCCATAAATCTATCAACATAATACACAACATCAATAACAAGAAAAATAAAAACCACATGATCACATCAATAGATGCAGAGAAACCATTTGATAAGGTCCAACACCCATTCTTGATCAAAACTCTCAGCAAGATGGGAATAAAAGGAACCTTTCTCAATATAGTTAAGGCCATCTACCACAAGCCAGTGGCAAATATTATCCTCAATGGAGAAAAACTGAAAGCCTTTCCTCTGAATTCTGGCACAAAACAAGGCTGTCCTCTATCACCACTCCTATTCAACATAGCACTGGAAGTACTTGTTATAGCAATTAGACAAGAAAAAGATATCAAGGGAATCCAGATAGGAAAGAAAGAAGTCAAGCTCTCGCTGTTTGCAGGTGACATGATACTCTACTTACAAAAATCTCTTTCGCACATCTATATTCATTGCAACGCTACTTACAATAGCCAGACTCTGGAAACAACCAAGATGCCCTTCAACAGATGAATGGCTAAAAAAAACTGTGGTACATATACACAATGGAATAATATGTAGCCTCCAGGAGATATGAAGTCATGAAACAGTCCTATAAATGGATGTACATGGAACCTATTATGCTGAGTGAAATAAGCCAGAGGGAGATGATAAACTCAGAGTAGTCTCACTCATCTATGGGTTTTAAGAAAAATAAAAGACATTTTTGCAATAATTCTCAGAGACAAAAGAGAGGAGGGCTGGAAGGTCCAGCTCACAACATGAAGCTCACCACAGAGTGATGAGCTTAGTTAGATGAATAACTACATTGAGAACTATCATACAAAGCGAATGAGTGAGGGAAATTGAAAGCCTGTCTAGAGTGCAGGTGGGAGTGGGGTGGGGAGGAGGGAGATTCGGGACATTGGTGATGTGAATGTTGCACTGGTGAAGGGGGGTATTCTTTACATGACAGAAACACGCCTACCATCATATTTGTAATAAAGGTGTTTAAATAAAGATATTAGTTAAAAAAAAGAAAAATGCTGTAGAGGGGTCGAAGCAGTGGCACAGCAGTAAGTTGTTTGCCTTGCACGCATCTAACCCAGGATGGACCACAGTTAGATTTTGGAGTCCGCCTAAGCCAGGAGCAATATCTGAGAGCATAGCCAGGATTAACCCCTGATAGTCACTGGGTGTGGCCCAAAACAAAAAAAAAATAAAGAAGAGTGCTGTAGAACCTGATCTAGTAGTATCCTAATGCAATGCATTTGGCATGGAAGAAAGTCTGAAAATAGAATTCTCTTCTTTGAAAATCAGACTTTTGTTAAAGGAAAACATGAGATTTTAGTCTAAGGTAAATTATTGATAAGTTGTTTATCTACTCCATTTTATAAAATGTAAAACTGAACAAATTGAATTAGCACATGATTTTACAGGATAAGACTAAGTACAAAATTGGACCTCTGAATTAAAGCAGTGGCCTTAAATTCTCTGCTTGCACTGTTTAGCCTGGACAGTGGGAAATAAAGATTGGTAATCTTATCTACCTATTAACTTAAAATATGGACTACCTCGGGAAAACTATTACTTTGAAATTTGCAGGGCATTTCCCTTACATTCTCTTTACAAAGTACAGTCAAATCTTATATGGAAATGCCATTAAGTGAACAACAGTACAATATGCGTAATATTAAATCTCAGTAGTAATGAAGAATCTGAGGCTAAAAGAGGGATGGTGATTCATCCAAAATTAAAGACTAAATTACATAATATATAACTATACCCAGCTTTACTTTCCCTTTTAGAGTCCCTGCCATTTCAGATTAAGGAAGAAAAGACTCCCATTCTCAGTTTACATTATACAGATTACAGAAAAGAGAAAGTGATTTGTTGGGGAAAAAGTGATTTCTTGTGAGAATAAAAAAGATTGGCTGACATACCTTCTGAATCTTTCTTATAGAAAACACCATGAGGATGGATGGTGTAGGGGCGAGTAGCAAAATTTTTCAAATGAACACTAATGACATCCCCCACTTCAGCCCATATAACTGGTCCCAGAAAGCCCAACCAGGAAGGCTGGGTCATTTCATCCATGAATGAGTCATCTTTGTATCCTTTATAGATGGTCTTCTTATAGGTGCTCCCTATTCGTTTCTTGCCAGATTTTATAAAGTTGGAAGCTACTCTGGGAAGAAAGAAAATAAAACTTTTGCTAAATTTTAAAATATCTGGAGAATCTTATTACAGTAAAAACTACATTATTTAGTAAAACACAAACATTTGTTTTGGTTAAAATATGAACGTTTAATTAAAAACATATCAATGTATATATTCTATTTAATTAAAATTCTAATATAAAATATAAGTTTATAATATGTTGAAAGACAATAAATTAGTAAAATTAGTGAGATTTATTATTCTTAACCACATTTACTTTATAAAATGCCAATTAGCATAGTAATTAAGAACATCTCTAATTTGGGCCAGAGAGATATCACAGCCACAAAAGCATTTGCCTTGCATGCAGAAGACTGGATTCAATCTCTGGCATCCCATAGGGTCCCATGCGAATCTCTAAGAGTAATTCTTAAGCAAAGAACCATGAGTATCCCTTGAGTACTCTAAGTAGTGACCACCAAACAGAAAAAGGAACATCTCTGCAACTAGGATGACTAAACAATAATATTGCCTTTCTCAAAATTTATAGAATTTTAAAACAGTACTTCTTGATGCACAATTTCTCCATAGCTAAAGTGGAAATAATAATAGAACCATATTGAGCAGTTATTCCAGGTGAATAAAATAATTAAAGACATTAGATACAGTAGGAAATGAGGATCCTTGACTTTAATGTGATGAACCTTGGCTCAATTTTGAGCAGCACACATGCTTTTTCAAACACTAAAAGGACTGTTCCCTGAGCATAAAGCCAAAAGTATTTTCTGAGCAAAATTGGATGTTTTACAATGTCATACCTCAACAAAATAATTAAAAAAAGTAAAGAACATGTATCCACAAGATAGTACAGCAGGTAGGGAAATTGCAAAGAACACATGAAACAAGGTTCAATAGCCAACACTCCATATGTTCTCCTGTGTTCCAAAAGTGAATCTGATCAGAGTTAGAAAAAAATGCCAGAGTGGCCCACAAACAAACCAAAAAAGCATCAAGATCTTAGGGCTGTGTTGAAAAAATAGTGAATTATTATATGCTAAATATTTCTTTAGATTAATGAGGATAGAGAAAATATAATTATTCTTAAAGCTCATTTTAATACAAATACCCCCTGATTCTAAAATTAGATCAATAGGAAGCTGAGGTAATAACAAATAGATCATAATTATATTTCTTACTTGTAATCATCATATAGTATTCTCTGATATGTTCATATTTTAACAGATAATTGCGGAACACTTTAAAAATCTAATATTAAAGAAATTCCACCCTGTGGTATTTGTGAGTAGCAGAATAATAAGTGTGGTATGCATATTACTCAGGTCTCTGCTCTTCCATAATGTAGAACTTAGGAAAATATTTTGATTATACTTAGTTTTTATCTGTACCATGTAAATTATTTGTATTTATTTCATAAAAATTTTATGAGAGCTAGACAAAAAATACAAATCATAAATGGTTCTAGTATGGTGCCAGTCACAAAGTATTGCATAACTGCCAGTTGTGAGTGTAATTTTTTGGTTCAAGATTTACCTCATTTTCTTACATGTTCAATGAACTTAACTAGCATATTTCCATGTATTTCCTTTTAAAAATAAATATACATATCAACTTAGAATTAAGGAAATATACAATTAACTTTAGAATCCTAGAAATATCAAGGCACTTCTTTGTGAACAAACTGACTGTTTATAGGCTACTAAGGCAACTAGTTATTTCCCCAGAAATTATATATCAAATTATATAGCCAAAGCATTATATGAACTGATTGCTTCTACATTCTGAAAAGGGTCCTCAAGACAATATTCTTTGGAGACTTGTGTATACCCCAATTTTAAGTCTAATTCCATAAGACAAAACTTACATGTCACTGTCCAGAGGTTGGTTTGTGATGGCATTCCTTCCCTTTGGAGCATAATTCCACTCAATGTCCCGAATTCCTACATAGTAGACTCGACTTACTGCATTAGTCATGTGGGGACACAATGCTTCCATGAATAGAAGAGTCCACAGTAGTTTGCCTAGATCCATGGTCAACTTTACACTGGAAACATAAAAGTGAACAGCTGCTGATTTGGAATACATTCATGGAAGATCTTAGCAAACATTGAAAAAGTAAAGAGACAAGACAGAATCAAGTGACTGAAAAAAAAAGCCTAAAAACCCTACCTTTCCTGATTATTTTAAATTAAGAAAACAATAAATATTCTGTATACATAGGACATTTAAAAAAAGTTATTAAAATGGCATGTACAGATTCATTATTTTATTTTGAAGAGAAATCTAGATTTAATTTCTTCAGTGATATAAAAGGTAGAAGGACTGACCAAAGAAGCAAGTCTAAAACCAGAAAGAAAATTATTGGATAACTTACTCTCTCTGTCCCCTTAGATCAGGTCACTAATTCTAAATATGACTCCTTTTAAAAATCATTTTTACTCAATCACCTTAATACACAAAATTTTTCATAGTTGAATTTCAATCATACGATGTTCCAAAATACATCCCTTCAACAGTGCATATTTCCTATCTCCAATATCCAGGTTTCCCTCCCATTGCCACCCCTAAATTGCTCCTGTGGCTATTATACTTCTTTCTTTTTCTATCTCCCTCTTCCTTTTATTTCTTCATGGTCCCTTCTCCTCTTTAACTTCATGCTGACCTTTATTTGTGGCATGCTTCCTACCATGGGTCAGTCCTCCTGTCCTGTTTTTCTATTGTCTTTGGGTATTATTACCATGCTATATTTATATGCCATATGTCAGTGCAGTCATTAAATTTCTATACCTCTTCTTTATTATACTTAGCATAATACCCTCATAATTATTCATGTATAGGCATATTTTATACTTTTATTTTTCTTAACTGCTGCAAGATAGTGAGTGGTTGTACCATAGTTTATCCACTAATATGTTCTCAGGTACTTGGGTGGTTTCCAGATTCTGGCAATTATTTATGGTTCTTCAATTAACAAAGACATGCATATTACTTTTTTGTATTGTTTTAGTCTTGCAGGATATATCCCCTAAACAGGTATTACTGAATTATATAACAACACAAATCCTGGAACAGTTGACATTCACAACAGCAGTGAATAAGTATCCATTGACCCCCAATTTGCACCAGTAGTAGTTGTTCTTATTCTTTTCAAGTATGCCTGTCCTTGTGTAATGTAAATAATATATAATTATTTTTAATTTTAATAACCATGATTATTAGTGGTGTGCAGCATTTATTCAATTCTTTGGACATTTCTTTTTTGAGAAAATTTTTCTTCATCTATTCTCTCCATTTTAATGGAGTTAGATGCTTTTTGCTTATAAATTTCCAACTGTGTCTTATTTATCTTTGATATTATCTCCTTATCAAATAGGTATTGGGTAAATGATTTCTAATAATCTGTGGAATTATCCTGGACAGCATTTCCTTTAAGATACAGAAACCTACTAATTAGTTTTATTTAGTTGATCATAAAACATTGATTTCCAGCTAGATGAAAGATAATTTATTGAATAAAATAGAAAGAAAAATATAAAAGATTTTAAAAAGTTAAAAAAAGGGGCCGGGTAGGTGGCGCTGGAGGTAAGGTGTCTGCCTTGCAAGCGCTAGCCAAGGAAGGACCGCGGTTCGATCCCCCGGCGTCCCATATGGTCCCCCTAAGCCAGGAGCGATTTCTGAGCACATAGCCAGGAGTAACCCCTGAGCGTCAAACGGGTGTGGCCCAAAAACCAAAAAAAAAAAAAAAAAAAAGTTAAAAAAAATAAAAGATGTATTCCCTCAAGCTCTCCTTAGAGGGCTAGGAATGGCCCCAACAGAAAACTGCCTCCTAGAGTTACATAAACCAAGAGGCCAAGAAAGACCCAGTGAGTAAGGACTGGCTGTGGGGGTCTCTAGGCAGAGAGCTGATACCTTTGTCTGTGGAGGATCGTCCCAGCTGTGCCCTTGATGACTGTGATGACTTGAAGGGACCTGTTGGCTTTGCTTGTGTCTATTTTCTGAATCCCTCAAGCTCTCCTCAGAGGGCTAGAAAGGGCTCCCCAAAAAGAAAGTCATTTAGATGCTGCAGAAGAGCGCGGACGCTCCACTTCACTTTGCGGCTGTGCACTCTTTCAAACCAATGAAATCCACCACAACAAGCAGAAAAAATCACACCACAAGTGGGGAAACCTCGCAGGCAAACAGCATGCACAGAAAATGAAGATGATAACTCTGATGACCCAAAAAATTCTAACCATCTGATTAACCTCTCAGATAAGGAGATTAGAGTAGAAATATGGAGGATGTTTGCAGAACTCAAAGAAAGTATAGATCAATCTGAACAGATGACAAAGACAAAAATCAGAAAACTCCAAGATAAAATAACAGATCTGAAAAACACGGTAGCTTAACTGAAAAACTCAGTGGATGGCCTCTCCAGCAGGGTAACAGCAGCTGAGGACAAATCAAAGTGCTGGAAGATGAGATGAAGAACAACGCAATACAGCAGAAGAAACTGGAAAAGAAGCTTAAGAAAAATTATCAGACAATGGAAAAAGTACTCAAAGAATGAGAACAGATGAAAATAGAAGTCTTTAATGACTAAAAGAAAAACATAAGAATCATTGGAGTCCCAGAGACCCAGGTAGGAGTTACCCAGGAAGAATCAACCGTCAAAGACATCATCACAGAGATACTCCCAGAGTTAAAGACTGCAAGCAATCAAATTCTGCATGGCCAAAGAGTACCAGCTAAAAGAGACCCGAAGAAAAACATCCCAAGACACATCCTAGTTACAATGACAAATCCCACAGATAGAGATAGAACATTGAATGCAGCAAGATCAAAAAGGGAAATTACTTTCAAAGGAGCATCCTTAAGACTAACAGCAGGCATGTCACAAGAAATTCTCAAGGCCAGAGGACAGAGGTGGGATATTGTGACAAGATAGAATGAAATGGGTGCCTCACTGCGAATACTGTACCCAGCCTGACTCACGTTTAGGTTTGAAGAAAGGATATATAGTTCCATGTATAAGGAACACCTCAGAAACTCCACAAATGCAAAACCAGCCTTGAAGGAAAAACTGACAGGTCTACTTTAAGACAAGAGAGACCAACAAACACAGCAAACTTATCCACAAAGATGACATTAAAACCTATGTCAATAATCTCTCTAAATGTGAATGGACTAAAACCAGTGGTCCTCAAGCTATGGCCCGCAGGCCACATATTTTATTTGTATCTGTTTTGTTTCTTCATTGCAAAATAAGATATATACAGTGTGCATAAGAATTGGTTCATAAGTTTTGTTTTTACTATAGTCAGAACCTCCAATTGTCTGAGGGACAGTGAACTGGCCCCCTGTTTAAAAAGTTTGAGGACCCCTGAACTAAATAAACCAATTAAAAGTCGCAAAGTGGCAAAATGGGTCAAAAAGATGAACCCAACCTTCTGTTGCCTACAAGCAACACATCTGAATAGTCAGAACAAACATAGACTCAAAATCAAAGGCTGGAGGAAAATCATCCAAGCAAACAGCACCCTTAAAAAAGTGGGGGTGGAGGGGACTTTCCACATCTGGTGGCTGCTGATGTAGGGGACTTTCCCCCGTCTCCTCCCTTCCCCCGGCTGCGTCTCTGAGGCTTCTGGCGGCTGCTGACATAGGGGACTTTCCTCCGTCTCCACCCTTCCCCATGGCCGCAACTCCAACGCTTCTGGCAGCTGCTGACGTAGGGGACTTTCCCCCGTCTCCTCCCACCTTGATCACATCTCTAAGGCTTCCAGGGGCTGCTGACGGTAGCGAACTTTCCCACTTCTCTACCCCTCCCCCAATCACATCTCTGAGGCTTCCGATGGCTGCTGAAATAGGGTACTTTAAAAAATCTTAGCAAACCAAATCCAGGACTTCATCAAAAAGATCATACACAATGACCAAGTGGGTTTTATCCCAGGAATGCAAGGTTGGTTCAACATATGCAAATCAATCAACATACATCACATCAACAACAAGAAAGACAAAAACCACAAGATCATATCAATTGATGCAGAGAAGGCATTTGACAAAATCCAACACACTTTCATTTTGAAGACACTCAGTAAAATAGGGTTAGAAGGAACCTTCCTCAAGATAGTTACAGCTATCTATAAAAAGCCCACAGTCAACATATCCTTAATGGCGAAAAACTAGAAGCATTTTCATTAAGGTCAGGAACTAGGCAAGGCTGTCCACTCTCTCCACTTTTATTCAATATAATCTTAGAAGTCCTAGCAATAGCAATCTGGCAAGAGAAGGGAATCAAAGGAATCCAAATTGGGAAAGAGGAAGTCAAACTATCTCTTTTTGCAGGCGATATGATGATATACATCGAAAACCCTAAAGAATCCAAAGTAAAACTCCTAGAAACAATAAACCAATACACCAAAGTGGCTGGATACAAAGTCAATACACAAAAGACAGTAGCGTTTCTCTATACAAATAACAAAGCTGAAGAGAGAGATTAAAAATACAATTCCATTTAAAATAGTATCCAAAAATATTAGGTACCTAGGAATCAACCTTACAAGGGAAGTGAAGGACCTTTACCAGGGAAACTTCAAAACACTTCAGAAAGAAATTGAAGAGGATCTAAGGAAGTGGAAGAACATCCCATGCTCATGGGTAGGTAAAATCAACATAGTCAAAATGACTATCCTATCCAAACTACTATATAGATTTAATGCAATCCCTATCCAATCTCAGACATCATTCTTTAAAGAATTAGAGCAATCAATCACAAAATTTATCTGGAACCACAAAAGACCCAGGATAGCCAAACACATATTGAAAAACATGAAGCTGGGTGGCATCTCACTACCTAACCTGCAACTATATTATAAAGCCTTAGTGATCAAAATAACATGGTACTAGAACAAAGGGTCAGACAATGGGTCAGAACAGAATTCCCAGACATAAACTCCCAGATATACAGCCAACTAATATTTGACAAAAGAACTTGAAATGGAACAAAGAAAGTCTCTTCAACAAATGGTTTTGGTACAACTGGAAAACCACATGTAAGAAATTGAAAATTGACCCATACCTCACTCCGTATATAAAAGTCAACTCAAAATGGATGAAAGACCTTGAAATCAGACCCGAATCTATAAAGTTTATTGAGAATAAAATAGGCAGAACACTCGAAGACCGATATATCAAAATGTTCTTTGAGGATGGAGCACCAATGGCAAGAACTTTAGCATCAAACATAAACAAATGGGACTACATCAAACTAAAAATCATCTGCATGGCAAAAGAAACTGTACTTAACACAAGAAGACAGTTAACTGAATGGGAAAATTCTTTGCACTCAACATGTCAGATAAAGGGCTGATATCTAGAATATACAAAGCACTCAGAAAGCTGAGCCCCCCCAAAACCAAATAAAGCCATAAAAATGCGAATATGAAATGAATAGAAACTTCTCTGAGGAAGACCAAAGGATGGCCAAGAAACACATGAAAACATGCTCACCTTCACTCATCATTAGGGAAATCCAAATCAAGACAACAATGAGGTACCACCTTACACCAGTGAGGATGTCTCATATCAAAAATAATGGAAACAATCTCTGTTGGCGTGTTGTGGTATAAAAGACAGTCTCATCCACTGCTGGTGGGAATACACCCTAGGCCACCCCCTATGGAGAACAGTCTGGAGAGTGCTCAAGAAACTCAGAATTGAGCAGCCATTTGATCCAGCAATTGCTCTCCTAGGTATCTACCCCCAAGCCGGAAGTACATTCATCCCAAAGTGTGCACCCCACTATTTATTGCAGCATTCAGTATAATAGCCAAGTCTTGGAACCAACCTCGATGTCCAACTACATATGAGTGGATCATTAAGATGTGGTATCTATACACAATAGAATACTACATGGTAGTCAGAAATGATACGATCACAGACTTTGCAGCAACTTGGATGGACCTAGAACATATTATGTTAAACAAAGCAAGCCAGAAGACGAAGATAAACACAGAATAATAGCGCTATTCTGAAGTACCTAGAATAAGCCCCAGATATATAACCAAAAAACCCACGATTAAATAACAGGGTGTAACAGGATAGAAACCTCAAACACTGTAATAATCACCATATACTGGGAAGTAGAGCCCAAAACAAAGGGAAGATAAACAACATGAAGCCCTACTATACATTATATCATAAAGAAACCATCAACAGCAGAAACAACAGCATAGAGAGAACAGGTATGTAATTATCATTTTACTACAAAGGCCCATAATAATTTACTAGGGATCTTATACAGGAATACAGGTAAAGATTGTGATGGGAAATTATTGACTCCAATGAAAACATTTCAAAACATTATGGTTGAATGCCTTAACCTTACCACATAGGGGTTCCTGGATACAAAGGGTGAACATCCTACGGTGGTACCTCGGTGCTGACTCACACGAGGAACCATACTCAGCTTGCATAATAAAAATGTCCAGATATAACTCTTTAACATACCCTTTATCTCTCGATTATGCCTTCATTTAGGACCTAAAGGTATGACCAGCCAGACCACTGAAACAACCGTGACCTACAGATTTTTACTACAGAACCTAAGCATCGAACACGTTCAAGCAAACTAACATGCCCTTGCTATTTTACCCTCTCTTCTCATTGCTTCATATTTTTGTTGTTGTTGTTTAATTGACGATTTGTTTTGTTCTGTTTTGTTTTCCCTTTTCTCTCTTCTTGTCTCCCTCTTCTTCCACCTTCTTCTCCTCATTACCATCAATTCAATCCAGTTCAATTAAAAACCAAACGGTTACCTCCTCTATAAGAAAGGAAAGAAAGCTGATATAAAGGGTGCTGCGGACAATACTGCAAAGGGTAAACACCTATATAGATAGACCTAACTAACACAATGGTTAGTACTCGAGACACGAAACCTATACATATCCAAAAGTTGATCTATTAGTTTTCTTTCCTTACAAGTACTATACCTACCTATCTTTCTGTACTTAGCATATCTCTTGCCCTCCCCACCTCTCTATATTAATATATTCCTAATCTAACTTCTATATGTTTATATGGGGGCAGGAGCACACAGAGATAGGAATCCTCCTTAAGAGACAAACCTAAACCACAAACAATCCATACCTATACCCTATATAACCCCTCCAATGTACTATCCCCTCTTCCCCCTCAGAAACCTGACTATCCCTTCACCCCTTAATCCAATCCCCGATATCCCCACCATGTTATAACTCTTCACCCTCAGTTCCTAGCCTATTAGGCATCAAGACCAACCTCCTACACCAACGAAGCAGCACCCAGTTCCCAAGTGAAGAGACACCCACTCAAACTCACACCTAGTTCCCGGCAAGAAAATACAACCAACACCCGACTGACTCATGCAGTGTGGCCCTCCTAATCACCTCTCCCTATTGTGGACTGTGGCTTAATACCGGATTAGCTCCAAAAACACTCCCATTGCAAGAACTCTACACACCTCCTCCCTGTGTGGATCCCACACCTCACGAGGAAATCTCAAAAGACAATGGAGAAGCCTATACTATCATCATAAGTATAGACCTATATAACACTACCTCTTATACTGTTTCTTCACAAATATAAAGTCATCTCCTGTATCACTTTCTCCCTTTTACTTTGCTTTTTATTTCTTTTTTTCCCACTTGTTCGGTTTTTTTTTTGTTTGTTTGTTTTGTTTTGGTTTTGGTTCTACTTTTTGTTTTTTATTTGATTTGTTCTGTGCTTCTTCTGGGTCACAGCTGTCTGCGCTCGAAGGGTGCTCCTGGCTCTGTGCTCGGAGGTTGCCCCTGGTGGGCATGGGGGACCATGTGGGATGCCGGGATGTGAGCCACCATCCTTCTGCAAGAAGGACAGACGCCTTGCCTCCATGCTATCCCTCCCCGCACCATTTTATTCCTTTAATTGTGTCTTTTATTTAATCATTTTTTTCTCTTAAAAAACTTTTATTTAGAAATGTCTGAGCATATATATTTTTAGTTTTTGTCATGTGTCTTTTCTATTCTCTTCACCCCAAATCCACCAGCAATATAATGTAGCACCACTTCTTCCTGCAAAGGCATATTAAAAATAGGGGAAATTTTACCTGTAAAAACAAGCTCTTATCTATTAGGGATAAGAACTTATACTTTTTTAGAACACAGGGACATCTTCCACCCTGAATGTATGTCATGGGGAACCAACCTAGACTCCAGGGAAATAGGAACCGACTGCCCAGCCTTGACCCCTGGATCCCAGACATAGAAACAACAGAGTTCTTCACAACAGCTCCAGTAACCAAGTCCCCTCCAGCATTCGTAATACTGCTCTGACGCCAACGTACGACAGTTCTAATTTGATAACCCGACAACGAGGAAATGGGAACAACTAGATATATGAGAAAGTTATCCTTCCTCTCCAAAATCAGAAGACATGTCACCCTTTGATCTGTGCAAAAACCATGATTGCTATATACAGATGACTGGTTGTTACAACCAGGACTAGCCAGTACACATCCAGGGACAACAACGACAACAAAAAGCTCTAACCTAGCTTTTGGTCTACAATCTGTTCAACAAACAAAATCTCCAATTCCAGAGGTCTGACTGAGACAACCGCAAGTGAACTGGTCTTCCAGAAACATAACAAAAGACTCTGTCCCAGGCTCCATCCTAGGAGCAACATAACGACCAAGAACACCAACTACAGAAGAAGAATTAAAACGACACTGAAGAAGCAGAACTGCTAGAACCACAAAGAAAGCCTTCATCATAAGATCCATTCCTTGAGCTGCACAGTCACCAAGATCTCTAGATACAGAGGACTGATTTTACCATCCATGATGAAACAGAAGTCTTCCATACACCACAAAAGCACTGAGGGGAGAGTAAATGATCATGCAAGGATTCTATAGTTAATCTCAGGACAGTATACTTCAGGGATGGAGAAACCCTGTATCTCCTAGGCCAAGGGAATTCCCTCTACAATATCCCCAATAATTACTGTGCCTATGCAGGGGGGAAAAAAGCACAAAATAATCATTTTTCCACATATATATTTATTGATTGATTGATTGTTTTTTGACGTCTTTATTTTGGTATAGATATTGAAGTTGATGTCTCCTTTTTTATTTTGTATTATTTTATCTTATCTTTCTCTTTCTTTTTGCATTCTGGCATGATTTGAATTCAAAACCGAGACTATTGTGTTGTGCTTCTCTTTATTGCTGTAGGGCTCACTGGATATTTTATTTGACATTTATTTTTGTATTGTTATGGTGTTTCAATTACCTTTTTCATGTTCTCTCTCAAACTGAGGCTGATAGCCACTAGAAGGACTCCGCCCATTTTCAGCATATTTTTATTAATTTATTTATTTTTCATTTATTTTTTGCTTAATCTTTACCCTATTCTATTGCCTTACTTTCCCTCAAACAAAACCATATAACTCGATTTATCTAGGTTAGCCTCTCAAATAAAGGGAGAAACAAGGAAGGGCACCAGGACCACTGACAGTAAGCTAGACAAAGAGGGGACCTCCTACTCTAGCACCCTGGGGGGTGATGGTGGGGGATATGGGTTGCAGAAAGGGAATGGAAAAGGGGGGAGGACAAATTTGGTGGTGGGTATTCCCCTGATTCAATGTCAATATGTACCTAAAATACTAATGTGAAAGATATGTAAGCCACTATGGTCAAAAAAATTGAAAAAAGGGGGGGTGACCATATTAATATCATATGATACAAACTTTAGACTCAGAAAAGTTGTAAGGGACAAATATGGACTGTTTGTACTAATCAATGGATATGTGAAACAGAAAAATCAGACTACTAAACATATATGCACCGAATGAGAGACCAGCAAATTATTGAATACAATTATTGACAAATCTGAAAGAAGACATCAATAATAACACAATAATTGAGGAAGACCTCAACATGGCCCTGTCAACACTTGACAGATCAACCAGACTGAAACCCAACAAAAATATACTAACCGTGAAAAAAGAGAAATGGAAGAAAGAGGACTAGTAGATTATATATATATATATATATATATATATATATATATATATATATATATGACAATCTATCTCCAAAAACCTGGACACATGTTCTTTTCCAATTTACATGGGTCATTCTCCAGGATAGACTACATGTTGGCACATAAAACATACCTCCATAAAATCAAGAGAATAGAAATTTTGCAGGCTACATTTGCTGACCACAATGCTCTGAAATTATATGTGAACTAAAAATGGACACAGAAGAAACACTTTAACAATTGGAAATGAAACAGCCTACTACTGAACAACCAGTGGGTCAGAGATGAAATCAAAGAGGAAATCAATACTTTCCTGGAAACAAATGATAATGAAGACACAAACTACCAGAATCTATGAGACACAGCAAAGCAGTACTGAGAGGAAAATGCATAGTTTTGCAAATACACATCAGGAATGAAAAGGGCCATACCTCAATAGCTTAATGATGCAACAAATAAAATTAGAAAATGACCACAAAAGGAAAGAAATATAGGGAGACAGAAAGAAATAACAAAGCTGAGAGCAAAAATCAATGAAGTTGAAACCCAAAAAACAATCTGAAAGATCAACAAAAGCAGAAGTTGATTTTTTGAAAAAAATAAACAAGATTGATAGACCATTGCCAAAACTCACAAAGAAAGAGAGAGAAACCTGATAACCCATATTAGTAATCAAAAGGGGGAGATCACTACAGATATTAAAGGGATCCAAAGGATAATCAGAGACTACTTTGAGAAACTCTATGCCATCAAACATGAGAACCTAGAAAAAATGGATAAATTATTAAACTCTTAAAACCTTCCATGGTTAAATAAGAAGGATGTAGTATACCTAAACACCTCCTTCATCTTTGAGAAATTAAAACATAATCAAATGTCTGCCCCAAAAAAAGCCAAGGCCCAGATGGATTAAATAATAAATTTTTTAAACCTTTCCAGAGGAACTATTACCAATCCTAGCCAGGCTTTTACACGAAATTTAAAAAACAGAAACACTGATTCGGAAGCTAGCCAGCGAGCCAGTGAGTGAGTAAGAAATGGCTGCATGTGGGGGTTTCCAGGCAGAGTGCTGATTGCTCTACCTGCAGAGTCTCCACCCGGCTGTGCTTCTTCTGAGGAAACTGAGGACCTGAAGGGAGCCCTGTCCTACTCTTCTCTGTCTTTCCTGAACTCTGGAAGCTCTCCTCAGAGCCCTGGGAAGCGAACTCCAAAAAAACTGAAGCTACCCAGCAAGTGAGTGAGTAAGAAATGGCTGGATGTGGGGGTTTCCAGGCAGAGTGCTGATTGCTCTACCTGCAGAGTCTCCACCGGGCTGTGCTCCTTCTGAGGAAACTGAGGACCTGAAGGGAGCCCTGTCCTACTCTTCTCTGTCTTTCCTGAACTCTGGAAGCTCACCTCAGAGCCTTGGGAAGCAAACCCCCCAAAAACTGAAGCTACCCAGCAACTCTCCTCAGAGTCTTGAGAAGCGACTCAAAAAATACAGCATTCTGAAGCTGCCAAGCAAGCGAGTGAAAACTACGCCTGTCCAGTGGGGCCCGAGTGTGAAAAACTGTGAGTGCTGCATGTGTGTGTCTCTCTACTATCCTGCTGCGTGAACCTCTTGAGAGTGGGCTGAAAAGAGGCTCCAGAAGGCACTTAGCTCCACTTCGCTACACAGCCGTGCGCTCTTTCTAAAAAAATAACACCATCACAAGAAGAAAAAAAAACGCAATAAGAACTGTGTTGGATCACAGAAGCAAGAACTTCTCTCCAGACTGTCTTCTCTGCTGCGTGCTTGGGCCTAAGATTTGATCCTGTGTGAGGCTTCATCCACGAAGGACTCCCCTACCTTGGAGGCAAGCAGGCCCATCCAGAAAGGGCGGAGCCAGAGAAGTGTGCTGCCTGCATCATATAACCAATGAATTCCACCACAACACGTAGAAAAACCCACAATACAAGTGTGACAATGGGGAAACAACGCAGGCCAGTATCAGACATAGAGAATGAAGATGACAATTCTGATGACCAGTTAATGACCAACCAACTAATCAACCTCTCAGATAAGGACTTTAGAGTAGCAATATGGAAGATGCTCAAAGACCTCAAAAAAACCATGGATAGAGTGGAACAGAACACTAAGAGTAATCAAGAAAATATGAAGACAGAAATCACAAAACTCCAAACTGAAATAACATATCAACTAACAGGCCTGAAAAAATCAGTAAACGAACTGAATGACAAAATGGATAAGCTCTGGGACAGGGTATCAGAAGCTGAGAATAAACTTGGTGCTGTGGAAGATGAGATAAATAACAATTCCATACAGAAGGAGAGATTGGAAGAAAAACTTAAAGCAAATGAACAGACAATGGAAAAATTAGTCAAAGAATGGGAACAGATGAAAATAGAAGTTTATGATAAGATCAACAGAAACAACTTAAGAATCATTGGAGTCCCAGAGACCCAGGAAGAAAATTCCCAGGAAGAATCAACGGTCAAGAACATCATTAAAGAGAAACTGCCAGAGCTAAAGAATATATGTGATCAAATCCTGCATGCTCGAAGAGTACCAACAAAAAGAGACCCAAGAAAAACCACCCCAAGACACATCCTAGTCACAATGACAAATCCCACAGATAGAGACAGAATTCTGAAAACAGCAAGATCAAAAGGGGAAATTACATTCAAGCAAGCATCCTTGAGATTTACAGCAGACCTGTCACCAGAAACACTCAATGCCAGAAAGCAGTGGTGGGATATTGTGACAAGACTGAAGGAAATGAATGCTTCACCTAGAATACTGTACCCAGCAAAACTCAGTTTCCGGTTTGATGGAAGAATACATGGTTTCACAGACAAAAAAACAGCTCAGAAACTTTATAGACTCAAAACCAGTCTTAAGAGAAAAACTGAAAGACCTAATTTAAAACAAGACTAACCAAAAGACACACCAAATTTCGATATAAAGATGGCATTAAATCCCAGGACAATTCTTTCTCTCAACGTCAATGGACTAAATGCACCAGTTAAGAGACACAGAGTGGTTAAATGGATCAAAAACTCAATCCAACCTTCTGCTGCCTACAAGAAACGCACCTGAATAGTCAGAACAAATATAGACTCAAAATAAAAGGCTGGAGAAAAATTATCCAAGCAAACAACACCCATAAAAAAGCTGGAGTGGCCATACTAATATCAGATAATGCAAACTTTATACACAGGAAGGTTGTAAGGGACAAAGATGGACATTTTATATTAATCAAGGGGTATGTAGAGCAGGATGAAATAACTCTCCTAAACATATATGCACCAAATGAGGGGCCAGCAAAATATTTAAAACAACTGTTGACAAATCTGAAAAACAATATCAATAACAACACAATAATTGTGGGGGAACTCAACACTGCTTTGTCAGCATTGGATAGGTCAACCATACTGAAACCCAACAAGAATATACTAGACCTGAGGAGAGAAATGGAAGAAAGAGGCCTAGTGGATATATATAGGACACTCCATACCCAGAAACCTGGATACACATTCTTCTCCAATGTACATGGGACATTCTACAGGATAGACTACATGCTGGCACATAAAACATACCTCCATAAGATCAAGAGGATAGAAATTTTGCAGACTACCTTCGCTGACCACAAGGCTCTGAAATTATTTGTGAATTCCAAAGGGACTCAGAAGAAAAACTAACACCTGGAAGTTAAACAACCTCATACTCAATAACCAGTGGGTCCGAGATGAAATCAAGGAGGAAATCAAAAGGTTCCTGGAAACAAATGACAATAAAGACACAAACTATCAGAACTTATGGGACACAGCAAAAGCAGTACTGAGAGGAAAATTTATAGTTTTGCAAGCAAACATCAGGAAGGAAGAAGGAGCTCACTTGAGTAGCTTAATAACACAGCTAATAGAACTAGAAAGTACTCAACAAAAGGACCCAAAAATAGGAAGACAGAAGGAAATAACAAAGCTGAGAGCAGAAATCAACGAAGTGGAAACTCAAAAAACAGTCCGAAATATCAACAAAAGCAGAAGTTGGTTCTTTGAAAAAATAAACAAGATTGATAGACCACTGGCAAACCTAACAAAGAAAGAGAGAAACTTGATAACTCGTATTAGGAATGAAAAAGGAGATATCACTACTGATATGACAGAGATTCAAAGGGTAATCAGAAACTACTTTGAAAATCTCTATGCCACTAAAAATGAGAACCTGGAAGAAATGGATAAATTCTTGGACTCTTATAATCTTCCACGGTTGAAGGAAGAGGATGTAGCATATCTAAACACCCCCATCACCATTAATGAAATAAAAATGGTAACCAAAAGTCTGCCCAAAAACAAAAGCCCAGGCCCAGATGGATTCACTAATGAATTCTTTCAAACTTTCCAAGAGGAACTACTACCAATCCTCGCAAGAATCTTTCATGAAATTGAACAAGTGGAAACACTCCCAAATAGCTTTTATGAAGCCAACATCACCTTGATACCTAAACCAGACAGAGATGCTACGAAAAAATAAAATTAAAGACCAATATCGCTGATGAATGCAGATGCAAAGATCCTCAACAAAATCCTGGCAAATAGGATTCAATACCTCATTAAGAAGATCATCCACTACGATCAAGTAGGTTTCATCCCAGGAATGCAAGGATGGTTTAACATCCGTAAGTCTATCAACATAATACACATCATCAACAACAAGAAAAATAAAAACCACATGATCATATCAATAGATGCAGAGAAAGCATTTGATAAGGTCCAACACCCATTCTTGATCAAAACTCTCAGCAAGATGGGAATGGAAGGAACCTTTCTCAATATAGTTAAGGCCATCTACCACAAGCCAGTGGCAAATATTATCCTCAATGGAGAAAAACTAAAAGCCCTCCCTCTAAATTCTGGCACAAGACAAGGCTGTCCTCTCTCACCACTCCTATTCAACATAGCACTGGAAGTACTTGCTATAGCGATTAGGCAAAAAAAAGATATCAAGGGAATCCAGATAGGAAAGGAAGAAGTCAAGCTCTCACTGTTTGCAGATGACATGATGCTCTACTTAGAAAACCCTAAAGACTCTACCAAAAAGCTTCTAGAAACAATAGACTCATATAGCAAGGTGGCAGGCTACAAAATCAACACACAAAAATCAATGGCCTTTCTATACACCAATAGTAATAAGGGAGAAATGGACATTAAGAAAACAACCCCATTCACAATAGTGCCACACAAACTCAAATATCTTGGAATCAACTTGACTAAAAATGTGAAGGACCTATACAAAAAAAACTATCAAACTCTGCTCCAAGAAATAAGAGAGGACACGCGGAAATGGAAGCACATACCCTGCTCATGGATTGGCAGGATTAACATCATCAAAATGGCAATACTCCCCAAGGCATTATACAGATTCAACGCTATCCCTCTAAAGATACCCATGACATTCTTCAAAGAAGTGGATCACGCACTTTTGAAATTTGTTTGGAACAATAAACACCCTAGAATAGCTAAAGCAGTCATTGGGAAAAAGAATATGGGAGGAATTACTTTCCCCAAATTTAAAATGTACTACAAAGCAATAGTTATCAAAACAGCATGGTATTGGAATACGGACAGACCCTCAGATCAGTGGAATAGGCTTGAATACTCAGAAAATGTTCCCCAGACATACAATCACCTAATTTTTAATAAAGGAGCAGGAAATCCTAAATGGAGCAAAGAAAGCCTCTTCAACAAGTGGTGTTGGCACAACTGGCTAGCCACTTGCAAAAAATTAAACTTAGACCCCCAGCTAACATCATGTACGAAGGTAAAATCCAAATGGATTAAAGACCTCGATATCAGACCCCAAACCATAAGATATATAGAACAACACATAGGCAAAACTCTCCAGGACATTGAGAATACAGGCATCTTCAAGGAGGAAACTGCACTCTCCAAGCAAGTGAAAGCAGAGATTAACTGATGGGGATATATTAAGCTCAGAAGCTTCTGCACCTCAAAGGAAATAGTGCCCAGGATACAAGAGCCACCCACTGTGTGGGAGAAACTATTCACCCAATACCCATCAGATAAGGGGCTAATCTCTAAAATATACAAGGCACTGACAGAAATTTACAAGAAAAAAAAACATTTAATCCCATCAAAAAATGGGGAGAAGAAATGAACAGACACTTTGACAAAGAAGAAATACAAATGGCCAAAAGACACATAAAGAAATGCTCCACATCACTAATCATCAGGGAGATGCAAATCAAAACAACAATGAAATACCATCTCACACCACAGAGAATGGCACACATCACAAAGAATGATAACAAACACTGCTGGCGGGAATGTGGAGAGAAAGGAACCCTTATCCACTGCTGGTGGGAATGCCATCTAGTTCAACCTTTATGGAAAGCAATATGGAGATTCCTCCAAAATCTGGAAATCGAGCTCCCATACGATTCAGCTATACCACTCCTAGGAATATACCCTAAGAACACAAAAATACAATACAAAAATCCCTTTCTTACACCTATATTCATTGCAGCACTATTTACCATAGCAAGACTCTGGAAACAACCAAGATGCCCTTCAACAGACGAATGGCTAAAGAAACTGTGGTACATATACACAGTGGAATATTATGCAGCTGTGAGGAGAGATAAAGTCATGAAATTTTCCTATACATGGATGTACACAGAATCTCTTATGCTGAGTGAAATAAGTCAGAGAGAGAGAGAAAAACACAGAATGGTCTCACTCATCTATGGGTTTTAAGAAAAATGAAAGACATTCTTGCTATAATAAATTTCAGACACAAAAGAGAAAAGAGCTGGAAGTTCCAGCTCACCTCAGGAAGCTCACCACAAAGAATGATGAGTTTAGTTTGAGAAATAACTACATTTTGAACTGTCCTAATATTGAGAATGTATGAGGGAAATGCAGAGCCTGTTTAGAGTACAGGCAGGGGTCGGGTGGGGAGGAGGGAGATTTGGGACATGGGTGATGGGAATGTTGCACTGGTGATGGGTGGTGTTCCTTTTATGACTGAAACCCAAACACAATCATGTATGTAATCAAGGTGTTTAAATAAAAAAATAAAAACAGGAACACTCCCAAAGAGCTTTTAGGAAGCCAACATCACCTTGGTAACAAAACCAACAGAGATGCTTCCAAAAAAGAAAATTACAGACCAATATCACCGATGAATGCAGATGCAAAGATCTTCAACAAAATCCTGGCAAATAAAATACAATGCATCATCAAGAAGATCATTCACTATGATCAAGTAGGTTTCATCACAGGAATGCAAGGATGGTTTAACATCCGTAAATCTATCGACATCATACAAATCAACAAAAAGGATAATAAAAATCACACGATCATATCAATAGACACGGAGAAAGCATTTGATAAGGTCCAACACCCATTCTAGATTAAAGTTCTCAGCAAGATAAGAATGAAAGAAACCTTTCTAAATATAGTTAAGGCCACCTACCACAAGCCAATGGCAAATATTATCCTCAACAGAGAAAAACTAAAAGCCTTTCCTCTAAATTCAAGCACAAGACAAGGCTGTCCACTCTCACCACTCTTCTTCAACATAGTACTGGAAGTACTTGCTATGGCGATTAGCCAAGAAAAAGGTATCAAGGGCATCCAGATAGGAAAGGAAAAAGTAAAGCTCTCACTGTTTGCAGATGACATGATACTCTACTTAGATAACCCTAAACACTTTACCAAAAAGTTTCTAGAAACAAAAGATTCAGATCACAAGGTGGCAGGCTACAAAATTAACACACAGAAATCAATGGCCTTTTTATACACCAATAGTGATAGGGAAGAGATGGACTTTAAGAAGGCAATCCTATTCACATTGCTGCAACACAAACTCAAATATCTTGGAGTCAACTTGACCAAAGATGTAAAGGACCTATGTAAAGAGAACTATAAAGTCATGCTCCAAGAAATAAGAGAGGACACATAGAAATGGAAACACATAGCCTGCTCATGAATTGGCAGGATTAACATCATTAAAATTGCAATACTCCCCAAAGCATTATACAGATTTAATGTGATTCCTCTAAAGATACCCATGACATTCTTCAAAGAAGTGGATCAAACACTTTTGAAATTTATTTGGAACAATAAACACCTTTGAATAGCTAAAGCACTCCTTGGGAAAAAATATGGGAGGCATTACTTTCCCCAACTTTAATCTGTATTATAAAGCAATACTTATCAAAACAACATGGTATTGGAATAATGACAGACCCTCAGATCAGTGGAATAGTCTTGAGTACTCAGAAAAATTCCCCAGACATACAATCACCTAATTTCTGATCAAAAAGCAAGAAATAATAAGTGGAGCAGGGAAAATCTCTTCAACAAGTGGTGTTGGCAGAACTGGCTACCACTTGCAAAAAATGAACATAAACTCCCAGTTAACATCATGTATGAAGGTTAAATTCAAATGGAATAAAGACCTTGATATCAGTCCTGATACCATAAGGTATATAGAACAACACATAGCTAAAACATTCCATGACATTGAGACTAAATGCATCTTCTAGGACAGTGGTCCTCAAACTATGGCCTGCGGGTCACATATTGTATTTGTATCTGTTTTGTTTCTTCATTGCAAAATAAGATATATGCAGTGTGCATAAGAATTCGTTCATAAGTTTTGTTTTTACTATAGTCAGACCCTCCAATGGTCTGAGGGACAGTGAACTGGCCCCCTGTTTAAAAAGTTTGAGGACCCCTGTTCTAGGAGGACACTGCACTTTCCAAACAAGTGGAAGCAGAGATAAACAGATGGGAATACATTAAGCTGAGAATATTCTGCACCTCAAAAGAAATAGTGCCCAGGATACAAGAGCCACCCACCGTGTGGGAGAAACTATTCACCCAATGCCCATTAGATAAGGGGCTAATATCCAAAATATACAGGACACTGACAGAACTTTACCAGAAAAAAAATCTAATCCCATCAAAAAATGGGGAGAAGAAATGGAGATACACTTCAATAAAAAAAGAAATATAAATGGCCAAAGGCACATAAAAATACTTCTCATCACTAATCATCAGGGAGATGTAAATCAAGACAACTATAAGATACCATCTCACACCACAGAGATTGACACACATCACAAAGAAAAAAACAAGCAGTGCTGGCGGGGATGTGGAGAGAAAGGAACTCTTATCTACTGCTGATGGGAATGCCGTCTAGTTCAACCTTTCTGGAAAGTGATATGAGATTCCTCCAAAAACTGAAAATTGAGCTCCCATTTGACCGAGGTATACCACTCTTAGGAACACAAGAATACATTACAAAAATCCCTTCCTCACACCTATATTTATTGCAGCACTATTCACAATAGCCAGACTCTGGAAACAACCAAGATGCCCTTCAACAGACAAATGGCTAAAGAAACTGTGGTACATATACACAATGGTTTAGTATGCAGCTGTCAGGAGAGATGAAGTCATGAAATTTTCCTATACATGGATGTACATGCAATCTATCATGCTGAGTTAAATAAGTCAGAGGGAGAGAGATAGACGCAGAATAGTCTCACTCATCTATGGGTTTTAAGAAAAATAGAAGTCATTTTTGCAACAATCCTCAGAGACAATGAGAGGAGGGCTGGAACTTCCAGCTCACTTCATGAAGCTCACCACAAGGAGTGATGAGTGCAGTTAGAGAAATAACTACACTGAGAACTATCATAACCATGTGAATGAATGAGGGAACTGGAAAGCCTGTCTAGAGTACAGGTGGAGATGGGGTGGGATGGAGGGAGATTTGGGACATTGGTGGTGGGAATGTTGCACTGGTGATGGGGGGTATTCTTTACATGACTGAAACCTAATCACAATCATGTTTGTAATCAAGATGTATAAATAAAGATATAAAAAAGAATTGAACTACTTGATTATATTTACCTAAAGAAATAAAAAATAAAAGGTGAGGCCAGAGTGGTGGCTCTAGTGGTAGGGCATTTGCCTTGCACATGCTAACCTAGACGAATTATGTTTCAATTCCCCAGCATCCCATATGGAACCCCAAGCCAAGAGCAATTTCTGACTGCATAGCCAGGAGTAACCCTGAACATCACAGAGTGTGGCTCAAAAAAGCAAAATAAATAAATAAATAAATAAATAAATAAATAAATAAATAAATAAATAAATAATACAATTTTAGTAGTAAGCACATTTGTGAAAATTATTGTATCTCCAATAAAGTGATTAATTCAATTGCATACGTTTCTGTAATATTTTGTTAGCTCACATTGATCTGTTGTTACAGGAATAAAAACATTAAACAAATTATGATTCCAGAGATTCAAAGAACTATTCCTGATATCACTTTTAGGTTGTGGTTACAGCTGCTAGGCCTCCTGAAAGAAGAAAGATATGTGGGAGGGTGCCCACACTTGCTCCAAGAATCCCTGGTGATGTCAGCCCCCAAAACCGGCATACTGGAAATTTGGTCAGATTGATTTCTCCAAAGGGAATAATAGAAACCTGACCATCTTAGATGGAGATAGTGCGTCAGTCCCAACCCAGAAAAAGCCATGAAACCTACTTCCAACACTCACAATCATCATTTTCTGAATGTCCCTGCTTCAACAGAATCCTCTTAATTTAATGTTGTCCCATTGGAATATCTTTGCTTTCATTAGCTTGTTTAGTGGTGTTTCAACCTTGAATATGACGTTAGATAGAGTATTCTTCCTAATTTATTTCTTTTATGTGTCTTATAACCTCAGGGCTAATCAAAGTATTTAATCCATTTTGATTAGACTCTTTTCTATGGCTTTAAAAAGAGGTATGAGTTCATTTTTTAACATGCAACTGAACAATTTTCCAACGCCAATTATTGTTTCTCTTCTTCACTTCATTTTCTTTGAAAATTATTGTTTTTTATTAATATATTTATTTAAAAACCTGGATTACAAATATGATTGTAGGTAAGTAAAAATAACCCCCTTCACCAGTGCAACATTTCCATAACCTATGTACCAAATCTCCCTCCTCCCCGACCCACCCCGCCAGTACTCTAGACAGGCTTTCTACTTCCCTCATTCATTCACTTTGTTATGATAGTTCTTAATGTACTTATTTCTCTGTTTTCCTTAGTTTCTTGGGATGGTGTGACTGGGCAGAGCCCAATTGGTTAGGCTGAAAAAAAAAAAACAACAACACTCCCACTCCTTGTGCTCCTATTGGGCTCCTGATCTGGCAACAAAATGATAATTCTGATATATAAAAAAGAACACTGGTTCTGCTTTGTCTTTAATGTTTTTGTTTAAATTTTCTATTATTAAATAATAAATTAAAAAATTAAAATTAAGAAAAAGACAATATTTAAGATATTAAAATCTAGATATAAATTAGACTCTGAATGCAATCCATGAAAATTAGACTTACTCAGAAATGTAATTATATAAAACTAATTATAACAATAATATTAAAATCTACATTTCTTAGGGGCCGGAGAGATGGCATGGAGGTAAGGCATTTGCCTTGCATGTAGAAAGATGGTGGTTTGAATCCTGGCATCCCACATGGTCCCCTGAGCCTGCCAGGAGCAATTTCTGAGCATAGAGCCAAGAGTAACTCCTAAGCACTGCCGGGTATGACCCAAAAACTAAAGCAAACAAACAAACAAAAACCAACATGGCTTATAGAAAGATTAAGTCACTTGATTTGCATACATCCAACCATCTTTCTATATATTGTGTTGCATGTGGTCCTCTCTGAATTGCCAGACATAGCCAGGTAATTCCTAAGCACTGCTGGATGTGGCCAAAAAACAAACAAACAATCAAAACATTACTAATCACCATCTTGCTAGTAGAAAAATGACCCAAATCCACAACTAATTTTGAAAAAGAAACATGAAGCTGCCAAATCTTCTCAGGTAAATTGGTGTGAGCTGACAATTCTAGAGCCTTCGCAGAATGGGGGCAAGCATGTTCCCATTTTGTCTGAAGACACAGCAGCTGGCAACCACAAATAACATTCTTTGACATAGAAATGGCCCAACTGTAAAACTGACACCTAATAAGCAGCCATGACACCAAATTTTTCAAGCTCAATAACTCCTGAACTACATGGCCACATGGCATCTTCAAATTTTATATTTTGGCCATTGCAGTTTATCACAATAAATCTGATAGAAGTTTCACAGAAGAGCATCAGAAAGCTCACATAGCATAACTAAAACAGTAAATTCTCAGTGACTTTAATAACACCATTTTGAGGTATAAAAATAATTACAGGTTAAAATATATTGATCAAAGTTTTGACGTTATTATTTATCTTTTTGTTTTATCAAACAATATGTGAAGTTCATTAGGCTGTGTCTGTTATGGGTAGACTGAGATGGTGGGAAACTGGAAATATTTATAATGGTTATGTCACAGTGCTGTTGGGATTGTGCTGGAATATTTTGTGCTGAGAACAAATGTACTATCAACAACTTGGAAAATCACAGTGTGATAATATTTTAACCTATACCTACATTGCCTGTACACATGGAACTAAAACAGAGACAGCCAATTTGTTAACTCACAATTTATAACTGTACCCCCAGGCTCCTGCATAAGGGAGCAATATATATCATGTTTGTCTAGCCTCTTTACCCAGGTATGTCAAGATGTGGGTTAGGTCTGACCTCTGGAGCTAAATAATGGGCTTCACTCCACAAAATTTGGACACCATCCTCTATAATTGTTCTGACTCCCCAGAAACCCTGTGCCAGGAATTGCCATCTAACCTCTGAATCCATAACCACATGATTAAGTGGGTTTTGTTGCATATAGACAGGGATGGTTCAAAATACACAAATCAATTACATCATAAATCACAGTAGTAAAAGGAAAAATAAAAATCATATCAATAAATGCACAGGAAGTATTTCACCTGATCTAACACCTAGTCATAATTTAAAGCCTTAGTAAACTATATGTGAAAGGAAACTTCCTTGAGATAGTGAGATATGTATAAAGCCTATAGCCAATATTATTCTTAATGTTGTAAAATTGAAAGCTTTCTTATTGAGGTCAGGAACAAAGTGAGGATTTCCATCATTTTCACTATTAATCTACATATTATTAGAAGCCCTTGCAATAGCAATTAGGCAAGAGAAGAAAATACAAGGAATCCAACTTGGAAACCAGTTGTTCAAATTGTAGCTAGTTGCAGATTACTTGATGATGTACATCGAAAACCCTAAAGAGTTCACATAAAACCTCCTAAAAACAATAATCTAATGCAGGACAGTGATTGGTCTATACTAAAAAATCAGTTACATTGCCTTACAGAAATAAAGAATTAAAGGAGAAAGATATCGCATAATCTATTCCATTTAAAATACTGTCAAAAACTAAACATTGCCTAGAAAATCACAAAATAAAGGTGTGATCTATAAAAAAATACTTCAATGCAATTCTAAAGAAATTGGAAAACAGCTAAGATGGGGCTGGACTGATAGCACAGCTGTAGGGCATTCGCATTGCAAGTGGCTGACCCAGGATGGACCTCTGATTCTCCCCCGCCCCGTGGCCTTGCATATGGTCCCCCGAGCCAGGAGACATTTCTAAGCGCATAGCCAGGAGTTACCCCTGAGCATGACCATGCATTGCCCAAAACAGAAAGAAAGAAAGAAAGAAAAGAAGAAAGAGAAAGAAGAAAGAAAGAAAGAAAGAAAAGAAAGAAAAAAGAAAAAGAAGAAGAAAGAAAGAAGAAAGAAAGAAAGAAAGAAGAAAGAAAGAAAGACAAGAGAAAGAAAGAAGAAAGAAAGAAAGAAAGAAAGAAAGAAAGAAAGAAAGAAGAAAGAAAGAAAGAAAGAGAAAGAAGAAAGAAAGAAAGACAAGAGAAAGAAAGAAAAAGAAAGAAAAAGAGAGAAAGAAAGAAAGAAAGAAAGAAAGAAAGAAAGAAAAGAAAGAAAGAAAGAAAGAAAGAAAGAAAGAAAGAAAGAAAGAAGAAAGAAAGAAAGAAAAAGAAAGAAAGAAAGGAAGAAAGAAAAAGAAAGAAAGAAAGAAAGAAAGAAAGAAAGAAAGAAAGAAAGAAGAAGAAAGAAGAAAGAAAGAAAGAAAAGAAAAGAAAGAAAGAAAAGAAAGAAAGAAAGAAAGAAAGAAAGAAAGAAAGAAAGAAAGAAAGAAAAAGAAAGAAAGAAAGAAAGAAAAGAAAGAAAGAAAGAAAGAAAGCAAGAAAGCAAGAAAGCAAGAAAGGAGAGAAGAAAAAACAAACAAAAGCAGCTAATGAAACTGAAAAGCATTCCTGCTCACGGATTGGTAGAATCAAAGTTATCAGTGTTATCATAATGACCAACTTATCTTAATTACTACATATAATTACTATATAATGTAATCCTATTCAAATTCAGACAATATTTTTCAAGGAGTTAGAGCAGTCAATTATGAAGTTTGTATGGAACTATATAAAACCCAGAATAACCCAAACCATACTTAATAATGAGAAACTTCGAGGCTTCTCATTATCTAACTGGAGTTCTATTATAAAACAATAGTAATGAAACCAGCCTTGCATTGGAACAAAGAGAGATTTTAGGACCAATGCATCTTATTCAGTGACAAACCTCCAAATATATTGTCAATTAACTTTAAACAATTGACACATGAACATGAAGTGAAATAAGGATACTCTCTTCAACAAATGTCATTGGTACAAATATACAATGTGTAAGAAATTAAAATGGATCCATATAATTAGACTAAACAAATGTCATCTCAAAGTGGTCTAAGACCTTGAGGTCAGACTTGAATATATAAATCATATTGAGAAAAACATAGGAAGAACACTCCAAGACCTAGCCCTGAAAGCAGTCTTCAACAATTTAATGTCAAAGGCAAAGACTACAAAATTAAATCTAAATGAAAACGGCTATATAATAATTAAAACGTTTCTGTATTGCAAAAGAATTATGGACTAAAACTAAAAGACTGGAAGAAAACATTTGTTATCAACACATCAAGATACCTAAGATATAACAATAACTCATAGAGGTTAATTCCTCTAAACCTAAAACCTTATCAAAAATTGGAAAGATCCTTCCACTGTAACTTTACCTTGTCCTATTTTTTGCTCATAATTAAAAAAAGAATGAATAAAAAATAAAATAAATAAAAAATAAAAATAAAATAAAATAAAATAATTGGAAAGAGAAAAGGAAAATAAAGTTATTTGAGGAAGACAAAAAGATGGATAACAGGCATATGAAAAATGTTCACCTCCATTTATTAGGGAAATACAAATCAAGAAAAGAATGAGGTATCATCTTATACCAGTAATGATGTCATATATCTATAATTCTGGCAACAATTTATGTTGACAGAGCTTCAGTGATAAAGTAACTCATAACCACTCCTAGTGAGAATGCTTTTCTGTTCAACCCTTATGTAAATAATCAGAGGATTCTCAGTAAATTTAGACTCAAACTTCTATATGATCCAGCACTCCTAATTTTGGATATCTATCCTCAGGACAGAAAAATATTCATTCAAAAGGATGCATTCACAGGACTATTGATTGCAGCACTCTTATATGTCAAACATCTCATGAATGGATCTTGAAGATCCATATAATAAATAATTATATAGTTGTTTGGAATGATGCCATCATGTAATTTGCATCAACATGGATAAACCTGGAAGATCTCATATTTAATGAAGTAAGAATGAGAAGAATAAATACAGGGTGTAATTTATATATTATGCTTAGAATTATCTTTATGAATAAATCCAATAGTTTAAATGGGGGTTGTTAAAATCATTCTGGGCCCTAGATTCAAGCCCGTAGAAAGAAAGAAATTCAGTAAAGAAGGAAGAAGACATATAAAAAGGGGGAAAGGACCACACAGACTCAGGCACATTGGTGAGGTTAATAAAAGACAGAGACAACAACAATTAAATCATTAGATCCAAAGTTTAAATAACAAACTTACAAACATCCCTGTTATAATGGCAGGCAAGAGTGGGTGGTAGTTGCATGGGATATACTCTGGGAATATTGGTGGATGATGATTGACACTGGTGGTAGTATTGATGTTGAAATATTACATTTCTTAAACTCACTATGAATAACTTTGTTTATTACAGTGTTTTAAAATTTAAAGTAAAGCAATTATAATAAAAGTCCTGTTGGAGGGAGGGGAAGCAATTTGTAGGGCTGGCTAATATTTTTTTATGAAAACTCCCCACTGATGGAAAACTGCTTTCATTAAATCTGAAATTCCACAAACAAAAAATAATCTAGCCAACAGCATGAATACTACCTCAATGGAGTCATCCCTTAAGTCCTCACTACCCCATTCTAAATGCATAAGAATGCTTCCAAGGACACCCCATCTGCAAGCCATGATCTAGTCAATAAAGCTCTTGCAGGCAACTTCCGGGTCCTGGTTCAGGTTTGTGGACTCTGCCCATTCCCCCAACTGATCCCCAAAGAGTTTTGATGATAATGCGTCCACCCAAAGATAATTGAATTTATATCATATAGGTCTAGAAAGCTCAGACCTAATTTTTTTCTCTTACATAATCTACAACCCAAAAACCATAAGAGCAGCCAATGAAGTAGATTGTAATTCCTCTATCATACCTACATGACTTTTCTTTTTTTTTTTTTTAATTTTTTTTTATTTAAACACCTTGATTACATACATGATTGTGTTTGGGTTTCAGTCATAAAAGGAACACCACCCATCACCAGTGCAACATTCCCATCACCCAAGTCCCAAATCTCCCTCCTCCCCACCCAACCCCCGCCTGTATCCTAAACAGGCTCTACATTTCCCTCATACATTCTCAATATTAGGACAGTTCAAAATGTAGTTATTTCTCTAACTAAACTCATCACTCTTTGTGGTGAGCTTCCTGAGGTGAGCTGGAACTTCCAGCTCTTTTCTCTTTTGTGTCTGAAAATTATTATTACAAGGGTATCTTTCATTTTTCTTAAAACCCATAGATGAGTGAGACCATTCTGCGTTTTTCTCTCTCTCTCTGACTTATTTCACTCAGCATAATAGATTCCATGTACATCCATGTATAGGAAAATTTCATGACTTCATCTCTCCTGACAGCTGCATAATATTCCATTGTGTATATGTACCACAGTTTCTTTAGCCATTCGTCTGTTGAACGGCATCTTGGTTGTTTCCAGAGTCTTGCTATGGTAAATAGAGCTGCAATGAATATAGGTGTAAGGAAGGGGTTTTTGTATTGTATTTTTGTGTTCCTAGGGTATATTCCTAGGAGTGGTATAGCTGGATCGTATGGGAGCTCGATTTCCAGTTTTTGGAGGAATCTCCATATCGCTTTCCATAAAGGTTGAACTAGACAGCATTCCCACCAGCAGTGGATAAGAGTTCCTTTCTCTCCACATCCCCGCCAACACTGTTTATTCTCATTCTTTGTGATGTGTGCCATTCTCTGGGGTGTGAGGTGGTATCTCATCGTTGTTTTGATTTGCATCTCCCTGATGATTAGTGATGTGGAACATTTTTTCATGTGTCTTTTGGCCATGCGTATTTCTTCTTTGTCAAAGTGTCTGTTCATTTCTTCTCCCCATTTTTTGATGGGGTTAGATGTTTTTTTCTTGTAAAGTTCTGTCAGTGCCTTGTATATTTTGGAGATTAGCCCCTTATCTGATGGGTATTGGGTGAATAGTTTCTCCCACTCAGTGGGTGGCTCTTGTATCCTGGGCACTATTTCCTTTGAGGTGCAGAAGCTTCTCAGCTTAATATATTCCCATCTGTTAATCTCTGCTTTCACTTGCTTGGAGAGTGCAGTTTCCTCCTTGAAGATGCCTGTAATGTCCTGTAGTGTTTTGCCTATGTGCTGTTCTATATATCTTATGGTTTTGGGGCTGATATCGAGGTCTTTAATCCATTTGGATTTTACCTTTGTACATGATGTTAGCTGGGGGTCTAAGTTTAATTTTTTGCAAGTGGCTATCCAATTGTGCCAACACCACTTGTTGAAGAGGCTTTCCCTGCTCCATTTAGGATTTCCTGCTCCTTTATCAAAAATTAGATGGTTTTATCTCTGGGGAACATTTTCTGAGTATTCAAGCCTATTCCACTGATCTGAGGACCTATCCTTATTCCAATACCATGCTGTTTTGATAACTGTTGCTTTGTAGTACAGTTTAAAGTTGGGAAAAGTAATTCCTCCCATATTCTTTTTCCCAATGATTGCTTTAGCTATTCGAGGGTGTTTATTGTTCCAAATGAATTTCAAAAGTGTCTGATCCACTTCTTTGAAGAATGTCATGGGTATCTTTAGAGGGATGGCATTAAATCTGTATAATGCCTTGGGGAGTATTGCCATTTTGATGATGTTAATCCTGCCAATCCATGAGCAGGGTATGTGTTTCCATTTCCGTGTGTCCTCTCTTATTTCTTGGAGCAGAGTTTTATAGTTTTCTTTGTATAGGTCCTTCACATATTTAGTCAAGTTGATTCCAAGATATTTGAGTTTGTGTGGTACTATTGTGAATGGGGTTGTTTTCTTAATGTCCATTTCATCCTTATTACTATTGGTATATAGAAAGGCCATTCATTTTTGTGTGTTAATTTTGTAGCCTGCTACCTTCCTATATGAGTCTATTGTTTCTAGAAGCTTTTTGATAGAGTCTTTAGGGTTTTCTAAGTAGAGTATCATGTCATCTGCAAACAGTGAGAGCTTGACTTCTTCCTTTCCTATCTGGATTCCCTTGATATCCTTTTCTTGCCTAATCGCTATAGCAAGTACTTCCAGTGCTATGTTGAATAGGAGTGGTGAGAGAGGACAGCCTTGTCTTGTGCCAGAATTTAGAGGGAAGGCTTTCAGTTTTTCTCCATTGAGGATAATATTTGCCACTGGCTTGTGGTAGATGGCCTTCACTATATTGAGAAAGGTTCCCTCCATTCCCATCTTGCTGAGAGTTTTGATCAAGAATGGGTGTTGGACCTTATCAAATGCTTTCTCTGCATCTATTGATATGATCATGTGGTTTTTATTTTTCTTGTTATTGATGTTGTGTATTATGTTGATAGATTTACGGATGTTAAACCAGCCTTGCATTCCTGGGATGAAACCTACTTGATCGTAGTGGATGATCTTCTTAACGAGGCATTGAATCCTATTTGCCAGGATTTTGTTGAGGATCTTTGCATCTGCATTCATCAGTGATATTGGTTTGTAATTTTCTTTTTTGGTAGCGTCTCTGTCTGGTTTAGGTATCAAGGTGATGTTGGCTTCATAAAAGCTTTTTGGAAGTGTTTCCATTTGTTCAATTTCATGAAAGAGTCTTCCCAAGATTGGCAGTAGTTCCTCTTGGAAAGTTTGATAGAATTCATTAGTGAATCCATCTGGACCTGGGCTTTTGTTTTTCGGCAGACATTTGATTACTGTTTTAATTTCATCAATGGTGATGGGGGTGTTTAGATATGCTACATCCTCTTCCTTCAACGGTGGAAGATTATAAGAGTCCAAGAATTTATCCATTTCTTCCAGGTTCTCATTTTTAGTGGCGTAGAGTTTTTCAAAGTAGTTTCTGATTACCCTTTGAATCTCTGTCATATCAGTAGTGATCTCTCCTTTTTCATTCCTGATACGAGTTATCAAGTTTCTCTCTCTCTCTTTCTTTGTTAGGTTTGCCAGTGGTCTATCAATCTTGTTTATTTTTTCAAAGAACCAACTTCTGCTTTCGTTGATCTTTCGGATTGTTTTTTGAGTTTCCACTTCGTTGATTTCTGCTCTCAGCTTTGTTATTTCCTTCTTTCTTCCTGTTCTTGGGTCCTTTTGTTGAGCATTTTCTAGTTCTATTAGCTGTGTCATTAAGCTACTCAGGTAAGCTCCTTCTTCCTTCCTGATGTGTGCTTGCAAAGCTATAAATTTTCCTCTCAGTACTGCTTTTGCTGTGTCCCATAAGTTCTGAGAGTTTGTGTCTTTATTGTCATTTGTTTCCAGGAACCTTTTTATTTCCTCCTTGATTTCATCTCGGACCCACTGGTTATTGAGCATGAGGCTGTTTAACTTCCAGGTGTTAAAGTGTTTCTTCTGAGTCCCTTTGGAGTTCACAAATAATTTCAGAGCCTTGTGGTCAGCGAAGGTAGTCTGCAAAATTTCTATCCTCTTGATCTTATGGAGGTATGTTTTATGTGCCAGCATGTAGTCTATCCTGGAGAATGTCCCATGTACATTGGAGAAGAATGTGTATCCAGGTTTCTGGGTATGGAGTGTCCTATATATATCCACTAGGCCTCTTTCTTCCATTTCTCTCCTCAGGTCTAGCATATTCTTGTTGGGTTTCAGTCTGGTTGACCTGTCCAGTGTTGACAAAGCCGTGTTAAGGTCCCCCACAATTATTGTGTTGTTGTTGATATTATTTTTCAGATTTGTCAACAGTTGTATTAAATATTTTGCTGGCCCCTCATTCGGTGCATATATGTTTAGGAGAGTGAATTCTTCCTGCTCTACATACCCCTTGATTAATATAAAATGTCCGTCTTTGTCCCTTACAACCTTCCTGAGTATAAAGTTTGCATTATCTCATATTAGTATGGCCACTCCAGCTTTTTTATGGGTGTTGTTTGCTTGGATAACTTTTCTCCAGCCTTTTATTTTGAGTCTATGTTTGTTCTGACTATTCAGGTGCATTTCTTGTAGGCAGCAGAAGGTTGGATTGAGTTTTTTGATCCATTTAGCCACTCTGTGTCTCTTAACTGGTGCATTTAGTCCATTGACGTTGAGAGAAAGAATTGTCCTGGGATTTAACGCCATCTTTATTTCAAAATTTGGTGTGTCTTTTGGGTAGTCTTGTCTTAGATTAGGTCTTTCAGTTTTTCTCTTAAGACTGGTTTTGTGTCTGTGAAGTTTCTGAGCTGTTTTTTGTCTGTGAAACCATGTATTCTTCCATCAAACCGGAAAGTGAGTTTTGCTGGGTATAGTATTCTGGGTGAAGCATTCATTTCATTCAGTCTTGTCACAATATCCCACCACTGCTTTCTGGCATTGAGCGTTTCTGGTGACAGGTCTGCTGTAAATCTCAGGGAAGCTTGCTTGAACATGATTTCCCCTTTTGATCTTGCTGTTTTCAGAATTCTGTCTCTATCTGTGGGATTTGTCATTGTGACTAGGATGTGTCTTGGGGTGGTTTTTCTGGGGTCTCTTTTGGTTGGTACTCTTCGGGCATGCAGGATTTGATCACATATATTCTTTAGCTCTGGAAGTTTCTCTTTAATGATGTTCTTGACCATTGATTCTTCCTGGAAATTTTCTTCCTGGGTCTCTGGGACTCCAATGATTCTTAAGTTGTTTCTGTTGATCTTATCATAGACTTCTATTTTCGTCTGTTCCCATTCTTTGACTAATTTTTCCATTGTCTGCTCATTTGCTTTAAGTTTTTTGTCCAATCTCTCCTGCTGTATGGAATTCTTATGTATCTCATCTTCCACAGCACCAAGTCTATTCTCAGCTTCTGATACCCTGTCCCAGAGCTTATCCATTTTGTCATTCACTTCGTTTACTGACTTTTTCAGTCCTGTTAGTTGACATGTTATTTCAGTTTGGAGTTTTGTCATTTCTGCCTTCATATTTTCTTGGTTCTTATTAGTGTTCTGTTCAACTCGATCCATGGTTTCTTGGAGTCTGTTGAGCACCTTCCATATTGCTAGTCTAAAGTCCTTATCTGAGAGATTGATTAGTTGTTCAGTCATTATCTGGTCCTCAGAATTGTCATCTTCATTCTCTATGTCTGATGCTGGCCTGCGTTGTTTCCCCATTGTCACACTTGTATTGTGGGTTTTTCTACGTGTTGTAGTGGTATTCATTGTCTATATGATGTAGGCAGCACACTCCTCTGGCTCCTCCCTTTCTGGATGGGCTGACTTGCCTCTAAGGGAGGGGAGTCCTCCGTGGATGAAGCCTCACACTGGGTCAAATCTTAGGCCCGAGCATGCAACAGAGAAGACAGTCCAGAGAGAAATGTTTGCTTCTGTGATATAGCGCCGTTCTTAGTGTGATTTTTCCTTCTTGTTGCAATGGAGTTCTTTCCTTAGAAAGAGTCCACGGCCGCGTAGCGAAGCGGAGCGGCCGTGCTCCTCTGAGCCTCTTTTTGCCCCACTCGCAAGAGTTTCACGCAAGAGGACAGTAGACAGACATAGACAGGTCACACTCACAGTCTTTCACAGCTGAGCCCCACTGGGCCGGTGTACTTTCGCGGATTTTCCCCGCCTGGTGTCACACACAGGGAGCCAGCTTTTGCAAAGGTTAGCCGGTTTTTTATGCTCTGAAGTCCCTCCCAGAAAATGGCGTCTGGGCGAGCGAGGTTTCTGGAGGCTCTTTTTGCCCCACTCGCAAGAGTTTCACGCAAGAGGACAGTAGACAGACATAGACAGGTCACACTCACAGTCTTTCACAGCTGAGCCCCACTGGGCCGGTGTACTTTCGCGGATTTTCCCTGCCTGGTGTCACACACAGGGAGCCAGCTTTTGCAAAGGTTAGCCGGTTTTTATGCTCTGAAGTCCCTCCCAGAAAATGGCGTCTGGGCGAGCGAGGTTTCTGGAGGCTCTTTTTGCCCCACTCGCAAGAGTTTCACGCAAGAGGACAGTAGACAGACATAGACAGGTCACACTCACAGTCTTTCACAGCTGAGCCCCAATGGGCCGGTGTACTTTCGCGGATTTTCCCCGCCTGGTGTCACACACAGGGAGCCAGCTTTTGCAAAGGTTAGCCGGTTTTTATGCTCTGAAGTCCCTCCCAGAAAATGGCGTCTGGGCGAGTGAGGTTTCTGGAGGCTCTTTTTGCCCCACTCGCAAGAGTTTCACGCAAGAGGACAGTAGACAGACATAGACAGGTCACACTCACAGTCTTTCACAGCTGAGCCCCACTGGGCCGGTGTACTTTCGCGGATTTTCCCTGCCTGGTGTCACACACAGGGAGCCAGCTTTTGCAAAGGTTAGCCGGTTTTTATGCTCTGAAGTCCCTCCCAGAAAATGGCGTCTGGGCGAGCGAGGTTTCTGGAGGCTCTTTTTGCCCCACTCGCAAGAGTTTCACGCAAGAGGACAGTAGACAGACATAGACAGGTCACACTCACAGTCTTTCACAGCTGAGCCCCACTGGGCCGGTGTACTTTCGCGGATTTTCCCCGCCTGGTGTCACACACAGGGAGCCAGCTTTTGCCTACATGACTTTTCTTGTCTAGAAAAAATAAACTAAAATTGGATAAACCTCTTACTACTTCCTATACAAACAACTTCGTAGACCACTTTTTTAAACACCCTGAGACTCCAGTATTCCAAACCAACAAATGCAAAGAACAATGGGAAAACTAAGGAAGATACCTGCAGCAGAGGATATTAAAAAAAAATCCTAGCAAATTTCCAAGTTCAGCAAAAGGCACTAGCCTAATAGATGATAAAATAAGATCAGTATTTAATGTCTTAGCAATAGAAATCAAAGAATCAATAGCTGGCCAAATTAAGAAATATATAAACAAACAATTCAACCAACTCAAAAAAGAAGAGAGAATTCATACAAATGGAACTAAGGGAACTAAAAAAGCATGTTAGCAAGCAATAGTAGCAAATTAGAAATGTGGAGAATCTCTAATAGTCTCACTCATCTATGGGTTTTAAAAATATTAATGGCATTATTGTAATAAGGCCAGAAACATTAGAGTTTAAGGGCCATAAGGACCAGCTCACAATAGGAAGCTCACCATAAAGAGTGGTGAATGCTGTTTGGGAAATAGCTACACTGACAACAAGCATGACAATATTAATGAGTCAGAGAAGTAGAATGCCTGTCTCAAATACAGGCAGAGGTGGGGGAGGAGGGGGACATTGATGGTGGGAAGGTTACACTGGTGAAGGGGATATTCTCTTTATGACTGAAACCCAACTACAATCATATTTATAATTATAGTGCTTAAATATTTTATAATAATAATAAAATAAAGAATGTGGAGAATCTCATAGAGGAACTTAAAGAAAAATTACAAGTCAGCAATGATAAAGAAATCAGTAAGAAATAAGAGACAAAAATTGGAAGAAAATAGTAGGTACTGAATGAACAAATACAAAAACAGTTTACTCCTTATAGAAAAAAACAGAAAAGGAAGAAAAAGAAAAAGGGGAAGAACAAGTTGTGAGGAAGATAGTAGAAAAGAACTTTCTCACTCTTTGGAAAGAGGCTTCTGCATAAATAAATCTGAGTGGAAAAAAGTGTAAAATAAAATATACCGTTACAGAACAATACCAAGATGTATAAATAAATAAATAAATAAATAAATAAATAAATAAATAAAACACCAACAACAACGAAAAAGAGATGAACTCTTTAAAGCAGTAAGGGAGAAGAAAATGAGAGTATAAAAGAAAGAACATAAAAATCAAACCAGACCTTCCATTTGAAAGCAAGAAAAGAGTGGAATTACATATTCAAACTGCTGAATTAAAGAAACCTTTAACCTACAGTCCACTACACAGCAAAATTCTCATTTACATGGAAGGAAGGATTAAAAACATTCTTGAACTGACAGAAATTTACAAGAAAAAAAAAACACCGAACCCATAACAGTGGTTGGTAACCTTCTTTTTCAACTTAGCTAAATCTCGCCCAAACCACGATTGAAATTTATTTTGAGAGCCACACAGGGTGTGCACTGAGAGAGGCTAGAAGCAGAGTCCTGACTCCTGGAGCAGCCGCCTAGCACACAGAAGAGCCAAATTAAAAGTGTAAAGAGCCACATGTGGCTCACAAGCCGCAGGTAGCCTACCACTGCCATATAAAATGGGGAGAAGAAATGAACAATTTCTCAAAGAAGAAATACAAATGGCCAAAAGGCACATGAAAAAAATGCTCCACATCATTAATCATCAGGGAGATGCCAATTAAAACAACAGTGAGGTACTATCTCATGCCACAAAGATTGGTACACATCAAAAAGAACAAGAAAAATAAGTATTGGCGGAGACATGGAAAGATTGGAACTCTCATGCACTACTGGTGGGAATTCTGTCTAGTCCAGCCCTTAAGGAAAACAATATGGAGAATCTCAAAATACTGGAAATTGTTTCCCATATGATCCAGCTATATCATTCCTAGCAATATACCCTAGAAACACAAAATTCAATACAAAAATCCCTTCCTAACAACTATATTCATTGCAGCACTATTTACAATCGCCAGACTCTGGAAACAACTAAGATGCTCTTCAACAGATGAATGGCTATACACAATGGAATATTATGCAGCCATCAGGGAAATGAAGTCATGAAATTTTCCTATATATGATGTACATGGAATCTATTATGCTGAGTGAAAAAAGTCACAGGGAGAAACACAGAGTATTCTCACTCATCTATGGGGTTTAATAAAAACAAAAGACAGTATTGAAATAAATCTCAGAGATGAGAGCCAGAAGGAGTGGCTCACAATTTGAAGCGCATCACGAAGAGTGGTGAGTGCAGTTAGGGAAGTAACTACACTGAGAGCTATCATAACAATGTCAATTAGTGAGGAATACTGTCTTGAATACAGGTGGGGGCATCAGTGATGAGAATATTGCACTGGTGAAAGGGGATGTTCTTTTTATATCTGAAACCCAACTACAATAATGTTTGTAATAATGGTGTTTAAATATATTATTTTAAAACATAAAAAATAAAATACAAAAAAGTATTTGAGAACTGCATCTTCATAGACTTATCTTACTCCTTCATTTTGATCTCTAAAATAATAGAGCCTCTCCCATTGAAGATAAGAATTCGGAAGTTCCACTCCTCACTAATCCCTTTTTTACATCTGAGGCTAGCTTAACAGGAACTACATTAAGATGTAAAACTTAACCTTCTCCTTTGTAAATCAGAACTTTTACTGTTTATTCCCTAGACCGATGTATTATTGTTAATCTATGCTTTGCAATTGTAAACATTCTTCTCATACTGATGACAAGCTTTTACCCCTTATAAAATTCCTAGCTTAAAGATTAAAGTTAGAACGCTGTTTACACACACAAAATGTGGCCCTTATTTTTTTATTTTTGCTGCCATCCGTGCATCCATTTCCCTCAAGAGGACTCAAAGTTCCTAATTCAAATCAGACCCCAAGAGGTAATCAGTGACAAGTAACACATGGCATTGTTCTTTTTTTCACAGACACACTAAAATGGGGAAATCTTATATACAGAAAGAAGTTCTTATATAAAAGAGTTAAAAATCGAGGCTGGGAAAATCTATGAAACTACGCCTGCCCAGTGGGGCCCAATTGTGAAAAATTGTGAGTGCTGCCTGTGTGTGTCTGTCTCCTGTCCTGTCACATGAAACTCTTGGGAGTGGGCCGAAAAGAGGCTCCAGAAAACTCCCTCTCCCAGAAGCTCATTCTTGGGCGGGAACGCCAAGGAAATGCTCCATAACATGAAAACTGGCTATAAGCAGTACTTTGCAGAAGCCAGGTCTCCTGTTTGTGACGTCAGGCTGAGAAAGTCTATGAAACTACACCTGCCCAGTGGGGCCGGACTGTGAAATATTGTGAGTGCTACCTGTGTGTGTCTGTCTCCTGTTGCGTGAAACTCTTAGGAGTGGGCCGAAAAGAGGCTCCAGAAAACTCGGTCTCCCAGAAGCTCATTCTAGGGCGGGAACGCCAAGGAAATGCTTCATGATGTGAAAACCGGCTATAAGCAGTACTTTGCAGAAGCCAGGTCCCCTGTTTGTGACGTCAGGCTGGGAAAATCTATGAAATTACGCCTGCCCAGTGAGGCCTGACTGTGAAAAATTGTCAGTGCTGCCTGTGTGTATCTGTCTCCTGTCGTGTAAAACTCTTAGGAGTGGGCCGAAAAGAGGCTCCAGAAAACTCGCTCTCCCAGAAGCTCATTCTAGGGCAGGAACGCCAAGGAACTGCACCATAACGTGAAAACAGGCTATAAGTAGTACTTTGCAGAAGCCAGGTCCCCTGTTTGTGACGTCAGGCTGAAAAAAATCTATGAAACTATGCCTGCCCAGTGGGGGCCGACTGTGAAAAATTGTGAGTGCTGCCTGTGTGTGTCTGTCTCCTGTCCTGTCATGTGAAACTCTTGGGAGTGGGATGAAAAGAGGCTCCAGAAGAGAACGTCCACACCACTTCACTACGTGGCCATGCGCTCTTTCTAAGGAAAGAACACCATCACAACAAAAAGAAAAATCACACTAAGAACTTGCTGGATCACTGAAGCCCAGTATTTCTCTCCAGACTGTCTTCTCTGTTCTGTGCACAGGCCTAATATTTGATCCTGTGAGAGGCTTCATCCACCCAGGACTCCCCTCCTTTGGAGGCAAGTCGACCCACCCAGAAAGGGTGGAGCCAGATAAGTGTGGCTGCTTACATCATTTAGCCAATGAATACCACCACAACACGTAGAAAAACCCACCATACAAGTGTGACAACGGGGAGAAAGCACAGGCCATCATCAGACATAGAGAATGAAGATGACAATTCTGAAGACCGTAAAATGACCAACCAACTAATCAACCTCTCAGATAAGGACTTTAGACTAGCAATATGGAAGATGCTCAAAGAATTCAAAGAAACCATGGATTAAGTTGAACAGAACACTAACAAGAACAAAGAAAATATGAAGACAGAAATCACAAAACTCCAAACTGAAATAATATGTCAACTAACAGGCCTGAAAAACTCAGTAAACGAAGTGAATGATAAAATGGATAAGTTCTGGGACAGGGTAACAGAAGCTGAGAATAGAATTGGTGCTGTGGAAGATAAGATAAATAATAATTCCATACAGTGGGAGAGATTGGAAAAAAATTAAAACAAATGAAAAGACAATAAAAAAATTAGTCAAAGAATAAGAACAAATGAAAATAGAAGTCTATGAAAAGCTCAATAGAAACAACTTAAGAATCATTGGAGTCCCAGAGGCCCAGGAAGAAAATTTCCAGGAAGAATCAATGGTCAAGAACATCATTAAAGAGAAACTTCCAGAGCTAAAGAATATATGTGATCAAATCCTGCATGCTCCAAGAGTACCAACCAAAAGAGACCCCAGAAAAAATACCCCAAGACACATCCTAGTCACAATGATGAATCCCACAGATACAGACAGAATTCTGAAAACAGCAAGATCAAAAAGGGAAATTACATTCAAGGGAGCATCCTTGAGATTCACAGCAGACCTGTCACCAGAAACTCTCAAGGCCAGAAAGCAGTGGAGGGATATTATGACTAGACTGAATGAAATGAATGCTTCACCCAGAATACTGTACCCAGCAAAACTTACTTTCCAGTTTGAAGGAACAATACATGGTTTCAAAGACAAAAAACAGCTCAGAAACTTTACAGTCACAAAACCAGTCTGAAGAGAAAAACTGAAAGACCTAATTTAACACAGAACTAACCAAAAGACACATCAAATTTTGATATAAAAATGGCATTAAATCCCAGGACAATTCTTTCAACGTCAATGGACTAAATGCACCAGTTAAGAGACACAGAGTGGCTAAATGGATCAAAAACTCAATCCAACCTTCTGCTGCCTACAAGAAACGCACCTGAATAGTCAGAACAAACATAGACTCAAAATAAAAGGCTGGAGAAAAATTATCCAAGCAAACAACACCCATAAAAAAGCTGGAGTGACCATAATAATATCAGATAATGCAAACTTTATACTCAAGAAGGTTGTAAGGGACAAAGATGGACAATTTATATTAATCAAGGGGTATGTAGAGCAGGAAGAAATAACTCTCCTAAACATATATGCACCGAATGAGGGTCCAGCAAACTATTTAATACAATTGTCGACAAATCTGAAAAATAATATCAATAGCAACACAATAATTGTGGGGGACCTCAACACAGCTTTGTCAACACTGGATAGGTCAACCAGACTGAAACCCAACAAGAATTAGTAGACCTGAAAAGAGAAATGGAAGAAAGAGGGAGAGTGGATATATATAGGACACTCCATCCCCAGAAACCTGGATACACATTCTTCTCCAATGTACATGGGACATTCTCCAGGATAGACTACATGCTGGCAAATAAAACATACCTCCATAATATCAAGAGGATAAAAATATTGCAGGCTACCTTCGCAGACCACAAGGCTCTGAAATTATTTCTGAATTCCAAAGGTACACAGAAGAAAAACTTTAACACCTGGAAGTTAAACAGCCTCATACTGAATAACCAGTGGGTCCAAGAGGAAATCAAGGAGGAAATCAAAAGGTTCCTGGAAACAAATGATAATAAAGACACAAACTGTCAGAACTTATGGGACACAGCAAAAGCAGTACTGAGAGGAAATTTTATAGCTTTGCAACACACATCAGGAAGAAAGAAGGGGCTTACCTGAGTATCTTAATGAAGCAGCTCATAGAACTAAAAAGTGCTCAACAAAAGGACCCAAAAATAGGGAGACAGAAGGAAATAACAGAAATCAATAAAGTGGAAACCCAAAAAATAATCCAAAATATCAAAGAAAGCAGAAGTTGGTTCTTTGAAAAAATAAACAAGATTGATAGACCACTGGCAAATCTAACAAAGAAAAAGAGAGAGAATCTTGATACCTCATATTAAGAATGAAAAAGGAGAGATCACTACTGATATGGCAGATATTCAAAGGGTAATCTGAAACTACTTTGAGAAACTCTATGCCACTAAAAATGAGAACCTGGAAGAAATGGATAAATTCTTGGACACTTCTAATCTTCCACGGTTGAAGAAAGAGGATGTAGCATATCTAAACACCCCCATCACCATAGATGAAATTAAAACGGTAATCAAATGTCTGCCCAAAAACAAAAGCCCGGGCCCAAATGGATTCACTAATGAATTCTTTCAAACTTTCCAAGAGCAACTACTACCAATCCTGGCAAGACTCTTTCATGAAATTAAACAAACGAAAACAGTTCCAAACAGCTTTTATAAAGCCAACATCACCTTGATACCTAAACATGACAGAATGCTACGAAAAAAGAAAATTACAGATCAATATTGCTGAAGAATGCAGATGCAAAGATCCTCAACAAAATCCTGGCAAATAGGATTCAGTGCCTCATTAAGAAGATTATCCACTATGATCAAGTAGGTTTCATCCCAGGAATGCAAGGATGGTTTAACATCCATAAATCTATCAACATAATACACAACATCAACAACAATAAAAATAGAAATCACATGATTATATCAATAGACGCAGAGAAAACATTTGATAAGGTCCAACACCCATTCCTGATCAAAACTCTCAGCAAGATGGGAATGGAAGAAACCTTTCTCAATATAGTTAAGGCCATCTACCGCAAGCCAGAGGCAAATATTGACCTTAATGGAGAAAAACTGAAAGCCTTTCCTCTAAATTCTGGCAGAAGACAAGGCTGTCCTTACTCACCACTCCTATTCAACATAGCACTGGAAGTACTTGCTATAGCGATTAGGCAAGAAAAAGATATCAAGGGAATCCAGATAGGAAAGGAAGAAGTCAAGCTCTCACTGTTTGCAGATGACATGATACTCTACCTAGAAAACCCTAAAGACTCTACCAAAAAGCTCTAGAAACAATAGACTCATATAGCAAGGTGGCAGGCTACAAAATGAACACACAAAAATCAATGGCCTTTTTATACACCAATAGTAATAAGGAAGAAATGGACATTAAGAAAACAACCCCATTCACAATAGTGCCACACAAACTCAAATATCTTGGAATCAACTTAACTAATAATGTAAAGGACCTATACAAAGAAAACTATAAAACTCTGTGCCAAGAAATAAGAGAGGATATGTGGAAATGGAAGCACATAACCTGCTCATGGATTGGTAGGATTAACGTCATCAAAATGGCAATACTCCCCAAAGCATTGTACAGATTTAATGCGATCCCTCTAAAGATACCCATGACATTCTTCAAAGAAGTGGATCAGGCACCTTTGAAATTTATTTGGAAGAATAAACACCCTAGAATAGCTAAAGTAATCATTGAGAAAAAGAATATGGGAGGAATTACTTTCCCCAACTTTAAACTGTACTACAAAGCAATATTACAGCATGGTATTGGAATAGACAGGCCCTCAGATCAGTGGAATAGGCTTAAATACTCAGAGAATTTTCCCCCAGACATACAATCACCTAATTTTTGATGAAGGAGCAAAATATCCTAAATGGAGCAAAGAAAGCCTCTTCAGCAAGTGGTGTTGGCACAACTGGATAGCCACTTGCAAAAAATTGAACTTAGACTCCCAGCTAACATCATGTATGAAGGTTAAATCCAAATTGATGAAAGACCTCGATATCAGACCCAGAACCATAAGATATATAGAACAACACGTAGGTAAAACACTCTAGGACATTGAGATTAAAGGTATCTTCAAAGAGGAAACTGCTCTCTCCAAGCAAGTGAAAGCAGAGACTAACAGATGGGAATATATTAAACTGAAAACCTTCTGCACCTCTAAAGAAATAGCACCCAGGATACAAGAACCCCAAACTGATTGGGAGAAACTATTCACCCAATACCCATCAGACAAGGGGCTAATCTCCAAAATATACAAGGCACTGACAGAAATTTACAAGAAAAAACATCCAATCTCATCAAAAAAACGGGGAGAAGAAATGGACAGACACTTTGACGAAGAAGAAATACAAATGGCCAAAAGACACATGAAAAAATGCACCACAACACTAATCATCAGGGAGATGCAAATCAAAACAATGGTGAGATACCACCTCACACCACAGAGATTGGCACACATCACAAAGAATGAGAACAAGCAGTGTTGGCGGGGATGGGGAGAGACATGAACTCTTATCTACTGCTGATGGGAATGCTGTCTAGTTCAACCATTATGGAAAGCAATATGGAGATTCCTCCAAAAACTGGAAATCGAGCTCCCAAACGACCCAGCTATACCACTCCTAGGAATATACCCTAGGAACACAAAAATACAATACAAAAATCTCTTCCTTACACCTATATTCATTGCAGCACTATTTATCATAGCAAGACTCTGGAAACAGCCAAGATACCCTTCAATAGATGAATGGGTAAAGAAAATGTGGTACATATACACAATGGAATATTATGCAGCTGTCAGGAGAGATGAAGTCATAAAATTTTCCTATACATGGATGTACACGGAATCTATTATGCTGAGTGAAATAAGTCAAAGAGAGAGAGAAAGACGCAGAATGGTGTCACTCATCTATGGGTTTTAAGAAAAATGGAAGACATTCTTGAAATAGTAACTTTCAGACACAAAAGAGAAAAGAGCTGGAAGTTACAGCTCACCTCATGAAGCTCACCACAAACAGGGATGAGTTTAGTTAGAGAAATAACTACGTTTTGAACTATCCTAATAAAGAGAATATACGAGGGAAATAAAAAGCCTGTCTAGAGTACATGCGGGGGTTGGGTGGGGAGGAGGGAGACTTGGGACATTGGTAATGGGAATGTTGCACTTGTGATGGGTGGTGTTCTTTACATGACTGAAACCCAAACACAATCATGTATGTAATAAAGTTGTTTAAATAAAAAATGATGAAAAGAAAAAAAAGAAAAAAGAAATCTCATGTAACTTTTACAAATATGTTTTCAAATAAATTTGTTGAGCCTAAAAAAATAGGAAACTAAAAAAACAAGGAGTTAAAAACCCATACATTTTATATTGCTGTGGTGCCTTTAACCCTGGACATTTGTCATAGGGACTTGACTTAGACCTCAATTGATTGAACATTGACTATCCGACCCCAAATCTTAGAAACCATCCTTGAAACTAACATGGCATTCTGCACCAACAACAGGAATCAAACACCCCCTGGGCGAGGTCTGAATGCTGCCCTGGAACCAATTTGCTTCACAGTAGGTTTATATGATATCCTTATGAGGAGAAAGGGTCTCAATAAAATTTTTAAAAGAGATTTAAAAGAATCTAATTGGTAAAAAAGGATAAAAAAATAAAAAATTATTTTTATAGGGGCCGGAGAAATAGCATGGAGGTAAGGCGTTTGCCTTTCATGCAGAAGGACGGTGGTTCGAATCCCAGCATCCAATGGTTCCCTGTTCCTGCCAGGGGCGATTTCTGAGCATAGAGCCAGGAGTAACCCCTTAGCGCTGCCTGCTGTGACCCAAAAAGCCAAAAAAATATTTTTATATCTATTAATTATGAGGCCTCGAGCAAGTCATCTAATTTTCTATGTTTCCTTTTTATCATTTCTTACATAGAGCAAATCTGTTTTATAATGTTTTATCATGTATTACATAGAGCTAATCTCTGGTTTATAGCTCCTTATTGTGTGTAAATGAGAATAAATGAACAAATGAATAAAATAAATTTCTCAGGTTGCAGATTTTTCTCTCAACTGTATGTAAAAGAGATAAATGTATAGGTATACCAAACTTCACAAATTATTATAAAGTAAAAGCAAAAAAGAGAAATTTAATGTGTATGCTGAGAAAAATTTCAGATATTAAGTTAGAGAACAAAATGAAAATCTCAAAAAAGGCAGAGATAGATTGTTGAGAGAGTGAGAGAAAAAGAGAGAAGAGAAAAAATATTTCTGGGTTACTTGGTTATAGGCTTAACTGAAACTTTCTTTTCATGAAACTGTCACTTTTTTCTGGCTCCAATCACTTATGAAAATTTGATTCTTTTTCTTCCTAGCATTTGGAAAATGTTTTACTTCTATGTGACCATTCCCTATTATTTCTATCTCCTTTAATAATTTATGCTAGACTGAGTTATAGAAGATCCTCCACGGTTAACTTTAGCTGTTTTGTACATAACCACAGAAGCCACCCTGATTAGACTCCTACAAGAATATTGATCTTTGCTCATCAGCCAACTTAAATATATATGTCTCTTTGCTCTGTGACCAAAAAGATGTCCAAGGTAATTATTTTTACATCCAGTGTGTATAAAACTTTTGTGATTTGAAGTGAAAATTAAGTCTCTTACATGTTCCCAAAAGTTGTAGATCTTCCAAATACAATTTATAAATGATCTCTGGCATAGATGTTCATTGAAGCATTTATTTCTCATTCAGTAGACCCATGTTTGATCTCTAGTACCACATATGATCTCCCTATCATTGCCAGTAGTAATCCCAAGCACAAAGCTAGAGACTATACCTAGAGTATGGCTAGGTTTTTCCATAGAATATAAATAACAACTAAAAAACGGGCTGTGAGACTGCCCCAAACATCGTGTTTCTAACCTTTTAGACAAACTGGTCTGATGCAGCAGGGTAGCTGTGGAGAAATAATACCAACCCAGTATGAAAAAAATATTCATTGGAGTGATTTCTCCCTCTTCCACGTGTTCTCTCTGCCCCACACTGCCTATGCCCCTGCTACAAATCAGGACTGCTCAGATTTTATTCTCCAGAACCAAATCCACCAGGGTGAGAGAAGGTCCTATAATCCAGGGGGGCTTTTACAAAGTGAAGATATTTATGGAAAAGGTAAGTTGAGGAAACACCTTCGTTTGGGGTTGATAGATAGTAATACCTTACACTCTACCAATTTCTTACCATCGCACAGGCAAGGAAAATGAATTCCAAAGGAAAAATTATTAGAATCTCTATCTAGAATCTTTAGAAACTAAGGCTTTTTGAATCCTCAGTTTTGATATTGTTTTGACAATCTTGTAACTTATTCCATACTTAAAAAGATAGATATTAAATTATATTTTGATTACTATTAAGGAAACTGCTTGATTTTTATAGCACAATTATAAAATCATAAAATGAATATCTGAAATTAGAAGACCTGGATTCAAACCATTTCCCTAGTTCACCATAACTGTGTGACCTTTCTCAAGAAGTAACTCTGAAATATTTAAATCCCTTTAAAATCAATGATGGTGTTTTTATCTGAAAGGGATTGTTTCAATGTTCAAACGGTTAAGTATTGCATAGGTGGGGTCTTAGATAAGATCATGAATAAAATAGATTATTAAAACAAAATATATTATGAAAGTATTCAAAATGGAGTGTTTTCCAAGCGTGCTGTGTTTATGCAAGAACAAGCGAGGTTTTTTAAACTATCTGGCAAAATTAAAATTAAAGTTGGAGTGGAAAAATGTTTTTAATTGCCTCTTTTGTAGAAATCACTTTCAACTTCTATAGAGGCAACTGATCAAAAATGAATACTTGGGTAATCCAGATGAAACTAGATTTACTGATCACAGTAATCTAACTATTACTCAAATATTCACACGCTTTCTCTAGTCTGACCAGTATAATTAAAGCCAGATTTTTAGCAGGGAGAACTAAAGCTGAAAGGTAGAAATGCTCTTTTTTGAGCCTGCCTAAGGAGTTCCAAATAGACATCTACACTGGTTTCTTGCTTTATTAGTCCTCTATTTATATTCAATTACTCAGAGCTGTTCATTATGTGCCATTAACAAATCTAATGGAATTCCTGGGCATCTTCTCCTCACCACCTGTCTAATATTGAAGGACTTTTCCAGAAGAGGACTTTCAGCTTGACCTAACAGATGCCTAAATGATTAAGGATAAAATCATAGTCATCTATGCCAGGCAGTGATGACACTTTCCTGTGAACTCATTTGGCACCTAAACATATTTTTGAGAATAACTATGGAATACTCATCATTTAAAAGCTAAAATAATGTATCTTTATCTAAAATTTATCTAAAATTATCTAATTTATCTAAAATTATATGTAATACTGATTAAATGTATGCACCCAAAAGAAACAGAGCCTAATACATTTCTGTACGCCCTTATCTGGCAATTTAGGGTTATGTTGAAGGGTGTATCTTTTTCAAGCAACAGATTGGTCAGCTATCCAGTAGCCCATATACCTGTTTAAGATTGAATATTTCTTCAAGAAACTATTTTATCAGAGCCAACATAAAAGAATGATTTGACTCTTTGCGCCGGTGTCTGGGTCAGACCCTTTCCCCAGAGACCCCGGCGGGCCGGCTGGAGGAGTGAGTGAGGGAATTTCTGTCTCTTTGCGCCGGTGTTTGGGTCGGACCCTTTGGCGGGCCGGCTGGAGGAGTGAGTGAGGGAATTTCTGTCTCTTTGCGCCGGTGTCTGGGTCGGACCCTTTCCCCAGGGACCCCGGCGGGCCGGCTGGAGGAGTGAGTGAGGGAATTTCTGTCTCTTTGCGCTGGTGTCTGGGTCGGACCCTTTCCCCAGGGACCCCGGCGGGCCGGCTGGAGGAGTGAGTGAGGGAATTTCTGTCTCTTTGCGCCGGTGTCTGGGTCGGACCCTTTCCCCAGGGACCCCGGCGGGCCGGCTGGAGGAGTGAGTGAGGGAATTTCTGTCTCTTTGCGCCGGTGTCTGGGTCGGACCCTTTCCCCAGAGACCCCGGCGGGCCGGCTGGAGGAGTGAGTGAGGGAATTTCTGTCTCTTTGCGCCGGTGTTTGGGTCGGACCCTTTGGCGGGGCGGCTGGAGGAGTGAGTGAGGGAATTTCTGTCTCTTTGCGCCGGTGTCTGGGTCGGACTTTTTCCCCAGGGACCCCGGCGGGCCGGCTGGAGGAGTGAGTGAGGGAATTTCTGTCTCTTTGCGCCGGTGTCTGGGTCGGACCCTTTCCCCAGGGACCCTGGCGGGCCAGCTGGAGGAGTGAGTGAGGGAATTTCTGTCTCTTTGCGCGTGGCGTTTGGGTTGGACCCTTTCCCCAGGGACCCTGGCATGCCGGCTGGAGGAGCGAGTGAGGGAATTTCTGTCTCTTTGTGCCGGTGTTTGGGTCGGACCCTTTGGCGGGCCGGCTGGAGGAGTGAGTGAGGGAATTTCTGTCTCTTTGCGCGCAGCATTTGGGACGGACCCTACCCCAGGGACCCCTGCGTGCCAGCCGGAGAGGGTTGAGTGACTCCCTTCCCCCAGGTGGGTGACTAGAAAGGCAAGTTGAGCGACCCGAACAGACGGGAGAGATAGGGCCAGCCATCTGGACTCGCAGGTGAACTAGAGCAGTCCACCCCCCTGGACCCTGGAGTGGACCAGGGACTCCCCAAGGGTGAGGACAGAGCCTGAAGGGTTGGACTGAGGGAACCCTTCAAGGGAGGCGTGGAGGGGGCGGAGCTCCATTGACTCCCAGAGAAAGGAGGGGGGACTGAGAGCTAGGCTCAACAGCGCCAGTAACCATTGTGGCCAGGAGTGGAACTGCACCGCTGACAGAAATAAGGAGCAGATAAGGGAAAAGACCCACAGCAGGAAGGCTGAACGCTAGGTAGCAAAGGGGAGGAGAAAGGGCTAGGCTCAACAAACTCACCCAACAGGCCCCTCTAGAAACACCGTCAGGAAGGGGACCAAAGCAGGCCAAAATTAGAAGCCACAGCACTCCAAAATACACCATTAAATACAAAGAACAATGCGTAAAGCAAAAAGATCTCTAATAACTGGAGACTCCATGACAAACTCTATCAAATTTCCAAGTCCACCAAAACGCACAGATCCATGGGAAAAAGACCTAAAAGCTGTCATGAGGAAGGAAATGCAAGAATTAATAAAAGAATTGAAAGAAACCCTAGCAACCGAGTATAAGAAATCCCTGGACGAACGAATCAGCCAAATTAAAGAAGAAATGTCAAAGAACATGAGAGATTCCATACAAAAAGAAGTGAAGGAATTAAAAGATAAGGTAACAAGCCTTACGAGCAGAAACACAGAGTTGGAGAAGCACATCGAAGAACTCGAAGGAAAACTGCAATCAAAAAATGATCAAGAAACCAACAAAGAAATAAAAGGCAAAGCACTGGAAGGAAAAATCCAATATCTAATGAACAAGGACAAAAGAAACAATCTAAGGATTGTGGGTATACCAGAAGGGGAGGAAATAGGGAAGGGGGAAGAACAGGTAGTCAGGGAGATAATAACAGAGAACTTTCCCACCCTCTGGAAAGACAATTCAGGACAAATCCAAGAAGTCAAGAGAGTCCCTAATAAAATAGACCCTAATAAACCCACACCAAGACACATAATAATCCAAATGGCAAAAAAACAAAGAGAAAGAGGAACTCCTGAAAGCAATAAGGGAGAAAAAAAACCTCAAGTACAAAGGAAAGGACATAAGAATCAAACCAGATCTCCCATTTGAAATAATTCAAGCAAGAAGACAGTGGAATGACACATTTAAACGACTGAATGAAAGAAATTTCCAACCCAGGGTCCAATACCCAGCAAAACTATCATTCATATGGGAAGGCAGACTAAAATCATTCTCAAACATGAACGAACTTGAACTATTTGTGCAAACTAAACCGACCCTAAGCGACTTACTCAGAGACGAATTACACAATCCAAACCCCCGATTGTAACAACAACCACTCCACACAATACAACTGCACAACAGTCCTCTCTATCAATAATTTCCCTAAATGTCAACGGACTAAACTCTCCAATTAAAAGACACATAGTAGAGAACTGGGTTAGGAAAAATAAACCGGACTTCTGCTGTCTGCAAGAAACACACCTACAGTTACAGGATAAGCACAGGCTTAGAATAAAAGGATGGAAAGTAATTATTCAGGCCAATGGAAAACAAAAAAGAGCAGGGACAGCCATTCTTATATCAGACCAAATTGTATTCAACCTCAAGAAAGTGATCAGAGACAAAGAGGGTCACTACTTACTGATCAGGGGAACATTAGATCAAGAAACACTAACCCTGGTCAATATCTATGCACCTAATGTAGAGTCACCAAAATATGTGAGGCAACTACTGGTAAACCTGGAGAAACACATGAAGGGAATTGTGATAATAGTAGGGGACCTCAATACTCCACTATCACCACTGGACAGATCCTCCAAACAGAAAAATAGCAAAGAAATAAGAGCTCTAAATGAAAAATTAGAAGATTTAGGGCTAATAGACTTATATAGAGCCCTTCATCCCCAGAAAGCAGAATACACATTCTTCTCAAACCCAAATGGAACCTTCTCCAGAATAGACCATGTCTTAGGATATAAAGCCAACCTATGTAAGACCACAAAGGTAAGGATAATTAGAAGTACCATTTCAGATCACTATGCAACAGAGCTTAAAATTGATGTCAAGAAGAAGCAATGGAGGAAAACTAATACCTGGAGACTAAACAACATGCTGCTTAACAACAGCTGGATCAAAGAACAACTCAAGGAAGAAATAAAAAGATTCCTTGAGACAAATGACAATGAAAAGACAACATGTCAAAATTTATGGGACACAGCAAAAGCAGTAATTAGAGGGAAACTCATAGCAATACAGGCATATGTCAAGAAACAGGAAAACAACAAAACCAACAGTTTAAAAGATCACCTCAAAGAATTGGAACAACAGCAACAGAGAAATCCAACCACAACCAGAAAGCAAGAAATAATAAAAACCAGAGCAGAAATAAACAACATCGAAACTAAGAAAACAATACAAAAAATCAATGAGACCAGGAGTTGGTTTTTCGAAAAAATAAACAAGATAGACAAACCATTGGCAAGACTCACCAAAAAAAAGAGGGAAAACACCCAAATCAATAGGATCACAAATGAAAGGGGAGAGATTACAACAGAACCCCAAGAAATACAACATATCATGAGATCATATTATGAACAACTATACTCAACTAGGCTAGAGAACCCAGTAGAAATCGACAGATTCTTGGACAAGCACCCTCTTCCAAGACTGGACAAGGAAGATCTAGAAAGTCTAAACAGACCAATCACTTCAGAGGAAATTGAAGAGGTAATTAAAAAACTCCCTAAGAACAAAAGCCCAGGCCCAGATGGATTTACAGGTGAATTCTATCAAGCATTTCAAGAAGACCTATTACCACTGCTCCATAGGCTTTTCCAAACCATAGAAAAAACAGGAATCCTCCCCAACTCCTTTTATGAGGCTAATATCACACTCATTCCCAAAGAAGGCAAAGACTGCACCAAAAAAGAAAACTACAGACCAATCTCACTAATGAACATAGATGCAAAGATACTCAACAAAATCTTAGCAAACCGAATCCAACACTTCATCAAAAAGATCATACATCACGACCAAGTGGGATTCATACCAGGAATGCAAGGTTGGTTCAACATACGCAAATCAATCAACATGATACATCACATCAACAACATGAAAGACAAAAACCACATGATCATATCAATCGATGCCGAGAAGGCGTTTGACAAAATCCAACATCCTTTCATGTTAAAGACACTCAGCAAAATAGGGTTAGAAGGAACCTTCCTCAAGATAGTTACGGCTATTTATGAAAAGCCTACAGCCAACATTATACTTAATGGTGAGAAACTAGAAGCATTCCCACTAAGGTCAAGAACTAGGCAAGGCTGTCCACTCTCTCCACTCTTATTCAACATAACCTTAGAAGTCCTAGCAATAGCAATCCGACAAGAGAAGGGAATCAAAGGAATTCAAGTAGGGAAAGATGAACACAAGCTTGCTCTATTTGCTGACGATATGATATACATCAAAAACCCTAAAGAGTCTACAGTAAAACTCCTAGAAACAATCAACCAATACAGCAAAGTGGCTGGATACAAAGTCAATACACAAAAGACAGAAGCGTTTCTATATACAAACAATGAAGTTGAGGAGAGAGAGATTAAAAATACAATCCCATTTAAGATAGTATCAAAAAATATCAAGTATCTAGGAATCGGGCCGGGCGGTGGCGCTAAAGGTAAGGTGCCTGACTTGCCTGCGCTAGCCTTGGACGGACCGTGGTTCGATCCCCCGGTGTCCCATATGGTCCCCCAAGCCAGGAGCAACTTCTGAGCACATCGCCAGGAGTAACCCCTGAGCGTTACCGGGTGTGGCCCAAAAACCAAAAAAAAAAAAAAAAGTATCTAGGAATCAACCTTACAAGAGAAGTGAAAGACCTATACCAGGGAAACTTCAAAACTCTTCAGAAAGAAATTGACGACGATCTAAAGAAATGGAAGAACATCCCAGCCTCATGGATAGGTAGAATTAACATAGTCAAAATGACTATCTTACCCAAACTTCTATATAGATTTAATGCAATCCCTATCCAAATCCAGACACAATTCTTTAAAGAAATAGAACAATCAATCACAAAATTCATCTGGAACCACAAAAGACCCAGGATAGCCAAACACATACTGAAAAACAAGAAGTTGGGAGGCATCTCCTTACCTAACGTGAAACTATACTATAAAGCCATAGTAATTAAAACAGCATGGTACTGGAACAGAGACAGGACCTCAGACCAGTGGATCAGAACAGAATTCCCAGACATAAACCCCCAGATATACAGCCAACTAATATTTGATAAAAGAGGCAAGAACCTGAAATGGTACAAAGAAAGCCTATTCAACAAATGGTGTTGGTACAACTGGAAAACCACATGTACGAAAGTGAAAATTGACCCATATCTCACTCCTTATACAAAAGTAAACTCAAAATGGATCAAAGACCTTGAAATCAGACCTGAATCTATAAAGTTTATCGAGAATAAAATAGGCAGAACACTCGAAGACCTATATATCAAAAAGGTCTTTGAGAACGGAGCACCAATGGCAAGAACGTTAGCATCAAATATAAACAACTGGGACTATATTAAACTAAAAAGCTTCTGCATGGCAAAAGAAACCCTACTTAATGCAAGAAGACAGCTAACAGAATGGGAAAAAATCTTTTCACTTGACATATCAGATAAAGGGCTGATATCTAGAACATACAAAGCACTCAGAAAGCTGAGCCCCTCAAAGCCAAATAAAGCCATAAAAAATGGGGAGATGAAATGAATAGACACTTCTCTGAGGAAGACAGAAGGATGGCCAACAAACACATGAAAACATGCTCACCTTCACTCATCATCAGGGAGATCCAAATCAAGACAACAATGAGATACCACCTTACACCAGTGAGGTTGGCTCACATCAAAAATAATGGAAACAACCTTTGTTGGCGAGGATGCGGTATGAAAGGAACTCTCATCCACTGCTGGTGGGAATGCCCCCTAGTCCAACATCTATGGAGAACAGTCTGGAGAGTGCTCAAAGAACTCAGAATTGAGCTGCCATTTGACCCAGCAATTGCTCTTCTAGGCATATACCCCCAAGATGGAAGGACATTCATTCCAAAATATGTATGCACCCCACTATTTATTGCAGCACTCAGTATAATAGCCAAATCTTGGAACCAACCTCGATGTCCAACAACAGATGAATGGATCATTAAGATGTGGTACATATACACAATGGAATATTACATGGCAGTCAGAAATGATACAATCACAGACTTTGCAGCAACGTGGATGGACCTAGATCATGTTATGTTAAACGAAGTAAGTCAGAAGACAAAAGATAAACACAGAATGGTAGCACTATTCTGAAAAACCTAGAACACATATTTTATACACAACTAATACCTAACAATCAAATAACAGGGTTCAACAGGGTAGAAACCTCGAACACCGTAATAGTCAACATAGATATGGGAACAGTGTCCAAAATACATGAAAAAGGAACAAAGCAAACTCTTGACTACACATTATACCACAAAGAAAACAGCAACAACAGAAACGGCAGCATAGAGAGAACAGGTATGTAATCAGACTTCTACAACAAAGGTCCACAATAACCCCTTAGAGTACGCATACAGGAACACAAGTATAGAACACCAAGGGAAATCACGGACTGCAATGGCAACATACCATAACATTACCTTTTAATGCCTTTATCTTACTATACTTTAAATAACCTCTCAGCTTTTCTGTCCACAGGTGCCCTTGGATACAAACGGCGAACAAACTAAGGTGGCAACTCGTGATACCACACGGGATACCATACCTTGCTTGCACTACGAGATGGCCACAAGAAAACTCTTTAACATACACTTTATCTCTAGGTAATACCTTCATTTAGGAATTGAAGCATGAGACCAGTCAGACCACTGAAGCAGTACCTGAGACGTACAGACTTAAACTACAGGCTCTATTCTTCGAACACATTCAATCAAACCAGCATTCCCTTGCCATTTTCTCCTCTCTTCTCACTACTTTTTTTTTCTATTCTGCGCATTACTTTTTTCCCTTTCTCTCCCCCTTTTCTCTCGAAGTTATTTTCTCTTTTCTCTCCCTTCAAACCCTTCCCATATACCTTCCCCTTTCCCCCCTCCGGAAATCCAACTATCCCTTCACCCCTCAATCCCATCCAGATCTCCCACCATATTAAAACTCTTCACCCCCAGTCCTTATTCTATTAGGCATCAAGATCGACCCCCTACCCAACGAACCAGTACCCAGCTCCCAGGCGAGAGGACACCCAGATAAACCCACACCTCGTCTCCTGAAAGAAAAGACAGCCAACCCCCCTGTGGACTCACACTGCGAGGCCCTCCCTGCCATCTCCCCCTAACGCGGACTACTCCTTGAAACCGGGCCTAGATCCAAAAGTTTCCCCAATGCAAGAACTCTTCCAAGACCTCCCTGCCACAAATTTTTACCAATCTGAAGAAGGGCAGGGGGTGGGTTAGGAAGATGCCTGGGAACCCACACACCACAAGAAAAACTCAAAAGACAATGGGGAAAACTGTACTTCCAACATAGGCATAAGACCTGTAATACACCACCTCTTAACCTGCCCTCCCCCAAATGTAAGGTAATCTTTTGCACCACTTTGGCCCCTTAAAAATTTTGCTAACTCACTTTATTTCTTTTTTTTAATTTATTTATTTATCTTTTTTGAATGTTCATCCTACATATATATTTGTGAGCACATACATTTTTAATTCCCCCCCCCTTTTTTTTTCTTTTTTTTTCTTTTTTCTCTCTTCGTTTTTTGATACATGACCTGTGTCTGTTACCCCATCAGTCCACCCACGAATACACAGACATTATAATGTAACACCACTTCCCTCTGCAAAGGCACACTAAGTAAAGGGGAAATATTACATATAAAAAAAAAGAGCTCTTATCTACTAGAGATAGGAACTCATAGTTGTTTAAAATATAGGGATATCTCCTGCCTTGAAAATATGTCATGTGGAATCAAATTAGACCTCAGGTGATTAGATACCATTCATCCCGCCTTGAACCCTTGATCCCCGACATAGAAACGGCACAGCTCTTCACAACAACTCCAGGAAACAAACTCCATCCGGGACGGCCTTAATACGATGAGACCAACAACAAGGCCCAGCTCTAACATGATATCCTGACAACGAGGAAAATGCGAACAGCTTGACCTTAGAGCAGATTAGCCTACCTTATCAACTAACGACAAGACAAAAACAGAAGTCTCGCCACCCTTTGGTAGGTCCAAAAACCAAGATTGGGATTTACAGATGACTGGCTGCTAGATCCACGACCAGACTGTATACATCTCGGGCCCAATAAAAAAGCCCTAGTTTAGGGTTTGAACTATGACCTGCACAATAATCATGATCCCCAGTCCCAAAGGTGCGGCAGAGACAATAGTAACGGAATGGGGCTTTTTGGAAGCACAAAGTAAGACGCTATCCTAGGCGCCACCCTAGGTTCAGTGCAAAGACCAAGATCACAAACCACAGAAGATGGACTAAAAGGACACTGAGGTAACAGAAACTCTAGAACCACAAAGACTGACTTCATCATAAGTCCCACCTCAGGATCTGTGCAGATACTGAGACCTCTAAACACAGAGCAGAAGTCCTCCACACACCAAAAAAAAACAACGAGAAAGTAAAGGATCCTGAGCAAAGTCTAGAGTTGATCCCATGACAGTATGCTCCAAGGACGGAGAAACCCCATATCTCTTAGGCCAAGTGAATTCTTTTTCGAATGACCCCAATATTTACTGTGCCAGGGCAGAAGGGAAAAAACAAAAATACAAAAAGCGCAAAACCTTGGTTACTTTTTATATAAATATATATATTACCTTCATTTATTATTGTTATTACTATTTTTGATTTACCAATCTATTTTGGTCGAATTCTCTGGGTGTAATTATTGAAAGTGTAGTCCCCAATTATACTTTTTTTTTCTTTTTTTTTTTTCTCTTCCTCTCTTCTCTTTCGTTATGTGCTATGCCATGTTTCTCAATTCAAGACCATGGCGTGATTTTTGTTTGTCTGTTTTTGTTTTTGTTTTTGTTTCCTATTTGTTTGTTTGTTTGTTTTGTTGGCTCTGTGTGGTGCTTATCGGTATAGCTGGAGCCCTCACTGGATATTTGACACTTCTTTTGGTACTAGTGGAGTGTTTCACCTTCTTTTTCTCCATCTCCCAAATTGATGATGAGAGCCTTTAGAGGGACTCCGCCCAATTTTGGGGTATTAAACTCTTATCCCAGTTTATTACTTTTCTCTCCTTCAAACAAAACCATGCAACTTGAACTAGCTAGTCCTGACTCCAGTTAGAGGGGGAAATAAGGGAGGCATCAAGACCAAACAGGTGCAAGTCTACTAAGTAGTGGGTTAGATACAGAGGAGACCACATATTCTACCTGCCCTGGGGTGAGGGAAAAGGAAAAGGGAGGTAGGACAGAAACGGGGGTGTAGGGAGGACAATTTGGCGATGGGAATCCCCCTGATTTTATGTAAATATGTACCTAAAATATTATTGTCAACAATATGTAAGCCACTATGATCAAAATAAAAATTTATATTAAAAAAAAAGAATGATTTGATGTTCCCATTAAATAATGTTGCTTTAGATTTTGTTGCTTTAGTTTCTGTGTTACCATCATAGAGTGCTTTAAAAATTAGCAACCTCTCTACATTTCCATGAACAGAAAGGAATTTCACTCCTCATTTCTAATCATGTTCTTCCTTCTATCTCTTTTTTAATTTCTTTCTTTTTTTTGTTTTTGTTTTTTTGGGGGGGCATAACCAATGACACTCAGGGGTTACTCCTGGCTATGCACTCAGAAATCGCTCCTGGCTTGGGGGACCATATGGAACAACATGGGGATCTAACCGCCATCCTTCCTAGGCTAGCATGGGCACTTGTGCCACTTGTGCCACCACTCCAGCCCCTCAAAATATTTTATTTAAAGCATTGTGTTTTAAAAAGTTATTTGTAGTTCAGTTTTAGACATATAGTGTTTCAGCACTAATTCAACTACCAGTATCAACCTACCTCCACCATTATTCCCAGAGTGCATCCCATGCCATCAATCCTATGCAGGCTTCCGTCATAATAGGCCATTTTATAAGATTGGTTCTTATAATTTGGCTTTAATGATTTCATTGTTGTTGACTAATTTATACTTTAGTTCTGTCTTTTCTTCCCTCCCCCAGTTCTGTCCTTTCTTAACACCACCAATGCACCTGAGATCTCTTGGGCCCTGTCCACTATCCTCTTATATTTGTACTTCTCCTCCACTCAACTTTTTCGTTCACCTCACTAATATCTGGGGCTAGGCATGTTCTTGACAGCCCCCATTTAAATAATTGCATTTCTTCATGCAGTAATTTTATTTAAAACATATACATGATATCCTGTATTTATATTTATTCTTCTGTCTTAATTAATTTAAAGACATTTCTTCCAGTTCCATCCATATTACAGTGAATTGCATGATGGCATGATTCCTTAGAGCTATATTGTTTTATATTTTTTGTATTTAGCTCAACTTCTTGATCCACTTATCTGTTATTGGACATCTAAGTTGATTCCAACTTTGTATTAGTTTTGTTTGTGAGCCATACCTGATGATGCTCAGGATGTTCACCTGATGAAGCTCTGCACTCAGAAATTGCTCCAGGCAGGCTTGAGGTACAATATGGGCTGTTGAGGAGAGGCAAGTTTGGTTGGTCGCATGCAAGGCTAACACCCTACCCACTGCACAACTGTCAGCTATTTTGTTGAGTGCTGCTGATGCATAGTCATGTGTATACATTATTTTAGATGAATATTTTTCTGTCCTGGGAATAGATACCAAAAGCAAGATTTCTGGAACACACAGCATCTCAATTATGAGTTTATTGAGAATCCACTATACTCTTCTTTGTTTTAATTATTTCAGAATAGCACCTCTAAAACGCAAAGTATTGTTACTTAGGTCCTGTTAAAACTAAGATAGCATGGGGTTTCACAATGTATGGATCTATAGTCTTTTTTGTCAGTGTGAATAAGTTACAGAAGACTGATCAATTTTCTTTTAAAATGTTTTAATGTAGTAAACTCTCTAGGGAAAGTCCCTTCCCCATGGCAATAATGTAATAACACTTTTGGGGGGCATAATAAAACCAAAAGATAAAAGTTACTCTCATTAGTAGTCCAAAGACTTTATCATTTGGGCTATCAGAAAACACTTTGTGAATACTGAAAAATAGATTTTATAAGAAAAGTTTCATGAAGAACAAAGACCAGTAAAGGAAGTTCAAAGAAAATTAAGTTATACCAATCCTTATCCCTGACAAGCACAACAGGACTTTTAGCTAGGTGAAAAACATGACAGAAGAAATACAAAATAAAACAACTTGGAATGCAAGAAAACATGCACTTGTGCTTCCTATACATATGCACCAGTGCTGCACATCTGTGCACTGCTGACCCAAGCACATCGTGCCCTTGAATATGTCACTTCTCCTGAGATGTGTACTTTCATGATTTCATATTTTCACAGTAAGGTGAGTACTGTGGCTCTCTCCATCTTTGGAGAAGCCAGTTCACAAATGCTTCTTGATTCACTGCACATGTTGCCCGCATATCCACTCTTGAGATGTCTACATTCCCTTTTTTGATGCTTTGTTTCTGGGCTATACACAGCAGTGTTCAGGGGTTACTTCTGGCTCTGTGCTCAGGTATCACTCCTGGCTCACTTGGGGGCCATATGCTATGCTGGAAATCTAACCCAGGTTAGCCATGTACAAGACAAATGCCCTTCCCAACTACACAAAAGCCCCAGGCACCTACACTCTCATTTTTATGCTGGGCTGTGCACCAGGGCTCTCTCTTCAACTTTGAAGAAAACTGTGTTATCTCTTAAATGTATTACTCTCTCCATTTTATATCATCTCCCTCCCAATCCTCAATAACTTTAAATAAAGCCTCTTTTACTTCAAAAATATTATGAACACATATATCAATAAAGACTTCCAGAGCCATTTTTAATCTCATGCTATATACATAAAGTATGAAGACCATTAAACGCAAAACTGAGTTTATCAAGTAGTAGCAATGTAAGGAAGGGATTACTAAAGGCAGCACAGAGACAATGGTGGACAGTCAGGCAGTTTGGTCGTGGAAAAGTTGCAGTAACTATCAGTAACTATGTTCAAACCATGCAATTAAACACTAGAATAATTATTTTTAATTAATTGACAATAATAATAGTAGTAGTAATGTAAGAAAGCATTTTAAAAATGAAAAAGTTCTTTACTCAAAATTCAGGATCAAGCTAATCAGAATGTGGGGATTTGAATTCGTTTTCTAAACTATCTCTGAGCATTTTATTTAAAATGGGAAAGAAGTAAAACAAGGAATATCTTGAATAAGAAATGTTACAGAGTGAGCAGCCAAAGAGGAGAGACTTGTTATTTTTTATATCTTAGAATATAGGTGTGTGTAGGACATTACATATATAGAATGCAAAATAACAATCCATAAGTTGTGAGATCACCCAAGTTACAGTATTTCTAAACCCCACACAGCTGGGTCTGAAAAAGCAGAGTAGTGATGAAGATATAATACACAAAGTTACTCAGGAAAGTCAAGAAATCAGTGGCTTTTAAGAGCAGCTTCCCGTGGCTTCCTCCCATATTGTCTCCGCATGCTTAGCCAAAACTGACTTTTCCTTATTATTACAATACCCATCCACCTAGAGAGGGAAGGTCCAGAGTGAGACAAAAAAACCTATCCATTGGTCTTTTACATATCAAAGAAAGAGGTTTAGGGAAAAAGGAAATTGGGGCAACACCTTTGTGGGTGTCATTTTACAATTACATTCTTTCTGTTTAAAACAAAACAAAAATTGAGAAAAGTTACAAAAATTTTGTTCTGGGTGCTGGAGAGATAGCACAATGGTAGGGCATTTGCCTTACATGCAGCCCACCCAGCCGGGACCCTGTTTGATTTCCAGCATCTCATATAGTATCCCAGCCTGGCAGGGGCAATTTCTGAGTGCTGAGCCAGTAGTAACCCCTTAGTGCTGCCAGGTGTGGCCCAAAAACTAACCGATCAATCAATCTATAAAGTTAAAAAAATTTTTTGTTCTACTTTTCTCTTCCAGAGGTCGAAACCCCAGATCAAAACCATTAAAACTGGTTGTTGTTTTGCACAGGCACAATTAAAGTCGGCTGTAATAGCAGCAAAGTTCAAATTATATACATCACTTTCAAAACAATCAGCTTTTCCCACATGCCCCAATTTTTCATATATTTATCTGAATATAAACATTGAAACCTTTTGGCAGATACACTTGATTTGAAAATTCTTCAACAATTTTACAATGAGCACTGTAATATGAGTCTAGAACCACAGAGTTTCTTTTCATAAACTTCTTGAAACAAAATAGCAAGAACATTTCTTTTCTTTTCATTTTTGGTTTTTGGTTTTTGGGCCACACAAGGTGCTCAGGAGTTACTGCTGGCTATGTGCTCAGAAATCACTCCTGGCTTGGGTGACCATATGGATGCCAAGGGATTGAATTGTGGTTCGTCCTAGGTTAGCGTGTGCAAGGCAGACACCCTACCACTTGTGCCAACACTCCAGCTTTGAGCAAGAATGTTTCTGCAAATTATATATATATATATATATATATATATATAGTATCCTATTTCCTTTTCCATCAACTCTGTGGACAAAGACATTAGAATATTATGCAGAAATAATTCTGAAAATAATTGCTAAATAATTTACACAACCAAGCATCACAGCAATTGGGAAAAATTCATTAAGATAGCTGAAAACCATTAAAAATCTAACAATATTATGCACTTCCATGGAACTGTGAAAACTAATATTTAACCACTAAAATTGGATACAAAATTATATGTTTGCAATAGGGTATAGAACAACAGTAGCATTAAGATCTATACAGGTGGAAGACACATTTTAGCCGGAACACAGTTTAACTAGCAGTATAATGACTATCACAAATAGGGTCAAGAAGAAAGTTGCAGGAGCTTCTGAAAGCAGTTTCTCTTCTGTTGGGTTCCTGTTGGGCTTGGATCATCCATCTTCTCTATTTTCTCCTTCTGTGATATTCTGTTTAGATCATCGGGATGGAAAGGCTTTCTGTTCCTGGGCTCAAATTTGGGTGAAAGGGCCCACTAATCTCCCTGTTGTTAGTCTCCTCTAATGGAACTTTCTCTTTGGTGTCTGCCCCATCAGTGACCTTGATAAGATACTGCAGGTATTAGGGGCCTACGTCCTTGCATAAAGCATCTTTGATAGAAAAGTGGTGAGCCTCAGCCTCTAGAACACTGCTCAGAGTCTTTAGAGTCTTTAGTTCTCTCCCCTTCACTGCATGCTTCTGTCCTGCTTGAGGGGGCCTCTTCCACATTCAGAACAGGGGCCACGTTCACCAATATTCTGGTAAAGGTCACTGCACACTCAGTCTAGTTTAAGGAAGACGTCATGGTGATTAGCCACCAGAAAGTCAAGGCACTCACCATCATCGGGATCTTTTTTGTATCTGGGTCCTGAGTCACTGTTTGAGTGCCAATTGTAAAATAAAAATACATGACTTGTGAGATCACCCCAGGCAGCATATTTCTAGGCTCCACACAGCTGGATCAGAAGAAGCAGGGTATCAGTGAGGAAATAATACACCAAGCCACTCAGGAAAGTCAATAAATCAGTGGCTTTTAAGAGTGGCTTCTTGTGGCATCTTCCTTATGGTGTCTCTGAGTGCCCAGCCACAACAGAATTCTTTTTAATCATCCCATGTCCATCCACCCAGAGGGAGGAAATCGAAAGTGAGTCAAATTTACTCATCCATTGAATTTTACGTATTAAAAAATGAGGTTTAAGGAAGGAGAAAGTTGGGGCAACATCTTTATTTGGGGTTGATAGCTGGGTGTCATCTTACAACAGCAGAGGGGACATATTTTTATCGTTTTGTTAATTTGGGGGCATACAGAATACTAAAATAGAGGTAAAAAGATAAAGTGAATTCTCAATGGTTATCATGTTGGACATTTAAAAGACCTCCCTCCATGCAACATTTTTATAGGAAAACTTCTTAATTTTTCTGATTCTACTTATTCCTGTATCATTAATGAGGCAGAGGAAGGAGAGTCTTCCTCTACTAGAAAAAATAAAACATTCACCCTTGTCGTGTCAGAAGTCTGGTAATGCAAAACTACAGAGCCCAGTGTGAGTCTATGAAACCTAATCAGTCAGTATCCTGGATTACATAATTATTTTAGTTAATTAAAGCACAAGATGGCTACTTGCTAGGGAAACACCCGACCTCTGGCACCTTCAAATTTTACACGGTTCTTTGAACATAAGCGTGTGTTTTCCAAATCCAGCTTTTGAACAAGAGGGTGGACTGCATTTCTATTATCACAGCCTGACATTTTTATAGCAGGTCATTGTTAAGAAGACAAAGAGATGCACTGTGTTGGCCATTCAAAACTCAGATTTCAAGAGAACAATTTATAATGGTTAATAGATATAGGGAGATCCTCCAATTCTCACCAACATCTTCTCTTCTTGTGCTTTAACACATTTATAAACCTTTATTAGTGTTCTAAGGCTATGCTTTTGTGATAACTGAAAAAATAAAACTTGTAGAAAACAAAGATTTTTATATATGTCTGATGACAAATATGTAAATACTTCACATTATTTTTTATTAATTCTGTATTATTCTATGTATGTAATCACTTATTTTAAGTTGTGTTAATATATGGTTATTACATATACTTAATTGATTACTTAAGTAGAGTGATTATATATACTTAATATTAGTTGAATTAAGTAATTAGGTATATTATTTAGTATAGTAATTACATGTATTTTCTAATTTTTCTTATTTTTCAACTAAAGTAAACCAAGTTCTAAGCAGAAATGTATCTTGTTCAAGGTCATAAATTTAAGAAGTTAAAGCAGTACTTGCAAGGAGCCAATCATTTTTTTTAGGTTTTTAGTTACCAAACTGTTACTTGGGGGAAATTGCAAAGAGTTTTTTTGAGATAAAGGATGTTACTTCACAAATAGGAAATGTTTGCTGTTCACCAGTCATTGCTAGATTATTTCAAAGATGCATTGATTCTGAATGTTATATTTAGGAATTCCTAGAATGAAAACCATAACTATATTACCATTAAATTCCATCTGAAGATACTAACAGTAGCTAGAATATACACTTCATGGATAGCATTCAATATTCTAAAAATTAAGATGTCCTGGAGAATTATAATATTATATTTTTAAACAAGCACAAAAGAAAAAATTATTTTAAAATATTTGCTCTAACCTGGAGTTTGAGTTTATTTAAAACCAAAATACATCGTTATTTTGCTGGAAAGAGGATAGTAAAGAACATTGGCATAGGCTAAAGGTCTAAAACATAACATAATTTGCTGTGCAGTCTTTACCCAGTATCCTCTTTTTATTAGACTATATTCTTTATATTTCTTCATCATTGACCATAATAAGATACAGATACCCTCTGATTTCCATAAATTTTTACAACCAGGATTTTAGCAGAAAGGCACATTCTAAATAGTAAACTTGAAGAGAAAAAAAATAAGAGATGCTACATATAAGGAAAGAATGAGTGTAGAGTAATTTGTAAAGAAAATACAGAAAATAGCATGAGGTTTTGGAAATGATTGCATCTGCCCACTAACCCAGGTACAGGAATGGGTAAAGGTATAATTGATGGTGGTTCTACCACCTAGAATCCTTACTTTGTGATGAGAAGATGTTGAATAGGAACCGATTTTTTCTCCAGGAACATCTGATACATTTTCTCTGCTGGATTTAATGTATCTGGTGCAGGGTGTAAGGTTCAGGACTATTCAAAACTGAGCTGGCAGGGCAAAGTCTAAATCATAAAACAGTAATGGTTGTTATGGGTACATACATACTTAGAAGCTGCCTCTACAGACTGCCTGCCAGACAAAGATATGGAAGTACTAGAGAAAAAAGGTAGTTTCTACTTCCAGTTTCTACTCTTACAGAATCCATGACCAAGTAAGTTAAATAAGAAACCAAGAGCTTCTGGAGTTATCTAACCTTTACCTGACTGGTAGAAATGTGGACCTTGAATTTAGAGGTGGGAGTGGAAACAAATCCACTAATATGGGACTAAGTCCAGGCTTTAAGGCATTTATGACAGGGAGGGGAATGGATAAAGGTCCTTCTCTGACTCATAAAGCACACAACAAACAGGCCGTATTGAAACACCTGAGTCAATATAATAAAAACTACTGAAGACTGGCTAGGATGTTACTGAGTTTCATTATTAATTCATCAATTCACAGAGCTGGTATACACATATTAAGTCATCTGCAAATCCTGGGCCTATTTAGAGTATGGAAGACAAGTTTAATAAACAAGTTATTTTATGCCTATGGGCATGAGGTATTAATAAAAAGCCCAGTTAGTAAATACTTTATTTACAGAACAAGAATACATCATTTTCTTAACAAATGATATACAGAATGTTTGATATATATGTACATATAATGTATATATAATTATATATATAAGTTAATGAAAATAAGTACTAGATCTCGGTTCACAAGTTGTTACTTGAAAACTCCTACTGGAAATGTATTTGTATTACAAAAATTAACAGTATTATAGAATTTCATAAGTTTGTAGAATCATGGATTGAAAGTCCAGCTATGCTATTCTCTAATTATGTTCATTGAAAAGTTCAGTGATGTTGCTCTCAAGTGGAAAAGTTAACATAATATCTATGTAAAAATGCGACGAGTACTAAAATAAAAATATACATATGAACTATTTTTATATATTTTATTTAAACACCTTGATTACATATATGATTGTGTTTGGGTTTCAGTCATGTAAAGAACACCACCCATCACCAGTGCAACATTCCCATCACCAATGTCCCAAATCTCCCTCCTCACAATCTGACCCCCGCCTGTGCTCTAGACAGACTTTCCATTTCCCTCATACATTCTCATTATTAGGAGAGTTCAAAATGTAGTTATTTCTCTAAGTAAACTCATCACTCTTTGTGGTGAGCTTCCTGAGGTGAGCTGGAACTTCCAGCACTTTTCTCTTTTGTGTCTGAAAATTATTATTGCAAGAATGCCTTTCATTTTTCTTAAAACCCATAAATGAGTGAGACCATTCTGCGTTTCTCTCTCTCTTTCTCTCTCTCTCTCTCTTCTCTCTCTCTCCCTCTCTCTCTCTCTGACTTATTTCACTCAGCATAACAGATTCTGTGTACATTCATGTATAGGAAAATTTTATGACTTCATCTCTCCTGACAGCTTCATAATATTCCATTGTGCATATGTACCACAGTTTCTTTAACCATTCGTCTGTTGAAGGGCATCTTGGTTGTTTCCAGAGTCTTGCTATGGTAAATAGTGCTGCAATGAATATAGGTGTAAGAAAGGGATTTTTGTATTGTATTTTTGTGTTCCTAGGGTATATTCCTAGGAGTGGTATAGCTGGGTCGTATGGGAGCTCGATTTCCAGTTTTGGGGGGAATCTCCATATCACTTTCCATAAAGGTTGAACTAGACGGTATTCCCACCAGCAGTGGATAAGAGTTCCTTTCTCTCCACATCCCCGCCAACACTGTTTATTCTCATTCTTTGTGATGTGTGCCATTCTCTGGGGTGTGAGGTGGTATCTCATCGTTGTTTTGATTTGCATCTCCCTGATGATTAGTGATGTGGAGCATTTTTTCATGTGTGTTTTGGCCATTTGTATTTCTTCTTTGTCAAAGTCTCTGTTCATTTCTTCTCCCCATTTTTTCATGGGATTAGATGTTTTTTTCTTGTAAAGTTCTGTCAGTGCCTTGTATATTTTGGAGATTAGCCCCTTATGTGATGGGTATTGGGTGAATAGTTTCTCCCAATCAGTGAATGGCTCTTGTATCCTGGGCGCTATTTCCTTTGAGGTGCAGAAGCTTCTCAGCTTAATGTATTCCCAACTGTTAATCTCTGCTTTCATTTGCTTGGAGAGTGCAGTTTCCTCTTTGAAGATGCCAGTAGTCTCAATGTCCTGGAGTATTTTGCGTATGTACTGTACTATATATATAATGGTTTTGGGTCTGATATCGAGGTCTTTAATTCATTTTGATTTTATCTTCATACATGATGTTAGCTGGGGGTCTAAATTCAATTTTTTGCAAGTGGCTAGCCAGTTGTGCCAACACCACTTGTTGAAGAGGCTTTCCCTGCTCCATTTAGGATTTCCTGCTCCTTTATCAAAAATTAGGTAATTGTATGTCTGGGGAACATTTTCTGAGTATTCAAGCCTATTCCACTGATCTAAGGGCCTGTTCTTATTCTAATACCATACTGTTTTGATAACTATTGCTTTGTAGTAAAGTTTATAGTTGGTGAAAGTAATTCCTCCCATATTCTTTTTCCCAATGATTGCTTTAGCTATTCTAAGGTGTTTATTGTTCCAAACGAATTTCAAAAGTGCCTGGTCCACTTCTTTGAAGAATGTCATGGGTATCTTTAGAGGGATCACATTAAATATGTATAATGCCTTGGGGAGTATTGCAATTTTGATGATGTAATCCTGCCAATCCATTAGCAGGGTATGTGTTTCCATTTCCGCGTGTCCACTCTTATTTCTTGGAGCAGAGTTTTATAGTTTTCTTTGTATAGGTCCTTCACATTTTTAGTCAAGTTCATTCCAAGATATTTGAGTTTGTGTGGCACTATTGTGAATGGGGTTGTTTCCTTAATGTCCATTTCTTCCTTATTACTATTGGTGTATAGAAAGGCCATTGATTTTTGTCTATTAATTTTGTAGCCTGCCACCTTGCTATATGAGTCTATTGTTTCTAGAATCTTTTCGGTAGAGTCCTTAGGGTTTTCTAAGTAGAGTATCATGTCACCTGCAAACAGTGAGAGCTTGACTTCCTCCTTTCCTATCTGGATTCCCTTGATATCTTTTTCTTGCCTAATCGCTACAGTGAGTACTTCCAGTGATCTGTTGAATAGGAGTGGTGAGAGAGGACAGCATTGTCTTGTGCCAGAATTTAGAGGAAAGGCTTTCAGTTTTTCTCCATTGAGGACAATATTTGCCTCTGGCTTGTGGTAGATGGCCTTAACTATATTGAGACAGGTTCCTTCCATTCCCATCTTGCTGAGAGTTTTGATCAAGAATAAGTGTTGGACCTTATCAAATACTTTCTCTGCATCTATTCATATGATCATGTGGTTTTTATTTTTCTTGTTGTTGATGTTGTGTACTATGTTGATAGATTTATGGATGCTAAACAAACCTTGCATTCCTGGGATGAAACCAACTTGATCATGGTGGATTATATTCTTAAGGAGACATTGAATCATATTTACCAAGATTTTGTTGAGAATCTTTGCATCTGTATTCATCAGCGATATTGGTCTGTAATTTTCTTTTTTCGTAGCATCTCTGTCTGGTTTAGATATCAAGGTGATGTTGGCTTCATAAAAGCTATTTGGAAGTGTTTCCATTTGTTCAATTTCATGAAAGAGTCTTGCCAGGATTGGTAGTAGTTCCTCTTGGAAAGTTTGAAAGAATTTATTAGTGAATCCATCTGGGCCTGGGCTTTTGTTTTTGGGCAGACATTTGATTACCGTTTTAATTTTATAATGGTGATGGGGGTGTTTAGATATGCTACATCCTCTTCCTTCTACCATGGAAGATTATGAGTCCAAGAAATTATCCATTTCTTCCAGGTTCTCATTTTAAGTGGCATAGAATTTCTGAAAGTAGTTTCTGATTACGCTTTGAATCTTTGTCATATCAGTAGTGATCTCTCCTTTTTCATTTCTAATACGAGTTATCAAGTTTCACTCTCTCTCTTTCTTTGTTAGTTTTGCCAGTGGACGATCAATCTTGTTTATTTTTACAAAGAACCAACTTCTGCTTTCTTTAATCTTTTGGATTGTTTTATCGGTTTTCACTTCTTTGACTTCTGCTCTCAGCTTTGTTATTTCCTTCTGTCTCCCTTTTTTGGGTCCTTTTTTTGAGCACTTTCTAGTTCTATTAGCTGTGTCATTAAGCTACTCAGGTAAGCTCCTTCTTCCTTCCTGATGTGTGCTTGCAAAGCTATAAATGTTCCTCTCAGTACTGCTTTTGCTGTGTCCCATAAGTTCTGATAGTTTGTGTCTTTATTGTCATTTGTTTCCAGGAACCTTTTGATTTCCTCCTTGATTTCATCTCGGACCCACTGGTTATTGAGTATGAGACTGTTTAACTTCCAGGTGTTAAAGTTTTTCTTCTGAGTCCCTTTGGAATTCACAAATGATTTCAGAGCCTTGTGGTCAGCGAAGGTAGTCTGCAAAATTTCTATCTGCTTGATATTATGGAGGTATGTTTTCTGTGCCAGCATGCAGTTTATCCTATAGAATGTCCCATATACATTGGAGAAGAATGTGTATCCTGGTTTCTGGGGATGGAGTGTCCTATATATGTATCCACTAGGCCTCTTTCTTCCATTTCTCTTTTCAGGTCTACTAATTCTTGTTGGGTTTCAGTCTGGTTGACCTATCCAGTGTTGACAAAGCCGTGTTGAGGTCCCCCACAATTATTGTGTTGTTATTGATATTATTTTTCAGATTTCTCAACAGTTGTATTAAATACTTTTCTGGCTCTTCATTCAGTGCATATAGGTTTAGGAGAGTGATTTCTTCCTGCTCTACATACCCCTTGATTAATATAAAACGTCCATCTTTGTCCCTTACAACATTCCTGAGTATAAAGTTTGCATTATCTGAAATTAGTATGGCCACTCCAGCTATTTCTTGGGTGTTGTTTGCTTGAATAATTTTTCTCCAGCCTTTTATTTTGAGTCTATGTTTGTTCTGACTATTCAGGTACGTTTCTTGTAGGCAGCAGAAGGTTGGATTGAGTTTTTTGATCCATTTAGCCACTCTGTGTCTCTTAACTGGTGCATTTAGTCCATTGATGTTGAGAGAAAGAATTGTCCTGAGATATAATGCCATCTTTATATCGAAATTTGGTGTGTCTTTTGGTTAGTCTTGTCTTAAATTAGGTCTTTCAGTTTTTCTCTTAAGACTGGTTTTGAGTCTGTAAAATTTCTGAGCTGTTGTTTGTCTGTGAAACCATGTATTCTTCTGTCAAACTGGAAAGTGAGTTTTGCTGGGTACAGTTTTCTAGGTGAAGCATTCATTTTATTCAGTCTTTTCACAATTCCCACCACTGCTTTTTGGCATTGAGTGTTTCTGGTGACAGGTCTTCTGTAAATCTCAAGGATGCTCCCTTGAATGTAATTTCCCCTTTTGAACTTGCTGTTTTCAGAATTCTGTCTCTATCTGTGGGATTCATCATTATGACTAGGATGTGTCTTGAGGTATTTTTTCCGGGGTCTCCTTTGGTTGGTACTCTTCGATCATGCAGGATTTGATCACATATATTCTTTAGTTCTGGAAGTTTCTCTTTAATGATGTTCTTGACCGTTGATTCTTCCTGGAAATTTTCTTCCTGGGTCTCTGGGACTCCAATGATTCTTAAGTTGTTTCTGTTGAGCTTATCATAGACTTCTATCTTCATCTGTTCCCATTCTTTGACTAATTTTTCCATTGTCTGTTCATTTACTTTAAGTTTTTTTTCCAATCTCTCCTGCTATATGGAATTATTATTTATCTTATCTTCCACAGCAGCAAGTCTATTCTCAGCTTCTGATACCCTGTCCCAGAGCGTATCCATTTTGTCATTCACTTTGTTTACTGAGTTTTTCAGGCCTGTTAGTTGACATGTTATTTCAGTTTGGAGTTTTGTGATTTCTGTCTTCATATTTTCTTGGTTCTTACTAGTGTTCTGTTCAACTCGATCCATGGTTTCTTTGAGTTTGTTGATCATCTTCCATATTGCTTGTCTAAAGTCCTTATCTGAAAGGTCGATTAGTTGTTTGGTCATTATCTGGTCATCAGAATTGTCATCTTCATTCTCTATGTCTGGTGCTGGCCTGCGTTGTTTTCCCATTGTCACACTTGTATTGTGGGTTTTTCTATGTGTTGTGGTGGTATTCATTGGCTAAATGATGCAGGCATCACACTCCTCTGGCTTCGCCCTTTCTGGATGAGTCGACTTGACTCCAAGGGAGGGGTGTCTTCCGTGGATAAAGCCTCAAATAGGGTCAAATCTTAGGCCCGAGCATGCAGCGAGAAGACAGTCTGGAGAGAAATGCTGGGCTTCAGTGATCCAGCACAGTTCTTAGCGAGATTTTTTTGTTCTTGTTGCGATGGTGGTCTTTTCTTAGAAAGAGCGCACCGCTGTGTAGTGAAGCCGCTTTTTGGCCCACTCCCAATAGGTTCACGCAACAGGATAGTAGACAGACACACACAGGCAGCACTCACAATTTTTCACAATCCACATGTGTACTATTTAATAAAGTGAATAGAAAACAATAAATGGTTTATTTTTAATGAAACAAAGTAATTTGACAACGTTTTATAAACAAATAATATGTTAAACTTTAACCCCTATTATAATGTATAACTTCATGGGAAAAAGAAATATTTCACATATATTGTTAAAATAAATATAGACACAAAGATCAATGTAGACAAATATAGAGCTGAGGTGTAAATTTAAAACACATAGTAAAATTATGACAAAATTGTCAATATTATAAAAAAAGTTCCTTCAACACATGCTATTGGGAAAATTGTATAAACACATGAAATATAGTGTAAGAACACCACTATCTCTTGCAAGTGAATTCAAATGGAATAATGCTGCAAATAGACCTAATATCATAAAATTTATAGAAATAGGTTCACTCTGAGGACTTCAAGGGAATCTTCTCCTGTCTGTTCCTTTCTGCCTGTGTTTCTGAATCCCTGAAGGTGTCCTCAGGGGCCTAGGGAGTGCACCCCCCAAAAAACTGCAAATTGAAGCTGCCCAGTAAGTACATTCTGGCTGTGTGGGTCGCCGTCCAATAAGGTGAACTCTCTGGCCTGTGGCGGTTCTGTCCTGCTGTACCTTTGTTCACTCTGAGGACTTCAAGGGAAACTTCTGCCTGTGCCTGTCTGCCTGTGTTTCTGAATCTTTGAAGGTATCCTCAGAGGCCTAGGGATCGCACCCAAAAAAACTGCCAACTAGAGGCAGCAGAAGAGTGTGGCCCTTCACTTCACTTCAGGGCCGCACACTCTTTCTAACCAATGAACCCCACCACAACACGCAAGAAAACCCACACTACAAGCGTGACAATCGGGAAACCTCGCAGGCAAACACCATCCACAGAGAATGAAGACGAAAGCTCGAATGACCTAATGAATTCCAACCACCTGATTAACATCTCTAATAAGGAACTTAAAATAGCAATATGAAAGATGATTGATGAACTCAAAGAAAGCAAAGATCTATCTGAACAGAACACAAAGACAGAAATCAGAAAACTCCAAACTAAAATAACAGATCTGAAAAACACAGTAGCTCAACTGAAAACCTCAATAGAGGCCTCGCCAGAAGGGAATCAGCAGCTGAGGAGAGAATTTGAGTACTGAAAGACGTGATGCAGAAAAACTGAAAACAGCAGAAGAAATTGGAAAAGAACCTTAAGACAAACGAAAAGGCAATGGAAAAATTACTCAAGGAATGCGAACAGATGAAAATAGAAGTCTTTAATAAACTCAACCGAAACAACATAAGAATCATTGGAGACCCAGAGACCCAGGTAGGAGATCTCCAGGAAGAATCAACTGTCAAAGACATCATCAAAGAGATACTCCCAGAGTTAAAGACTACATGCAATCAAATCCTGCATGCCCAAAGATACCAGCTAAAAGAGACCCAAAGAAAAACACCCCAAGAAACATCCTCGTTACAATGACAAATCCCAAAGATAGAGATAGAATACTGAAAGCAGCAAGATTAAAAAGGGAAATTACATTCAAAGGATCATCCCTAAGACTTACCAAAGACATGTCACAAGAAACTCTCAAGGCCAGAAGACAGTGGTGGGATATTGTGACAAGACTGAATGAAATGACTGTCTCATCGAGAATACTGCACCCAGTGCAACTAACGTTCAGGTTTGAAGGAAGAATACATAGCTTCATGGAAAAACAACAGCTCAGACACTTCAAAGATGATAAACCAGCCTTAAAGGAAAAACTGACAGGTCTACTCTAAGACAAGAGAGACCAACAAACACAGCAAACTTATCTACAAAGATGACATAAAATCCAATGACAATCATCTTCCACAATGTCAATGGATTAATTCACCAATTAAAAGACACAGAGTGGCAAAATGGGTCAAAAAGATGAATCCAACCTTCTGCTGCCTACAAGAAACACATCAGAATAGTCAGAACAAACATCGACTCAAAATCAAAGGCTGGAGGAAAATCATCTAAGCAAACAACACCCTCAAAAAACCTGGGGTGGCCATATTAATATCTTATGGCACTAACTTTATACTCAGAAAAGTGGTAAGGGACAAAGATGGACTATGTACTAATCAAGGGATATGTGCAACAGGAAGAAATTAGACTATTAAATATATATGCACCCAATGAGAGACCAGCAAATTATCTAATACAATTACCAATAAATCTGAAAGAAGAAATCAATAATAACACAATAATTGTGGGAGACCTCAACAAGGCCCTATTAACACTTGATAGGTCAACCAGACTGAAACCCAACAAAAACATACTAATGGTGAAAAGAGTAATGGAAGAAAGAGGAATAGTAGATATATATAGGACACTCCATCCCAAAAAAACTGGATACACATTGTTCTCCAATGTACATGGTTCATTCTCTAGGATAGACTACATGCTGACATACAAAATATACCTCCATAAAATCAAGAGGATAGAAATCTTGCAGGCGACCTTTGCTGACCACAAGGCTCAAAATTAGATGTGAACTACAAAGCCACACAGAAGAAAAATTTTAACAATTGGAAATTAAACACCCTGCTACTGAACAAACCAGTGGGTCCGAGATGAAATCAAAAAGGAAATCAAAACTTTCCTGGAAACAAATGATAATGAAGACACAAACTGCCAGAATCTATGGGACACAGCAAAAGCGGTCTTCAGAGAAAAATTTATAGCTCTACAAGCACACATCAGGAAGGAAGAAGGGGCATACCTGAATAACTTAATGACGCAGCTCAAAAAATTAGAAAATGACCAACAAAAGGAACCAAAAATAGGGAGACTGAAGGAAATAGCAAAGCTGAAAGCAGAACTCACTGAAGTGGAAAACCAAAAAACAATTCGAAAGATCAACGAAAGCAGAAGTTGATTCTTTGAAAAAATAAACAAGATTGATAGACCATTGGCAAAAATCACAAAGAAAGAGAGAAATCTGAGAACCCGTATTAGAAATGAAAAGGGGGAGATCACGACAGATATTGCAGAGATCCAAAGGGATATCAGAACCTACTTTGAGAAACTATGCTACAAAACATGAGAACCTAGAAGAAATGGAAAAATTCTTGGACACTTACAACCTTCCACATTTAAGTAAGGAGGATGTAGCATATCTGAACACCCCCATCACTACTAAGGAAATTGAAACTGTAATCAAACATCAGCCCAAAAAGAAAAGCCCAAGCCCAGATGGATTTCCTAATGAATTTTTTCAAATCTTTCAAGAGGAGCTACTACCAACCCTAGCCAGGCTCTTCTATGAAATTTAAAAAACAGGAACACTCCCAAACAGCTTTTATGAAGCCAACATTACATTGATACCAAAACCAGACAGAGATGCTGCCAAAAAAGAAAATTATAGACCAATATCCCTGATAAATGCTGATGCAAAGATTTTCAACAAAATCCTGGCAAATAGGATCCAATGCATCATCAAGAAGATCATACACTACGACCAAGTAGGTTTCAACCCAGGAATGCAAGGATGGTTTAACATCCGTTAATTTATCAACATCATACACAACATCAACAACAAGAAAAATAAAAATCACATGATTATATCAATAGACGTAGAGAAAGCATTTGATAAGGTCCAAAACCCATTCTTGATCAAAACTCTCAGCAAGATGGGAATGGAAGGAACCTTTCTCAATATAGTTGAAGCCATCTACTACAAGCCAATGGCAAATATTATCCTCAATGGAGAAAACCTGAAAGCCTTTCCTCTAAATTCTGGTACAAGACAATTCTGGTACAAGGCTGTCCGCTCTCACCACTCCTCTTCAACATAGTACTGGAAGTTCTTGCTATAGCGATCAGCAAGAAGAAGATATCAAGGGAATTCAGATAGGCAAGGAGGAAGTCAAGCTCTCACTGTTTGCAGATGACATGATACTCTACTTAGAAAACCCCAAAGACTCTACCAAAAAGCTTCTAGAAACAATAGACTCATATAGCAAGGTGGCATGCTACAAAATTAACACAAGAAATCAATGGCCTTTTTATACACCAATAATGATAGTGAAGAGATGGAAGTCAGGATGGGAATCGCATTCACCATAGTGCCACATAAACTCAAATATCTTGGAGTCAACTTGACCAAAGACGTGAAGGACCTATACAAAGAAAACTTTAACGCCCTGCTCCAAGAAATAAGGGAGGATACACTGAAATGGAAACACATACCCTGCTCATGGATTGGCAGGATTAACATCATTAAAATGGCAATACTCCCCAAAGCATTATACAGATTTAATGTGATCCCCTTAAAAATACCCATGACATTCTTCAAAGGAGTGGATTAAACAATTATGAATTTCATCTGGAACAATAAACACCCTCGAATATCTAAAGCACTCCTAGGGAAAAGGAAAATGGTAGGCTTTACTTTCCCCAACTGTAAACTGTACTACAAAGCAATAGTTATCAAAACAGCATGGTATTGGAATAACGACAGACCCGCAGATCAGTGGAATAGGCTTGAGTTCTCAGACATTGTTCCCCAGACATACAGTTACCTAATTTTTGACAAAAGAGCAAGAAATCCTAAGTGGAGCAGGGAAAATATCTTCAACAAGTGGTGCTGGCAGAACTGGTTAGGCACTTGCAAAAAAGCGAACATAGACCCCCAGTTAACATTATGTATGAAGGTAAAATCCAAATGGATTAAAGACCTTTGTATCAGACCTGATACCATAAGGTATATAGAACGCCACATCGGTAAAACACTCCAGGACATTGAGACTAAAGGCATCTTCAAGGAGGAAACTGCACTTTCCAAACAAGTAAAAGCAGAGATCAACAGATGGGAATACATTAAACTGAGAAGCTTCTGCACCTCAAAAGAAATAGTGCCCAGGATAAAAGAGTCACCCACTGAGTGGGAGAAACTATTCACCCAACACCCATCAGATAAGGGACTAATATCCAAAATATACAGGGCACTGACAGAAGTTTACAAGAAAAAATCATCTAATCCCATAAAAAATGGAGAGAAGAAATGAACAGACACTTTGATAAAAAAAAAGAATTACAAATGACCAAGAGGCACATGAAAAAATGCTCCTCATCACTAATCATCAGGGAGATGCAAATCAAAAGAACGATGGATACCACCTCACACCACAGAGATTGGCGCACATCACTAAGAATTAGAACAATCAGTGATGGCGGGGATGTGGAGAGAAAAGAACTCTTATCCACTGCTGGTGGGAATGCAGTCTAGTCCAACCTCTATGGAAAGCGATATGGAGATTCTGCCAAAATCGTGAAATTGAGCTCCCATTCAACCCAGCTATTCCACTCCTAGGGATATACCCTAGGAACACAAGAATACAATACAAAAACCCCTTCCTCACGCCTATATTTATTGTAGCACTATTCACAATAGCCAGTCTCTGGAAACAACCAAGATGCCCTTCAACCGACAAATGGGTAAAGAAACTGTGGTACATATACACAATGGAATAGTATGCAACCGTCAGGAGAGATGAAATCATGAAATTTTTCTATACATGGATGTACATGGAATCTATTATGCTGAGTGAAATAAGTCAGAGGGAGAGAGAGACACAGAATAGTCTCACTCATCTATGGGTTTTAAGAAAAATAAAAGTCATTTTTGCAACAATCCTCAGAGACAATGAGAGGAGGGCTGGAACTTCCAGCTCACTTCATAAAGCTCACCACAAAGTGTGGTGAGTGCAATTCCAGAAATAACTACACAAAGAACTACCATAATCATGTGAATGAATGAGGGAACGGAAAAGCCTGTCTGGAGTACAGGTGGGGGTGGGGTGGGGTGGAGGGGATTTGGGACATTGGTGGTGGGAATATTGCACTGTTGATGGGGTATTCTTTACATGACTGAAACCTAATCACAATCATATATGTAATCAAGATGTTTAAATAAAGAATATAAAGAAAAAAATTATAGAAATAAACAGTATGCTCTGCAATTTTTCTTCTGTAATATCCTTGAAAGCTCAACACCAGCAGCAAGGTGTACAAAAGCAAAATTAAACAAAGAAGACTTCATCTAATTGAAAAAGAATTATGATTAAAAGATAGCCCACTGAATGAGGGAAAATATTTTTACAACATTGATCCAAGAGTGAGATATATATGTATACAGAAATATATAAAGAACACATAATATTTAGGAATAACAAAAATAGACTTCTACAAAATATAAGCATTGTGGTTAAACAGTTTTCCAAAGATGACACACAGATGGCTAACAAAGCACATTTGAAAATTCTCAATATCACTTATTAGAAAGGACAAGCAAATAAAAACTGTTTAGAATTTCTTATCACTTGGAATGTTCCATATCAAATATATGAGAAACAAGAATGGAGACAAATGAACCCTCATAAAATGGTGGAAATGTGAAATTACTTAAAATCAATGGGTGGGGTTCCGGTGAGGTGGCGCTAGAGGTAAGGTGTCTGCCTTGCAAGTGCTAGTCAAGGAAGGACCGCGGTTCGATCCCCCAGCGTCCCATATGGTCCCCCCAAGACAGGGGCGATTTCTGAGCGCTTAGCCAGGAGTAACCCCTGAGCACCAAACAGTGTGGCCAAAAAAAACGAAAAAAATCAATGGGTGGTTAAATAAAGGATTATATCCCAAAATGTAAATTATATATATTATATAATCCAGAATTTTTACTGTTAGGTTTATATCTGCATAATTTAGATATATTTATTATTTTGGAATATATGCATACCAATCCTCTCTTCAGTTATATTTCAAGTTTGGTAATGATCAAAGTGCCCACTAATATGACTAAACTATATAACTATATACACTGCAATAAAAAAGATGACACTCAGTTAAGAAAATATTTAATAATTTTATTGTGACAAATATATATAAGTTTATACCAAGTCAGAAAGCGAAAGACAAATAACAAATTATTCTATTATACATAATATCTAAAGAAACAAAAATATACCAAAGGGATTTCAAAACCAAAGAACTATGATTATGATAATTAGGTTTATGAAAATGGAAGATAAAACTATACTCTACAGAAGGATCCAGTGGATTTGGTGAATGGATATTAGTATTTCTGTAAGCGTGTGCAGTAATTTACAACTTAATAACTGTAAAACAACTCCTAAAATACTAACAGTAATGTAAATAAACATTAACAAAAAATGAGTGCATATAATCCTTATATTGTAATGATAATATTAAAATAAAAGAAATTTTAACAAAAATAAATCGAAAATTGTAAAAAATATGGAAAAGTGAATAATGTTTAAAATTAGACAATTAAACAGTGCTTAAAACTAAACAATTTCCAGTTATGCTTCACAGTGACCATTGAAAAAATGCTTCTGGATTGTGGTAGGTGCACTCTTGATACTATTCTATGCCCATTGGTTATCTCCTCCCATGTATTTTTTTTGTGAAGTACTTTTTTTATATAATAATTTTTATTTTGACCAAAGTTGATTACAATTCATTCACAGTAAAATTTTAGGTATATAGTGACATTGAATCAGGGGCATTCCCATCACCAATGTTGTCTTCCCTCTCCTCCCCATTCTTATGGTTCTAGAAGTTCTGTTCCATCACTGTTGTTTTAATCAGACCTATGTAGTTGGTGGTCTTGGTTTTTGCACAAATCCTAGGTCAAAGCCTAGGATGTTGTCTCTTCCATTATGTTTCCAGAAGTTCTGCTTGATTGCAGTTGTCACAGTCAGACTTCTGGAATTAGAGATCTTGGTTGTTGTACAGATTGTAGGCCAAAGCCTAGAATAAGGACTTTTTTATTGATCCCAGGATAAGTTCTGTCAAGTCATATTTGTCACAGTCTTCTGTAGTTAGTGATCTTGGCTTTTGCACAGGTCAAAGGATGACATGTCTTCTCTTTTCATATTATGATGGTGAGGTAAGACAACCTGTTCTTAGATGAATTTGTTGCTATTTCCTCATTGTCAGGATGTCATATCAAATCTGGCACATGTTGGTGTCAGAGCAGTATTAAGAATGTCCCAGAGGAGGGCCGGCGAGGTGGTGCTAGAGGTAAGGTGTCTGCCTTGCAAGGGCTAGCCAAGGAAGGACTGAGGTTCAATCCCCGGCGTCCCATATGGTCCCCCCAAGCCAGGGGCAATTTCTGAGCGCTTTCTCCTTCCAGTTGCCCTTCTGCCCCTAGAAGGGGTTGCGGCCATCTTTGAACATGGCTTCACGTGGCCAAACACTTTGGGCTGACTGCATCTGAACAAAGCGAAAATCAAACAGAAGAGCAGAAATCTCACCATTTTCGCTGTTTTCTTGGGTCCAGGATTCAGGTTAAAGTTCGGAGCGCCATTTGTTGAATTAAATAAATAACGATGGGGCTGGATGGCGGTGGATGGAGGCCTTTGTGCTTAGGCCCCAGCCACGTGGCTTCATCCCCATCCAGCTGGCGGGTTCCAGGCCCAGGTGATCGGTGTAATCAAGACTCACTCACAGGCAGGCTTCAGGAAGCATTAACTTTATTCATACCCTATTCACCACATGTGTGTGGCCTATCTCATAACCTTTTAAGCACTAGTTATTCTTGGCCCTGCATCTAAACTCCTTTCAGCCATCTTCCTCAGAGCGCCCAGCAGCGCAGAAAGGGCCAAGAGCCAAAGGGGCAAAAGCCAAAAGGGCCGAATTCCCTTGGTCCATGCCTTATCTACTTTTTCCCAGACCCCTCCCAGGAATGGGAGGGGCTCGCAGGTAAAGTTACACCTACTATCCGGTTTCCAAGACCCCTCCCCAAAATGGGTGGGTCTAGGGTCTTAAATAGGTACACCCACAGGGAACAAAGTGATGCTGAAACTACCTTACATTTGAATATAAACAGGCTAAGAGGTAGTATTTTGGAGGTCTTAAACTTATAAAGAATATATAGGCTTTCTCATTGTCTTTTGATGTATTCTTGTGGGATTGGAGTCCATGACACATTTTCATCACATGCCCTGGTCTTCTTGAGTTTGAGAATTGCTTTGTGGCAGAAAGGGCTTGGGTAGGGTTTTTGCATTGTGGGTTCTTTTGGAACTGAGTCCAGTGTCAAGCAACAGTCTACATTTGGGAGGGATGAGAAGGAAGACCACAAAGCATGAGTCAGCAGGAGTGTTAGTTCTAATTTTTTGCGGGGGCTGAGTGGGTGTCCCTTCGCTTGGGAGCTGGGTGATGGCTTGTTGGGGCAGGAGGTCTGTCTTGATGCCTAATGCGTAAGAACTGAGAGTAAAGAGCATGAATAATGTAGAATATCGGCTTCTTCCATGTATTTTTTAAAGCTATCTTTATTTCCAAAAAAAAAAGAAGTAAAATAGCCTATGAGTGAGGTGACTTTAAATTTACTATATATATTCAGAGATGGGGACATCACTAAATTTTAATTAATTTTAAATGTCATTGATACTAAATCCTAAAAAACTAATGATACCATGCATTCACTGACAAAATCCTGCAAAACTACAATACTTCAGGACCAGGATATTATTATGCAAGTCAAATTACCGAACAATTTCTTTTTTGGGGGGGCACACCCGTTTGACGCTCAGGGTTTATTCCTGGCTATGTGCTCAGAAATTGCCCCTGGCTTGGGGGGACCATATGGGATGCCGGGGGATCGAACCATGGTCCGTCCTACGCAAGTGCTTGCAAGGCAGACACCTTACATCTAGTGCCACCTTCCCGGCTCCATAATTACTAAACAATTTCATCATTTCTTTTTTTTTAATTAATATTTTTACTTTAAACACCTTGGTTACAAACATGATTGTGGTTGGGTTTCAGTCATATAAGATGACACCCCCATCACCAGTGTAACATTCCCACCACCAATGTCTTCTTTATCAAATTGTCTGTCCATTTCTTCTCCCCATTTTTTGATGGGATTAGATGATTTTTCTTGTAGAGTTCTGTGAGTGCCCTGTATATTTTGGATATTAACCCCTTATCTGATGGGTATTGGATGAATAGTTTCTCCCACTCAGTGAGTGGCTCTTGTATCCTGGGCACTATTTCCTTTGAGGTGCAGAAGCTTCTCAGCTTAATACATTCCCATCTGTTAATCTCTGCTTTCACTTGCCTGGAGAGTGCAGTTTCCTCCTTGACGATGCTTTTAGTCTCAATGTCATGGAGTGTTCAGACCTTATGGTTTCAGGTCTGATATCGAGGTCTTTATGCCATTTGGATTTTACCTTTGTACATAATGTTAGCTGGGAGTCTAAGTTCACTCTTCTGCAAGTTGCTAGCCAGTTGTGTGCCAACACCACTTGTTGAAGAGGCTATCCTTGACCTATTTAGGATTTCTTGCTCATTTATCAAAGAATATGTAATTGTATGTCTGGGGAACATTCTTTGAGTACTCGTCTACTCCACTGATCCGAGGGTCTGTCTTTATTCCAATACTGTTTTGATAACTATTGCTTTGTAATACAGTTTAAAGTTGGGGAAAGTAATGCCTCCCATATTCTTTTTCCCAATAATTGCTTTGGCTATTCAAGGATGTATATTGTTCCAAATGAATTTCCAAAGTGCCTAATCCACTTCTTTGAAGAATGTCATGGGTATCTTTAGAGGGATCACATTAAATCTGTACAATGCTTTGGGGAGTATTGCCATTACTTGGGAGAAACTATTCAACCAATACCCATCAAATAAGGGGCTAATATCCAAAATATACAGGGCACTGACAGAACTCTACAAGAAAAATATCATCTAATCCCATCAAAAAATGGGGAGAGGAAATGGACAGACAGTTTGATAAAGAAGAAATATACTAGCCAAAAGGCACATGAAAAAATACTCCACATCACTAATCACCAGGGAGATGCAAATTAAAACAACTATGAGGTACCACCTCATACCACAAAGATTGGCACATATCACAAAGAATGAGAACAAGCAGTGTTGGTGGGGATATGGTGAGAAAGAAAGGAATTCCCACTGCTCAACCTTTTTGGAGAGTGATATGGAGATTTCTCTGAAAACTGGAAATTGAGCTCCCACATGATCCAGCTATACCACTCCTAGGAATATACCCTAGGAACACAAAAATACAATACAAAAATCCCTTCCTTACACCTATATTTATTGCAGCACTATTTACCATAGCAAGACTCTGGAAACAACCAAGATGCCCTTCAACAGACAAATGGCTAAAGAAACTGTGGTACATATACACAATGGAATATTATGCAGCTGTCAGGAGAGATGAAGTCATGAAATTTTCCTATACATGGATATACATGAAATCTATTATGCTGAGTGAAATAAGTCAGAGAGAGAGAGAAACGCAGAATGGTCTCACTCATCTATGGGTTTTAAGAAAAATGAAAGACATTCTTGCAATGATAATTTTCAGACACAAAAGAGAAAAGAGCTGGAAGTTCCAGCTCACCTCAGGAAGCTCACCACAAAGAGTGATGAGTTTAGTTAGAGAAATAACTACATTTTGAACTGTCCTAATAATGAGAATGTATGAGGGAAATGGAAAGCCTGTTTAGAGTACAGGCGGGGGTTGGGTGGGGAGGAGGGAGATTTGGGATATTGGTGATGGGAATGTTGCACCGGTGATGGGTGGTGTTCTTTACATAACTGAAACCCAAACACAATCAATCATGTTTGTAATCAAGGTGTTTAAATTATATATATATATATATAAAGAAACTGTGGTGCATATGCACAATGGAATATTATGCAGCCATCAGGAGAGATGAAGTCATGAAATTTTCCTATACATGGATGTACATGGAATCTATTATGCTGAGTGAAATAAGTTAGAGAGAGAGAGAGACGCAGAAAGGTCTCACTCATCTATGGGTTTTAAGAAAAAATGAAAGACATTTCTCAATAATTTCAGAGACAAAAGAGAGGAGGGCTGGACGTTACAGCCCACCTAATGAACCTCACCACAAAGAGTGATGAGTTTGTTTAGAGAAATAACTACATTGAGGACTATCCTAACAATGAGAATATATGAGGGAAATAGAAAGCCTTTCTAGAGTACAGGTGGGGGCAGGGAGGGGAGGAGAGATATTTGGGACATTGGTGGTGGGAATGTTACACAGGTGATGGGGGTGTCATGTTATATGACTGAAACCCAACAACAGTCATGTTTGTAACCAAGGTGTTTAAATAAAAATATTTTAAAAATGGATTAAAGATTTATTTTTAATTTCTTTTTTTATAATAGTGTCTGTGTTTAAACATTGTGAATGTGACATGTTTGTAGTTGAGTTTCAGTTAAAAATTTTTAAAAAATGCACAAGGTGACACTGGTGGTGGGATTGGGGTTGAAAACTGTATGTCTAAAACTTAATTATGAATAAAATAAATAATAAGATATATATGTTATCCTTAAAAGTCCCATATTACTAATTTAAGAAAATAGGAATAGGGGCTGGAGAGATAGCATGGAGGTAAGATGTTTACCTTTCATGCAGAAGGTCATCAGTTTGAATCCCATATGGTCCCCCGTGCCTGCCAGGAGCAATTTCTGAGCATGGAGCCAGGAAAAACCCCTGAGCACTGCCGGGTGTGACCCAAAAACCACACAAAAAAAGAAAGAAATTAGGAATAAGGCAACCCCTTGAGTTAGTGATAAGAAAAGAAAAAGAAATTGTTCATTTCTTCTCTCCATTTTTGATAGGGTTGGATTTTTTTCCTGTTAATTTCTGTCAGTACTTTGTATATTTTTTATATTAGACCTTATTGATGGTATAGTTTCTCCCATTCTGCAGGTGGCTTTTGTATCCTAGGAACTATTTCCTTTGAGGCACAAAAGTTTCTCATCTTAATATATTCCCATATGTTTATCTCTGCTTCCACTTGTTTGGAGAGTGGTGTTTCCTCTTTGAAATGCCATTAGTCTCAATGACATAGAGTGATTTATCTATGTGTTGTTCTATATACTTGATGGTTTCTGGCCTGATACAATGGTCTTTAATTTATTTGGATTTGACCTTTGTGCATGGTGATAGATGGGGGTCTGAATTCTCTTATTTGCAAGTGACTAACCAATTATGCCAACACCACTTTTGAAAAATGCTTTTCTTACTCCATTTAGGATTTGTTACTCCTTTATCAAAATTAGGTGATTGTATGTCTGGGGAACATTCTCTGATTACACAAGTCTACTCCACTGATCTCTGGATCTGTCTTTATTAAAATAACATGCTGTTTTAATAGCTTTTGCTTTGTAATACAATTTTAAATTGGAGAAAGTACAGTCTCCCATATTTCTTTTCCCAAGGATTGCTTTAGCTATTTGTGAGTGTTTATTGTTCCAAATCAATTTCAGAAGTGTTTGATCAACTTCTTTGAAGAATCTCATGGGTAACTTTAGAGGGATTGCATTAAATATGTACAATTCCTTGGGGTGTACTGCATTTAAATGATATTAATCCTGCCAATCCATGTTCAGGGTATGGGTCTCATTTCCTTGTGTCCTCTCATTTCTTGAAGCAGGCTTTTATACTTTTTATTGTTTAGGTTCTTCACCTCCTTAGTTAAGTTGACTCTAATATATTTGAGTTAGTGTGGCATTAACATGAATGGAATTGTTTTTATTATTATTTTAATTTTATTGTGGCCAAAGTAAATTACAAATCTTGCACAGTAATATTTAAGGTACATAGTGACAATGAATCAGGGGCATTTCCACCACCAACATTGTCCTCCCTCCACCCCTATTCCCAGTATGCATCCCATATCTCCCTCCTTTACCCCCCAGAATACTAATGTAACTGGTCCCCACTTGTACAACTTGTTCTAGATTGGGTATCAATTTTTTGTCATTGACGTTGGGTTTGATGTTTGCTTAATTGTGCTTGCTAAATCATCCTTGATTTCTGTTAATAAAGCATGCAGTGTTAATTTTAAGTCATCATCAAACAGACTCAACCATTTATTGAGCTTGGAGATATGCCTAAGTAACCTTACCTACAAGAAAGAACCTCCCATTTCTGGAAGGGGTCTTGGGAAGGTTACACTATCCACAACTATAGTTGACCAGAGCACTTTCACATTATTCTTTGTATTTTCTGGTTTGGAATGGTGTTGTAGCAAGTTCTCTATTACTGAACAGTTGTATTTATTATAGAAAAGGTGGCTAGTAATATATCAGACTTTTAGTTTATATTTCCTAACCATGCAGGGTTATTGATTATGCTGAAAAAAAAAAACACTACCAACTAGTTGCTCTGTTTGAATGACTGAGATATGACAATGTATCCTTCAGAGAGAAAGAAGTGCTAAGGCCTACCTCCCTAAAATTTGAAGAAATAAATTAGAACGTCTTTATTTGGACTAGCTCGTCTGAATCTTTTAGAATGATATGGAAGAGGGATATAAGAACAGGCCACTTTTGGGCATAGGTCCTTGAAATAGGAGCAATGGTACAGGTGGCATGGGAATTTGGAGCACAGAAATTCAGCTCCAGAATTCATGTCCTGCCCCTAGAATGACACACCTAGGATGAAAGGGCAGAAGGACATAATGACATTGACTTTTGGGCATACAGCCTTGAAAAGCATATGACCGTGCAGATTGTAAGATGAATCTGGGGCATGGGTATTTAACTTCAATATTCAGACTCCTCCCCTACTATTACACAAGTGGGAGAAAAGGCAGAGAAGTTTCCGGAAGGGAAACTTTTGGACCTACAACCTTGAAACAGGAGCAATTAATCAGGTGGTTTTGAGAGTCTGAGTCATTAAGATTCAGCTCCAGAGTAAGGTTCACCCCTCCCCTCCCCAGGATACTGCACCTGCTATGAGAGACCAAATGGATCTAAGGACTGACAACTTTCAGGTTCACACCTTGGTTAGAGGCATGCCACTGTAAGTGGTCTGTGGAGGCTGGACATAAAAATTCAGCTTCAGATATCAGACTCTGTCCCTTGGATCATGCACCTAGGGTGAGAGGGCAGAGTGAAGTCTGGATGAAAGACTTTTGGTTTTACAATCTTAATAGGGCATTAGGAGTACAAGTTTTGTGAGGGAGTTTTTGGCATGAAGATTCACATCCAATAGTCAGCCCAACTTAGTCAGCATGATGCATCTGAAATGATAGGTAAGAGGGATATTAGAACTTGTGATTTACAGGCCAACAGACTCGATAGGTGCATGTTACTGTAGGTGGTGTGGGAAATATGGGGCATGGTGACTCAGCTTAGAGGTTAGGCTCTACACCTAAGATGACACACCTAGAATAAAAGGCCAGAGAATATCAGAATAAGAGTCATACAGGTCTACTGCCTTGAAAGAGGAGTAATGGTGCAGTTGGAGTGAGAAATTTGGCAAATAGAGTTTCATTTCTAGAAGTCAGATCCACCTTAGAATGAAGCACCTGAGCTCTGTGCAGATTAATGATTCCAGCAGCAGCTTGCTGCCCCATCCCAAGAATATTATAGTGAACTCAGTGTATCCAATGTGGAGCTCTGCCAGCACATGGCTGGAGCTAAAGAGAGCAAGGGAGGAACTGAGCCAGGAGGTAATATAAAAGTTTAACATATTCTCACTATTTGAAATTTAAACCAGACAGAAAATCAATGAAGCCTTAAATAAAGATTTGCATGACCATGCATAAATTTTTAAAGAGGGAAGGAAGGAAGGAAGGAAGGAAGGAAGGAAGGAAGGAAGGAAGGAAGGAAGGAAGGAAGGAAGGAAGGAAGGAAGGAAGGAAGGAAGGAAGGGAGGGAGGGAGGGAGGAAGGGAGGGAGGGAGGGAGGAAGGGAGGGAGGAAGGGAGGGAGGGAGGGAGGGAGGAAGGAAGGAAGGAAGGGAGGGAGGGAGGGAGGAAGGGAGGAAGGAAGGGAGGGAGGGAGGGAGGAAGGAAGGAAGGGAGGAAGGAAGGAAGGAAGGAAGGAAGGAGGGAAGGAAGGAAGGAGGGAAGGAAGGAAGGAAGGGAGGGAGGGAGGGAGGAAGGGAGGGAGGGAGGGAGGAAGGGAGGGAGGAAGGGAGGGAGGGAGGGAGGGAGGAAGGAAGGAAGGAAGGGAGGGAGGGAGGGAGGAAGGGAGGGAGGGAGGGAGGGAGGGAGGAAGGAAGGAAGGGAGGAAGGAAGGAAGGAAGGAAGGAAGGAAGGAAGGAAGGAAGGAAGGAAGGAAGGAAAGAAGGGAGGAAGGGAGGGAGGGAGGGAGGGAGGAAGGAAGGAAGGAAGGAAGGAAGGAAGGAAGGAAGGAAGGAAGGAAGGAAGGAAGGAAGGAAGGGAGGGAGGAAGGAAGGAAAGAGGAATGGGAAGAAAGGATAGAGGGAAGGAAGGAAGAAAGGAGGAAAGGAGGAAGGAAGAAAGGATGGAGGGAAGGAAGGAAGGAGGGAAGGAAGGAGGGAAGGAAGGAAGGAAGGAGGGAAGGAAGGGAGGAAGGAAGAAAGAAAAGGAGGAAAGGAAGAATAGAGAAAAGAAAGGAAGAAAAGAAGGAAAGGAGGAAGGAAGGAAGGAAGGAAGGATAAAGGAAAGGAAGAAAGAAAAGGAGGAAGGGAGTAAAGAAGGAAGAAAGGATAGAGAGAAGGAAGGAAGAAAAGGAGGAAAGGAGGAAGGATAGAAGAAAGGAAGAAAGGAAAGGAGGAAGAAAGTAAATAAGGAAGAAATGATAGAGGGAAAGAAGGAAGAAAAGGAGGAGAGGAAGTAACTAATAAAATATGCGTGCATATAGGACATTGCCTTATATGGACTACAATGATAGACCAATATTTGATCAAATGTAAAATTGTCAATGTAATTATAAAGAGTAAATGTTATGAAGGTAAAATTATGATTAAAATAAAACACTAAAATAAATAACTTGCCAATTAAACCTCGTATTGACTAAGTAAATAGGTAATAAAATAAGAAGTTTTATTCATATTATTATTATATTATTATTATTAAACAATAGGTATGTAATGTAATATGTTGCATTACAAAAGCAGATACACCAAAAAAGAACAAAAAGAGGCTGGAGTGGTGATGCAAGCGGTATGGCATCTGCCTTGCACACGCTAGCTTAGGAAAGACGGTGGTTCGATCCCCCAGCATTTCATATGGTCCCCCAAGACAGGAGTGATTTCGGAGCACATAGCCAGGAGTAATCCCTGAGTTGGGTGTGGCCAAAAAATAGGACAAAAGCAGGTATAAGGGAAAAGTACATAAAATCTAACAAGATATGTAAAAATACTCAAGTAATCTAACTCATGTCTTATGGAAGTAGATAAAGAACAACAAATCAAAGTCAAAAAGACAATAATGAAAATAATAAAAATTAAATAAAAATAAATATTATACATATTCAAAATACATTACAAATATCAAGATAACTTTTATTTCAGAGAATTTAGATAAATGCAAAATAATGGCCAAATATTAATAATTGATATGGACACTACTTTTCACATATCCAAAAGAAATATAGTTTGGCTCGAATCTCTCAGCTGTGATATTTAATAAACTATATTCTTTTTTTTTTTTTTGGTTTTTGTGTTATGCCCTGCAGTGCTCAGGGGTACTCCTGACTCTATGCTCAAAAATTGCTCCTAGCAGGCTCAGGGGACCATTTGGTAAGCCGGGGTTCGAACCACATCCTTCTGTATGCAAGGCAAATGCCCTACCTCCATGCTATATCTCCAGCCCTACTAAACTATCTTAACTCTCTTAACTTTTGTTTTTGGGCCACACCCGGCGATGCTCAGGGGTTACTCCTGGCTGTCTGCTCAGAAATAGCCTCCTGGCAGGCACAGGGGACCATATGGGACGCCGGGATTCGAACCAACCACCTTTGGTCCTGGATCGGCTGCTTGCAAGGCAAACGCCACTGTGCTATCTCTCCGGCCGAACTCTCTTAACTTTTATTTAAAAAAAATAGTTCATCCTCAGATTATTCTTCCTCTAAGAGACAAATCTTTACTTTGTTGTGGTTGATCTTTTTAAAAAATATAATGTCTTTGGGATCCAAGCAGAAAGAAATTGTATTACTCTTTCTGATATCCACTGGTCCATATTAATTTTTTGTAAAAATATTTTCTTGTGAAATTTAGAGAAGATAGCTAATTTGAATACATGAGACTGTTGTTGAATTACTGGTTCTATCCTAATCTATATTCATACTCCACCCTAGGGTGTGATCTGGTCATGGGATTATTGTATTATTCCCTACTTGGTATTCCTCTCCTACCCTACAGTGTAGCCTGCTTCTTGTCAATAAAAGCAGGGAGGCAAGGACTCATTCTTCTATTTTTTTTTTTTTTGGTTTTTGGGTCACACCTCGCAGCGCTCAGGGGTTACTCTACACTCTACACTCAGAAATCGTTCCTGGCAGGCTCAGAGGATCATATGGGATGCCGGGATTTGAACCACCGTCTTTGTGCATACAAGGCAAACGCCTTATCTCCATGCTATCTCTTGGGTCCCACCATTCTTTGATTTTTTTCCAGTAATCTGCATTTCTTCTTAGGAGCAGAAAACTTGTGTGGTTGCATTCCCTACTTGAGTGCTGAATTTCCCGAATCTATTCTTGTAACTTGTCACCATGTGGATTTTGTCCTGTGTCAACATTTGCTTCCAAACCAGCATCCCATCCACTTCTCATTTTGGAGTCCTGGGCTCCACTAGCAGTCTTTTATTTTGCAATTTGTTGCTTGTTGTAAATAATGCAACCCATAACCATGTCTCTTGTTTTACTGTCCCTGAAATGACAGTAGAATCAAACTTTCCTAGTAACAAATTTTAGCCAACTTTATAAAGGAAACCCTACAATTTGTAAAAGGACAAATTACAACAACTTTTAAAATGCTTGTGGCAGATATTGAAGTAGTTGTCCATTTTTTAAATTATATATTTACTTTTTCTTTCTTCTTTTCTCTTCTTCCTCTTTGCGCTTTGTCATATTTCCTATCTCAAGACCATGGCAACTATGTGGTGCTTATTTTTAGTGCTTCAGTGTTCACTGGATATCTTATTTGATTCCTCTTTTTGAACTGTTGTGGTGTCTCACCTTCTTCTTTTCCCCATCGTCCCTCAAACCAAGAATGAGAGCCTCTAGAATGACTCTGCTCATTGTCGGCTTAGTCAATTTTTACCCCATTATATTACCTTTCTCTTCCTCAAACAAAAGCACATAACTTGAACTTTCTAGTCCTGCCTCCCAATTGGAGGGGGCAGTAATGGAATCACCAAGACCAAACAGTTATAAGACCACTAAGTAATAAAATAGACACAGAAGGGACCACGCGTTCTAGCAGCCCCTGGGGGGGTGGAGGATATGGGAGGCAGGATGGGAGTCCTCACCAGGACAATTTGGTGGTGGGAATCCCCCTGATTCAATGTAAATATGTACCTGGAATATTACTGTGAACGATATGTAAGCCACTATAACTAAAATAAAATTTATATTAAAAAAAAGAAAATGCTTGATCCTTCCTTTACTGATATAATACTATATTAGAAATAATATATAATTATGTTATAATTAATATAATTATTATAATTATAGATGTATTGATATATTGATTATGATCACCACTATATTATATAATTATATTAATATATGATTATATTAATGATATAACAAAATATATAAGAAATATCAGGAATATTGTAAGAAAATAAAATTTCTATTGGGTTTTTTCTAGCAAAGAAATTAAAACAGTAATATAAGTTATATTCAAAACCAAAATTTTATGCACAGATATATTTACTAGTTAGTTCTTCCAAACCTTCAAGGAATCTATTTCTCATCATATTCAAGCTTTCCAGAAAATATAATAAAACATTCTTCCTATCTGTTTCTGGGAGAATAAAAGGAGTCTGATTCCAAAACTTGACAAAGATCTAACAAACAATTATATTACAGACACAGTGACTAATGAGAATCAAGGATGCTTAAGAAAATTTTAGCAAACCATGTCAGAAAAGTATCTCAAAAATCTTGAGATCTAAGACCAGGCTTAAATACTCAAAACTACATGTCCTCTGAACATCATAGTAAATATCTCAAAGCATTTAACAAGAAAAGGGCAGTAATCATTGTCCTACAACATAAAATAATTTAGAAAAACAATTTCAACAAAACTTCAGAAGAATTGTACATCATGATCTAATGGGATTATTGCAGGAATGAAAATATGATTTAAAACATATAAATCAATTAATGTAGTATAACACATATAGAAACACCAATAATTATGCCAGTATATTCTGAGAAAGTCCTTGACACTAATTCTATATACACTGTATTTAAAAACAGAAACAACTCCAGAAAATGTCAGGGAGAATATGACAAAAAATGTGTAATGTTATATACGCTTCTGTGCATTCAAGTAAGAACTCATGAGGCCCAGAGAAATAGTAAAGGTGCTAATCTTGCAGAAAAAAACACATTAATGCTAAATGGAGCACAACTTGTAATGAATCTCAATGAGATAACTCACTGGAACAAACAGACAAAACCTCAGAGAGACCCAATTTTGTGGAAGAAAAATATGTAAATACTAAAAGCTGATTTGTGTGTATATATATATATATATATATATATATATATATATATACACTTTTCCTGGTGAGAAATATAGACTTAAATAGAAAAGGGAAGTCATATAGCTAGTTCAGTAGAGATAGTGCTTGACTAGCACACCTCCTCTCCATGTTTGATTCCTGGAACACTATATAGTCTCCTGAACACTGCTGGAAGTGTTCCCAAAGTGTAGAACCTGAGCACTGAAAGTTGTGGTGAGAGGCAGAGAAATAAAGAGAGAGTAATCACAAACTATGATATTAAAAAGCTCCAATCAAAGTAAGGAGACAGATTCATGTAAAGGACTCACAGTTTTACACAGTAAGTTGTGTGTACACACAGTTTTCTACACTAAGTGGAGAATGGAATCAATACTTAGCAGCACAAAATTGTTGTGCAAACTCCTGGAATGTTAAAGATCTGCTTTCCTAAAGCCCAACAGAGTTATAGTCTCCTCTCCAACCCAACAGGATTGCCTCATGAGTTTACGTAGTTCACATTCCACCAGGCAAATTTCTTCTATATAATTAGACTTCTCACAGAATTAATGTCTATTGGATCTCACAAATTCAGTGTATTTTAACTTTCTAATTAATATAATAATGCAACCACTTCTGTGCAGAACCAGGCCATCAATTCTGGAATTGAAGGAAGCATGACCCCAAAATGACCAACATAACCCAGAAAAGGGTCACAGCCACAAATTCAACCAAGCAGGCTCATTTTTGTCCTATCCTGAAAGACTCTACCCTTTAGATTCTAACTGTTGAACAATACAACAGGCACTATCTCATACCAAAGATAGGCATCATATAGTGGTTTCACCAGAACTTAATGGTCAATCTAAAAAGGAGGTACAAATGGTGGGAGAGACACCAAAATATTTAGTTTTTCCATTATCCACTGTTTTCATAAATGGAGTAGAATCTGGCAGTGTATACCAATATAAATACTTATGAAAACTGGTCAACTACATGCAAAAAAAACTACTCAGATCTCTATTTAATGCCATACAAAAACATCAAATCAAAATGAATGAAAAACCTTATTAACAGACCGAAACCACAAGGCACAATGTAGGTAGAACATTTTGTGTCACTTAAGGTTAAGTTATCTTCGAAGATAAAACACCACTGTCAAACAAGTGGAATCAATAATAAAAATTAAATTAAGAAGCTTCTGCATAGAATGAAAAATAAACTAACCTAGGAATGCAAAATATGTTCACTCAATACTTACCCGGTAAGGATTTATTATGCAAAATGCACTATCACTGGCTAAACCTTAACAGGAAAATATACCTAACTTTCTCCATAAATGGGAAGAGAAATTGAACAGAGAGATAGTTCCTCCAAGAATAAATACAGAAGGCCAAAAGATACATGGAAAATTGCTCCACATAATTAACCATCATAAAACTGCAAATGAAAAAAATGAGACAATGAGGTATCAACTAAGACTGGCACATATCACAAAGAACAACTAGTGCTGGTGTGGATGTGGTAAAAAAAAAAACTACTGATATTACTTTAAAAAAACTAGAGATTGAGTTTTCATATGACCCCACAATACTCTTCCTTGAAATATACATTGGGAGCCCCAAAACAAAATATTCAATAGCCCTTTGTATCCCTATGTTTACAATAGCCAGAATCTGGATAAAACCTAAGCACCCTGTAACAGATGAGTGGAGGAAAAAATACGTTTTTAAAAATGAAGGTTTGTAATGTTTTTTTACATAAAAGAAAGTGAAGCCAACTCAAAATCCAGACTCCAGAAAGAGAAATAATGAAAAGAGATTTGTGGAAAAGAAAATATGTGAGAATTTTATTAAAATAAGGAGAGGAATTTCTCCACTGATGCTGGAGGTCCAATGGTGAAAAATAAAATCACATAGAACACATTGAAAACAAAATGCTAAGATCTGAAGAGAAAAATTAATTGTTTAAGGCAATTTGAAGGGGGAGCGAGTCCAGAGGGCCCGGTGGGGGAGCATGTGGAGGTCGCCATCTCTCCACCACAGCCTAGGCACACCTAAGAGACAGGGTTCTTGGATACAAAGGGTGGACAACCTAAGTTGACACCTCAGTGCTCAGACACACTAGATACCATACTCAGTTTGCATTATTAAAATGTCTTGATAAAACACTTTAATATACCCTTTATCTCTGGGTTATGGCCTCTATTAGGACCTGAAGCATGTGACCAGCTAGACCACTGAAGCAGTCAACTGTGACCCACAGACTTACATTATAGGACCTACTCATTGAACACGTCTAGACAAATTAACATTTCCTTTCTCTTTTCTCTCTTCTCACTACTTCTTTCTTTATCCCTTTTCTTCTTCTACCTTTTCTTCACTATCATCAATTCAATCAATGTCAAATAAAAACCACACTGCTACTTTCTCTTTAGGAAAGGAAATTCAATACATAAGATACAGTGGACAATACTACATAGGGTAGCCACCTACATAGACAGGCCTCACTAACACATTGTTTAGTACTCGAGATCCAAAACCTATGTGTATCCTAAATTGCTCCAGTCATCACCTAATCCTAAAACCCTCATTCAGAAAGGCCCAACCCCTCACTCCCTAAAAAATGAGAAAACCTCCCAAATTTGACACACTGACCCAATCTCTCTTAGTGGATTTATTAGTTTCTTTACCTTACTTTTACTATATTTACCTATTTTTCTGTTTTCCTCTTATTTCTTGCCCTCTCATCCTCTGTTTCTTAAGCTATACCTAAGCTAACTATTCTTTGTTTCTATGTGGGCATGAGCACACAGAGAGAGGACTCCTCCATGAGAGCCAAACCTAAATTGTAAACAACCCATGACTATAGTGTATATAGCCCCTCCTATATACTCTCCCTTCTCCCCCTTTAGAAATCCTACTATCCCGTCACCCCCCAACCCCAACCTGATATCCCATGTTATTAAAGCTCTTTACCCTCAGTTCTTAACCCATTAGGTATCAAGACAGACCCCCTACCCCAATAGGCCATTACCCAGAACCCAAGCTAAGGGATACCCACTCAGACCCACACCTCGTCCCCAGCAAGAAACTACAACCAAAACCCCTGCTGACTCATGCTGTTTGGCCCTCCTTTTCACCTGTCCCAAACGTGGACTGTTGTTTGATATAGGACTCAGTTCCAGAAGGATCCCCAGAGCAAGAACTCTACCCGAGACCTCTCTGCAGCAAATCTTTTCTCAATCTCAAGAAGAATAGGGTGTGTGATGAAAATGTGCCCTGGATCCCACACCCCACAAGAAAATCTCAAAAGACAATGGGGAAGCGTATATTTCCTTTATAAGTTTAAGACCTATATAATACCTCAACATGTTTATCCCCAAATGGAAGGTAGTCTCCTATTCCCAAATGGAAGGTAGTTCCCTTAATTACTTTTTAACTCATTTTTTAAATTTATATATTTCCACAAGCCTGACTGTCTGCAAGCTGTTTACCCACCGTTTCACCTCAGAATTGTCGGCTAGACAGGGTGGCAGACGCGTGCTCCGAGCTGGAAGAGAAAGGCCTCATCCTTCATCCCTCTATCAGTCAACCTCTTCAGGGACTGACTTGCAACAGCAACTACTTGATCTAAGAAGTTGTCTTACATTACCATCTAAAGATAGGATGAAGATTTGTAATCCACTTTAGTCAAAATAAAAATTATTAAAAGTTGTTTAATGCAGTGGTCCTCTCTGACTGCCAAGCCTAATCCATAAACAACAATGTATATAACCCCTCTGATATATTTCCCCTCCTCCACACCAGAGCCCCTTCTACTCCCTAATCTCCCAATCCGGATTTGTTATCTTCCCCTTAATTAACCCTCTTTACCCTCAGTTCTTTAATTTGTTAGGCACCAAGACCGACCTCCTGCCCCAACAGATTCTACCCTTTCACACACTCCTACAAAGCTCATTATTACTCCTTTACTCTCTCACCCCCAACAATCAGTACCTCATATTTACCCTTTTTAACTTCAGTACTACAAGGTTCTAATCACAGACCAAAGTCGTGCATTGTATTTAACAACCCCCAACTATTTCAAAAGACATAAAATGGACACATATGTCTTTTGAATATTTTGTGTATTTTCTTTAAGATGTCAGCAATGGGACTACTGAGAATTGTGCTTATGGGTGATTGTCCTTCCACTGTAACTTTACCTTGTCCTCTTTCTTTGTATCTTTGTTCTCACAATTAAAAATAAAAATTAATAAAAAAAGTTGTTTAAGGCAACTCATTGTAAAATGAATTGTTAAGAATAATGAATTGGGGCCAGAGAGTTAACATGGATGTAAGAAGTTTGCCTTTCATGCAGAAGGTCATTGGTTTGAATCTCAGCATCCCAAATGTCCCCTGAAGTTGCCAGGAGCAATTTCTGAGCATAGAGTCAGGTGTAACCCCTGAGCAATGCTGGGTGTTACCCAACACACAAAAAAAAGAATAATGAATTGTTTAAGATAAATTTAAATCAGCAGAATAACAAAGTTTGCATTAGATTTCATAACACATCTATAAAGAAGATAATGTGAAAATGTTTCAAAATTTTATATAAAAACTGTAACCAGGGGTCCCTGAAGCTCAGCAAAACTTTTTCAAGTGTCCTCTCTGCCTACTCTGCCTGCTTATGCCTTAAACTTGATCTTCTGTGGCTCTATCACCAGGAGGGCTCCCCTTCCTTGCAGGTGAGTTGACCTGCACACAAAGGGTGGAGCCAGAAGAGTGTGGCTGCACACATCATTTAGCCAATGAATACCACCACAACATGTAGAAAAATCCACAATACAAGTGTGACAGTGGGGAAATAAGGTAGGCCAGAACCAGGCATAGAAAATAAAGATGGCAAATCTGATGACCCGACAATGGCCAATCACCTAGTTAGTCTCTCAGATATGGAGTTTAGAGAAGAAATATGGAGAATGTTCACAAAACTCAAAGAAAGCAAAGATTAAGTTGAACAAAACACTAATGAGAACCAAGAAAATGTGAAGATAGAAATCAGAAAACTCCAAACTGAAATAACAGGTCAAATAATAAGTCTTAAAAACTCAGTAGACAAATTGAAAGACTCAATGGAAAACCTCTCCAGAAGGGTAACAGCAGCTGAGGATAGAATTAGTGAGCTGGAAGCTGTGATGTATAACAACTCCATACAGCAGAAGAGATTGGAAAAAAGTCTTAAAACAAATGATCAGACAATGAAAAAATTACTCAAAGAATGTGAACAGATGACAATAGACATCTTTGTCTATTTGCTCAACAGAAACAATTTAAGAATCATTGGAGTCCCAGAGACCCAGGAAGAAAATCTCCAGGAAAAATCAATGGTCAAGAACATCATTAAAGAGAAATTACCAGAGCTAAATAATACATGCGACCAAATCCTGCATGCCCAAAGAATGCCAACTAAAAGAGACTCCAGTAAAAACACCCAAAGACACATCCTAGTCACAATGATGAATCCCACAGATAGAGAGAGAATACTGAAAGAAGCAAGATCATAAAGGGAAATTACGTTCAAGGGAGCATCCTTGAAACTTACAGCAGACCTGTCACAAGAAACACTCAAGGCCAGAAGGCAGTGGTGGGACATAGTGACAAAACTCAATGAAATAAATATGTGCAGCAGGAAGAAATCACTCCCCTAAACATATGTGCACCAAATGAAGGGCCAGCAAAATATTTAATACAGTTGTTGACAATTCTGAAAAAGAATATTAATAATAACCAATAATTGTGTTAATAATAATAATTGTGTTAATAATAATAATTGTGTTAATAATTGATTCAGAGCCTTGTGGTCAGTGAAGGTAGCCTGAAAAATTTCTATCCTCTTGATTTTATGGAGGTATGTTTTATGTGCCAGCATGTGGTCTGTCCTGGTGAATGACCTATGTACGTTGGAAAAGAATGTTTATTCAGGTTTCTGAGGATGGAGTGTGCTATACATATCTACTAGGCCTCTTTCCACCATTTATCTTTTCACGTTTAGTATATTTTTGTTGGTTTTCAATCTGGTTGATCTATCAAGTGTTGACAGGGTCTTGTTGAGGTCTCCCACAATTATTATGTTATTATTGATATCCTTTTTCAGATTTGTCAACAATTGTATTAAATACTTTGCTGGTCCCTCAGTGGGTGCATATATGTTTAGGAAAGTGATTTAATCCTGTTGTACATATCCCTTGATTAGTAAAAATGTCCATCTTTGTCCCTTATATCTTTTCTGAGTATAAAGTTTGTGTCATCTGATATTAGTGTGGCCACTCTAGCATTTTTAAGGGTGTTGTTTGCTTGGATGATTTTCCTCAAACCTTTGATTTTGAGTCTATGTTTGTTCTGACTATTCTGGTGTGTTTCGTGTAGGCAGCAGGTTGGGTTCAGTTATTTTATCCATTTCACCACTCTATCTCTTAACGGGTGCATTTAGTCCATTGACATTGAGAGAGATAATTTTCATGGGCTTTAGTGCCATCTTTGTTTAGAAGTTTGGTGTGTTTGTTGGTCTATCTTCTCTTAAATTATACCTTTCAGTTTTTCTTTTAAGGCTGGTTTTGAGTCTGTAAAGTTTCTTAGCTGTTGTTTATATGTGAAGTTTGTATACTTCCTTCAAACCTGAAAGTGAGTTTTGCTGGGTGCAGTATTCTAGGTGAAACATTTATTTCATTGAGTTTTGTCACTATATCCCACCACTGCCTAATACCACTCTAGCACCAACTTGTGCCAGTTTTGATATGACATTTTGACAACAAAGAAATAGCAAGAACATGGGACTTGAGAGTTAGCATGGAGGTAAGGTGTTTGCCTTGCATGCAGAAGGTCGGTGGTTCAAATCCCGGCATCCCATATGGTTCCCTGAGCCTGCCAGGAGCGATTTCTGAGAGTGGAGCCAGGAGTAACCCCTGAGTGCTGCCGGGCGTGACCCCAAAATAAAAAAAAATAATAAATAAATAAAAATAAATAGCAAGAACTTGATCTAAGAGTGGGTTGTCCTATCTAATCACGTAATGGTAAGATGAAATCAGAAGACATGGCATCCTTTGATCTAGCAAAAACCAAGATTGCTAACTACAGAAGACTGACTTTGACAACCATGACTGGGCAGAACTTATACTGGGACCAAAATGAAAGACCATAGCCTAGGCTTCTCTCTAGGATTTGTACAATAATCAATATCTCTAATTCTAGATGTCTGACTTTGACAAAAACGACAGAGCAGACCTTTATCCTAGGATCTGTGCAAAATCCAAGACCACCAGTTACAGAAGACTGATTATAACAACAGTGTTAAAACAGAACTGCTAGAACCATGAAGAAAGATGCTATCCTAGGCTTCATCCTAAGACTTGTGCACATACCAAGATCTCAAGTTAGAGGCCTGATTCTATCATCCACAACTGAGAGAAAAGGTTCCTGGTAACATAAGAAGTCCTTGGGGTGTGAAAAGGAGCTTGTATGCAGCCTGTAGTTATTCCCATGAAAGTATGTTTCAAGGACAGAGAAACCATGTATCTTTTAGGCCAAGGAAATTCCCTAATTTTCCCAATGTACTGTGTCTATACAAAAACAAAAACAAAAACAAAAAAAACTTTGTCATACCAGCCCTCTTTTTTTTTCTTTTCTCTTCTTTTTTTTCTTTTATTCTCGTGGTTATTGTTTAGGTGTTGAAATTGTTACTGTGGTGAGATTTTGTAGTTGCTAGTTTTGGTCTTTTGTTTGATTCTTGTTTCTCTTTTTGTTTTGTCTATTTTGTTTTTGTTGTAAGTTTTTATTTTTTGTATTTTTTGTTTTGTGTTTTTATGGTTTTTCCCTTTCTTCTTTTTAAATTGATATTTATAGCCTATAGACAGACTCCCCCAGTTTTTTTTGTTTGTTGTTTTTTTTTGTTCTCTTCTTTTTTTTTCAAACAGAACAACATATCTTGAATTATCTTGCTCTGCCTCATAAATTGAGGGGGGAAATGGATGGTACCAGAAACAAATAGTCTTATGAACATTGAGTAGAAATAAAAAAAGGATCAGACTTAAACACCAAACCCAAAGTCAATGACAATAGAATCAATAGCCAATCTTCAACAAGCTATACACAGAGGGGACCAGTTACCCTAGCAGTCTGGGGAGTAAAGGAGGAGAATGTTGGTAACTGGGGTGGAGAGAGGATAACAGTGGTGGTGGGAATACCCCTGATTCAATGCCACTATGTACTGCAAATATTACTGTGAAAGATTTTTAATTCATGTTGGTCACAATAAAATTTATTTTAAAAAAACTTTATAGCAGTTGACCCTGTCATGCTTTCCCAATAGTACTTTCACATTTCAACTTCAGACTGTTTATGACAAAATCAATCATTTTATCTTTAATTTTATCCTGAGGATATATATATTACATCTAAAGCCATAATTTTATCCTGAGTAGTAGACAAATATTAATTCGAATAGCTTCAATTATATCTCAGCTTGTCTAAGTTGGAATTTGCGTTTTATTCAACAACTTCTATCATTAACAGATTTGTAAACCACAGTGCCTAAATTTCGTAAAGTATAAAAATAAAATATGAAGAGTCTTTGAGGCCCTCAAAAAAGAGAAGTACCAGTAGCCAGGATGAGGTGATTTTCCAGCCACTCTGGCTGGGCTCTGCTAGCTACACAGTACAAAAAACACTGAAGCAGAAAAGATGGGCAGAAGGCTCCTCTTTGAGTCAAAAAAGACATTTACACCCCAGTTCACTCTGAGGGAAAAAGAAGCATCAATAAAGAAGAGAAGGGAAGGGTCATCTTATCACAGCTGTCTCCTTTAAACAGTTTGAAGAAACTGAAGCAGACAGAAAGATCTGGAAAAGACTCCTCTTTGACAGAGAAGAGATATTTTATCCCATGTCAGTGTTTCCTAGGGGAAAAGAAGCATTAGGTACCTGGATATAGAGAGGGAGGGGTCTTCTAACCACACGAAGTCCAAAGAAATTGAGTCAGAAAGACTGGCATTGATTGGGCTTCTTTTTGACTCAGAAGAGATATTTTAATCCCAGGTCTTGGTGCCCCTAGAAAAAATTGGCGCCCACTACTTTGTTCTGAAGCTGTGCATTTCTCTGAGAAAATGAACCCAACCACAACACACACACACACACACACACACACACACCCATACACAAACATTATTGCACTACAGAGGTGTAAATGGGAAAGTGAAGCTGAACCCTACCACACTTAGTACATGAAGATGGTAAAACTACAGTCTTCACTGTGGTTTGCAATATTGTTACTAAGGGGTATCTTGCCTATTATTTCTTTCAGAACTAAATTGTTATCCAGAGTAAACACTTACAGCTATCATTGTCATAGTGGTCCCTTCTATTACCTAACTGCACTCTCCTTCTCTTTGAGGGAAGCTTCCTACCATGGATTGGTCCTCCTAACTCTCATTCCTATTTTCTCTGGATATTATTACCATACTATCTTTTTCTATATTCCACAAAAAAGTATAATCATAATATGTCTATTCTTCTCTGGTTCATTTAGCAAACACAATAGTCTCTATATCCACCCATGCATAATCAAATTACATGACTCCATTTATCCTAACAACTGTGAAATATTCATTGTGTAGATATAACAAAGATTTTTTACCTTCTCTTCTGTTCCCTTACATGTCTACTCTAACCCACTGAACCAAAAAGCTAGTTTCAGTACATTAACATATGTTTTTATAATTCTTGCCAATTTAGGATATTTGGCAGGAATGTGTAAAAATATATGTAAAACCATGTTCTCATCTTCAATATCTTCAATCTCTTTCTCATTGGTGGTGAATCACAGGGTATAGGCAGGGAGACAAAAGAATCTGATAAAATTATGATGATACAAGAGAATCTGATAAAAATTATGATGATGATGACTGTCTTTAAAAATAACTATTTTAGTAAAGATACAGCTACCAAACATTTTTTTTTGGTTTTTGGGCCACACCCGGCGGTGCTCAGGGGTTATTCCTGGCTGTCTGCTCAGAAATAGCCCCTGGCAGGCACAGGGGACCATATGGGACACCGGGATTCGAACCAACCACCTTTGGTTCTGGATCAGCTGCTTACAAGGCAAACACCACTGTGCTATCTCTCCAGGCCCAGCTACCAAACATTTGACAGTAGCCACTCTGGAGGAATACTGCCTGGTCAAGAGTATAAGAGCATCACCCAGATCAACAGGATCAACAGTGACTACACTCATATGCTGCTAAGAGTTCTTCCATATTCCAGCTTCTTGCAAATGAGGACAAGTATATTTATTATATATGTAATGCTATGCTCAGATCTGCTGACATAAATATCTTATTAAATATATTCCTGTTTCTACTACCCATCTCTGAGGTCCTGTGTCAGTCTTAAGAACTTTGGGATTCCTAGGAGTCACTCACTTTGCTAAGGTATTGATGTATGTCACTTTAAAATTCTTGTTACTATATCAGGCCTTCGGCCCTTCTAGTATCTCTGTCTGGATTTTCATTTCATTTCTTTTTGTTGTTGTTGTTGCTGTTGTTGTTTTTGGCCACACCTGGTGGTGCTCAGGGGCTACTCCTAGCTCTGTGCTTAGAAATCGCTCCTGGCAGGTTAGTGGGACCATATGGGATGCTGGGGATTGAACCCGAGTCCATTCCAGGTCAACCACGTTCAAAGCAAATGCCCTACTGCTATACTATCACTCTGTACCCATAAAACCAATATTTTTTTGGTTTCTGTGCCATATTATTGGCACTCAGGGGATACTCCTGGCTCTGATTTCAGAAATCACCCCTTGCAGGCTCGGGAGACCATATAGAATGCTGAGGATCAAACCTGTGTGCAAGGTAAATGCCCTACCCAATGTGCTATTACTCTTGATTTTCTGTCAGGAATTTCTGCTGCATTTCTCTTAACACCATAGGGAAATAACCATAGAATTAAGACTTGATCACTATGTGTCCACACATTTTTCAAAATTTTATCTTGAAAAATATTAAAAAGAAATGCAGCTATATTAATTCATAGAGCACATGTGCCTGAGTTTTATTCCTTTTAGCAAGGGGCAGATAGCTTTTATTCTCACTTCTTTTTTAAATATCTTTATTTAAACATCTTGATTACAAATATGATTGTAGTTGGGTTTCAGTCATGTAAAAAACACCCCCCTTCACTAGTGCAACATTCCCATCACCAATGTCCCAAGTCTTCCTCCTCCCCACACCACCCCATCCTGTACTCTAGACAGGCTTTTTACTTCCCTCATTCATTTACATTTTATGATAATTCTCAGTGTAGTTATTTCTCTATCTGCACTCATCATTCTTTGTGGTGAGCTTCATGTCGTGAGCTGGACCTTCCAGCCCTCCTCTCTTTTGTTTCTGAGAATTATTGCAGAAATGTCTTTTATTTTTCTTAAAAACCCATAGATGAGTGAGACTGATAGCTTTTTATAATTTTTTTTAAAAACTAAATCACTATCAAGGGATGAATAGCTTTTTCTAGAGATTTTCATCTATCAAGTCAAGTCTTTTATTCATCCACACTGTAACTTTAGTACTCTAGTTGTCATTCAGTACACAAGGAATCAATGAGAGAAAATTTTATAGTATTGATTTTTATCAACAAACTACCAGGAGTAATTAAAGTGATACTGTTAAGATGGCTAGGGCAAAAAGAATATGAATAAAATCTTACTCTTTAGTCTTGTCTTCTCAGTGATATCACATTTTTCTCACGTAAGAGGTAGCCAAGTTGGAGTACAAAGAATATTTGATAACCAGTAATTTGTTGCCGCCCATATTCTTGCCAATCATACTTGCCATCTCCCTTTTGATGACTCTTCATGAACAAATTTCAAACCTGATAACATTTTCTGTGTGGAATCTGTGAGTGTAGAAATAAAGGGCTCTTTTGTTTTTACTATATAGATTTAGAACCTTCAAGTATCTTGATATTTCTACTTCTGAAATCTTAAATATTCTTTTGAGTACCTACATTTATCATCTCTATCATTGTCATCAAAAAGTTTAAAGATTTTTACTTTAACAGCTATACATAATAATCTCTATCACCAGGAACCCTTCTTTCAAAAAGTGGTAGATCAAGAATCTATTTTTCTTCAAGCGTAAAAGATGACTCAGAAACTAGGGTTTGATGTAGGTGAATGGGGGAAATAAGTGCCTGCAACTGTGTGTTCAAGCAAACACCACAGACACAAGCATAATTTTTAAGTCTCCAATGGTCCACCAATGAATTTTTTATATTAAAGTCGAGCTTTTATCCTCAGTAATTACTTTCTAATTAATGCCTTCAGTTTTATTGATGTGATATTTTTTCATTTCTGATTTCAATTTAACCTCAAAATCATCTCAGGATTCACCAAGATAGACATGATCAGAGAAGTCAAAATGGTACACACCAGTGAAAAAGGGCAGTATTATAATTCACCATCACAAATATAAAAAGGTTGTAGTTAAAATCTCAGTATTTTGGGGACTAGAGAGTTAGCACAGCGATAAGGTATTTGCCTTGCATGCAGAAGGACAGTGGTTCGAATCCCGGCATCCAATATGGGTTTGATTTCTGAGCACAGAGTCAGGAGTAGCCCCTGAGCGCTACCAGGTGTGACCCAAAAATAATTCTCAGTATTATGGGGGCTGGAGCAGTGGCTCAGGCTGTAGGGCATTTGCCTTGCATGCGCTAACCTAGGACGGGCCGTGGTTCGATACCCCAACATCCCATATGGTCCCCCAAGCCAGGGGCAATTTCTGAGCACATAGCCAGGAGTAACCCCTGAGTGTCACCAGTGTGCCCCCCAAAAAAACAACAACAACAAAAATCCACCTCAGTATTTTCTTCATCCTATTATGTCATGTTAACATAACCAACAAAAGAGCAACATATTCCCTAGCAGGTGTACAAGGCTCTGCACATGGTCCACTGATGCTAAAACTCCAGTGGTAACTACAAAAAATTTTCTGTATCTAGATGGTCCTGGGTCGGCTGCTTGCAAGGCAAATGTCGCTGTGCGATCTCTCTGGCCCCCAGACCAAAAATTCTTAAAAAGAAATAGCCATTATTTTTTCCTATTACCCTTTGACACAGAAATATTGGAGTTTTGTTTGTATTTTGTTTGTTTGGGGACCACACCCACCAGTGATCAAGCTTTACTGTCAAGGATCACTCCTGGTTTTACTCTGAGGAATCACTCCTGTTTGAGCTCAGGGGACCAGATAGGGTTCTAGAGGCTAAAAAAAAATGATAACTGTGTGCAATGCAGAGTCATACTCTGTACTACTATTCAGCCCCTGGAACTATTGGGGTTAAGAATAAAGCATGAAATAATTTTCATTGATAAAACTATCCATGATTCCAAAAGTGCTATAGATTTCCAGTAAAATATGAACTCTCTTTAACTAACAAATCTAAAGATTTTTGACTCTATTGTCTATATTACAAATGAATAATGAAACCTAGAGAGAAAATTATCTAATTTCACATGAAGTCGGTGAAAGAACAGAAACCAGAAGTCATGTCTGTGAAATTCTAGTAGCACATAATCATTGCAGAAGGAAATATCTAAAGATACTATTTTCCCTAAAACCTTTTTTTAGCTTTTTGGGCCACACCCAGTGATATTCAAGGATTACGCCTGGCTATGTACTCAGAAATCGCTCCTGGCTTGGGATGCTAGGGGATCAAACCGCCGTCCATCCTAGGTTAGTGCATGAAAGGCAGACGCCCTACCACTTGTGCCACCGTTTTGGCCCCCCTAAAAACTTCTAAAGTTATCTCATACAAGAGGAGTCAGTAAGCAAAATTTAAGTTTATCTTATCAAAAATCTTCAGAAGGGGCTAAACAAAAATGAGATAATACACCTGTCTTCATAGGAAAGTCATTTTTTTTTTTTAAAAAAAGTGCATCACCAGATGAGAAGGGAAGCATAAATTTCCTCCAGGGAAGTTTCTCTATTTTTCTGGACGAAATATTCTTGAAATATTTTTACCCAAGGCTCACATAAAAAATGTCCACAACCACAACACTGTTGGTGGGATTTGCTCTAATTCACTGTCGATATGTACCTTAAATATAACTGTGAAAGATTTATAATTTAAAAATAATAAATAAATAAAATTAAAATTAAAAAATGTCCATAATTAGAGACATATATAAATGCTTTATTCCAAAGACACTGCATAGACATCTCCAACTATTAGAAATGCTTTAAAATCCTGCAATTCATAATATAAAATTCCTGCTATAAAGCTCTATGCTACCTCTTTGTTTTGAATATAATTTTGGCCCTTATATTCTTATCATTGACGCTGTTTCTCAGGAAGAAAAAACAGTCACTCACCCACATTGGCTAGTAGCTCATATGTCCTATAGCATTATAGTGACTATTGTTTAATTTCTTTTTCTCACAAAACTACTTGGTGGAATTTGATGAAAGACCTAATTATAATGAAATAGTATAAATAAGTAATTTAGTATTGTATATTTCTTGCTTTGTGGAGAGTAACTTATATAATATAATTGTACCTGAAATGGAAATGGAATAGAGAAATGTTGATCAAGAAAACAGGCTTATCCTATAGAATCTTCATTCCAATGGAGGAGTCAAACCTAGTACTTTAAATGATTCAATAATAGTTCAAGATGTATAGGAGCTAAAGAATATGTACCAATTTTTAGACAAGGAATGTTCGGAGAATGGAAGAAAATTTGTAAATTGACTTTCAGAAAACTGTATAGGGATAAGAAATGTGAGAAATAAATGTATAGGCAGATAAAGGTGGAAAAAGAGGTCAGAGAATAAAGTTCATAAGAAAACAGTGGGAAATTAGTATGTCAGGTTTTGTTTAGAAATCAAAATTGAGTGGCAAGGATGTGAGGTTTTTAGCTCTGTTGTTTTGAAAATATGAGAATTCTTTTATCATTGCTGAAATACACTGAAAAGGGAAGAAGGTAAAAAAGAAATAAATTAAGTATTTTTAGTTTTAATATAGAAAATTTTTATTTACGCACCATGATCACAAGCATGATTGTAGTTGAGTTTCAGTCATAAACAGAATACCCCACTTCACCAGTGCAACATTTCCACCACCAATGCCTCCCCTCCTCCCCTATCCCTGTCTGTATTTGAGACAGGCGTTCTACTTCTAATACAGTGACTGTCCCTTAAGGGTATTTACATCATATCTTGGATATGTACTACACTTTAATAAATATATCTACCATCTCAAGTCAGAAGTGTTTGTGAACTTGATTCTTGTGTATCTCTTCACAGATATGGACAACCCCTTCGCCCTATTTCCTAAAATGTATGCACACAGCACAAAATTATATCACAAAAATAGGTCTTACCTTCTTCTTGTCCCCTCAAATATACTGCTTTCCCCCCAGAATCACTGATAACTTATTAGTTCTTGATGTGTGATGGTAAATAGTTAATAAAAACTGAAAGCCTATTTGTGGTATATAAACTGCCCTGACCTGGAGTTGCTAGTCATGTGCCACACTTGGGGTATTTGACAAACTGACACTCTACCACATGGAGTGTCTAACTCAGCCTGTCAAATACACGGAGTGTGACACTGAAGGACACCAGGCCAAGGGTTTCAATTAGGGAAATATCTTCCTGGATGATGAGACTCTGAAAGAAAAGAAAGGAAAATGAATTACATACCTGAATCATACAGAAAAAGCAAATGCCCACTAAAGTAATAAAGAAGCTCAAATCTGGTTTATAACTAGAAATTATAGCCTGAAGGAAGACCTGTTGAGATTGCAAGCATATTCAGTGCTCAAATCAAGAATCTTGGGACTGAGTCCATATTTTTGGTCATAATTTTTTTATCAATATCCTTTATGAAACAAAAAGTAATTTGATCATTAACCTGTCTCCATTAACTAAAGATCAGGCCCAAGAGTCTGTGTCCATGCCCCTTTTCCAGCACTCTAAAATACAATATTTTCACAGTTTTGTAGTTTTAAACTTCAGCATTAATTTCAAATATATACTTGAATCTTGTCTATGGCACTAAATACCTTTAAATCTTTGGATAAAGTATTTTATTTCATTGAGCTACAGTTGACCATGCACCAAAGATGAGTACAACTATAGTACATACATCATAGGTTATTTTGTGAAGGACAGGAGAAAGATTATGTATGTAGCTCAGTATTTGTTAAACAACACCTTTTCAGGTGTTTATGATTCTTGAAGGAAATCTAGGACCATTGGCAATAGATTTAACAGTATCACAACAAATGAATCCAGAATTTCTTAAGGTGTTGCCTAATTTAGTCTTCTTCTCATCAAGAAGCATTGCATATATAAAAAGATGATTGTCTGATATCTTGTATAAATAAACAAGGTTTATTTTGGGTAAAGACACTTATTAAAGGTTGCAACCTTTAATAAGTTGCAACCTATATCATTTTATATATTCTCCAGTTTTCCTGATTCATAATTTTGTCTTATTTTTCAGCATATCTCTTTGTAGAAAGAAAAACCTCAAGAAGAAGGCAAAAGGCAGCAGAATAACTTAGAGTGATCTTTCAGCCAATAGTTAACAGAAAAATAAAAAAGCTTCAAGAACTGTATATAGGCTTGAAACCTCTGGGAACATTCCCTTGGTAACACCCAGAAATTGTTGCTAAAATTTCCAATTTTCTATTAAATTTCTGTCCTTTTTAGTTGTGGCACTTAGCAAATGATTTCATGAAAGTTTTGAATATTGCAAAGCAATCATGAAGTAAAAGTGCTCTGTCCCAACAAAAACAAAGAATTTGTACTTGTCTGGCAACAAGAAAGTAATATTTTATTATTTATTTCTCAGATAGTAGAACTAATGTTTGTGAGGTATTAGCATGTTCATTTATCTTGAGATCTACAAGTAACTTCAAATCTAATATTCTACACTATGTTTTAACCTTCTCATTTCTCTCTACATACTCCGTACATTAAAAAGTCACCTAGGAGTGTTCTTTTATACAAAGGAAAAATCATTGTCACAAGATTTTGCAAACTAGAATAAGGCAATCTTAGGTTCTAATATTTTTCTGAGCAACAACTAACTAATCATAATGTTAAGCAAGTATTTTCTTGTCTTATTTGAATATTACATAAGGATTATTAGTGAGACTTGTTTAGAAAGTGTTTGATGAGATTTACAATTCCTCAAATAGGATCTCTTAGGTTATTATCTGCAATACCTATAACCATGCATGTAAGTCATCCAGGAAAGATGATTTACCTCATTTGTTTTCAAAATAACTGGAGAGATGTAGATTGACAGATTTTTTCAATTACAACTTCTACTGATTTCTTGCTACAATAAAAAGACCTAGATGAACTGGAAGCACCCATAATTTCTACCATCATCACAAATAAAAGTGGAGTTTTATTACACTGAAACTTCAAGTCCCTTATAGACTTGAATTGAAGGAGTAAACATCTTGACATAAACCTAGGATAGCTTAATTTCAACCTTTGACATTACAGTACATGCTTATATACACATGCATGAACATATATATATATATTTTTTTTATAAAACTTCAAATAGAGAAAAGATGTGAAAGCAATAAGATGTTGTTTATGTGACTGGAAATAAATAACTTGAAATTTTCTTCTTTTCTTCTCTTACACTAAATAAAATATCATTTTCCTCATCAATAATTATCTATAGAAAGACATAAAAATATACTATTATTGAGGCAAATACTGGGTCAGTTTTCACAGAGGGTACTGTAGGGTATATAACAAAGAAAATATTTTAAAGTTTTAGTAGACATCTAGGGAACTTTGAAAACTATGAGGGCACCAAGTGTATGAAACATGGATGAGACAGAAAACTTTTTAAGATCATGCCTGAGTAGTTAATTATCTCCCCACAATAAGAAGACCCAAGTAGTTCTTCTACAAAGAAATTACTGCTACTTGATATGAGAACACTCACAAGTTGTATCAAAAGTAGAAGTTACCTGGAAATTTAATCACAGATCTATTACAGATTCATTATATAACTTGTGTAAATTCCTCTCTCCCTCTCTGTGGATCACAGATTTTCATGTATTTACATATTTTTCCTGATCATTCTTCCAGTTCTGAGATACTAAGTGGGATTAAAGAAACATAATCTTTCATTTTTCAGTCATACATTTCTAAGTTTGACTCACCACCAGCTTTTCCATGTAGACGTTTTGTTCCATCAAAATACATTCAGTATCTTTCTTACATTCTTTGTCCGCAAAGGGCTTGCTATAATCAAAATAAGATATATAAAAAGTAAAACATTATTTGAAAATTGTCCAGCTACTACTTATCTTATTAATGGAAAAGGCAGGTTAAGTCCCATATTGGAAACATACATTTGTATAAATTATAAAGCCATAATTTCTACTCAGATGTCCTGGCTCCTGATTCCAAAGAATATTTGCATTTCAGGTCCTTGTGTTGTGAGAAAAATGTCATCCTTTTCTTTTTGCCATTTAGAATTACTGACAGAGAGGACCAAATGGAGCCTTCTTACCCTCTTGATGTTCCCTATGGGGAGTCAAAGGATGGACACATCTGAGCCATATTTGGTAGCCATAGACAATGCCCTTCTTGATAATTCAAAGAGAAAGGACAAATATATACTCTACCTGTTTCTGAAGAGGTGACTTGATCCCAGAGGGGAAACATATTCACTGATGACACATCAACATGCAGAGGAAAACGGGCTTTATTCTGTGAGAAGAAAGTTCATGTGTTTTGAAAAAGCCTTGTTACCTTTAAGAGGAAACAAAAATGGGGAAGATAAGGCTGGGGTTAGCCAACGGAAATCTGGATACAAAATGACAAAACAATGTTGTTATGAAAGGGTTTGCTACTGTAGCAACAGTTCCTATTACCGTGTATCAGCTCACTCTTAGCTGACTTCCAACAGCTATTGGTTTTCTACATGTCAGAGTTGGAGAAGAAAGCCCCTGATTGCCCTTTTCCTGCATAAGAACTATAGAAATTTCTAAAGAATCGCAGAGAAAATTCTAGAATATCAGAGATAAGGCATCATTGAATAATTATCCTCAATGCCAAATTTGAATAACTGTCCAACTGAAGATTAAAAGAAAATGTCTTTCATAAGAAAGTCAATACCATAGCTAAAATTTAACTTTATGTCTATCAACTCCAAGTACTATATTCTCCCACTCTGTCAGAAAGTTTTTGGGTCCTAAAACTCCATTTTAGCTTCACTGCCACTGATACATAATTTTCAGGACAGTTCAAAATGAAAATTAGCAAGCCCATTAAAATACTAAAGATGTAAACTACAGAATCCTTAAAATTAACATTTAATTTTATTTTCCTGTTTAATACTTTGTTTAATACTTTTTCATTGAATCACTATGAGATATAATTACAAAGTTGTTCATGATTGGGTTTTAGTCATACAATATTTAAAAGCCAAATCTTTTACCAGAGAACATTTACCACCATCAAAGTCTCTAGTTTCCCTCCTGCCTTCCCTCATGCCCTCTCTCTTATCCTTCCCACTTCCTGCCTCAATATAAGGTTTTTATTCTCTCTTTTTGCTTTTTTCCCTTTATATAGTGCAATTTGCAATACTGTTACTGATTACAATATTGCAATATTGTTAGTTATGTATCATGCATATCACTATACTACCTTTCAGCACCCAAGTTTTGTTCTGAGTGATCATTTCAATGTTCCTTGTTGTAGAGGTCCCTTCTTTTACAACTGCTCATCTCAAATACTCCTATTATGCCATATGTGGCAAGATTTCTACCTTTGACTGCTTCTTCAGGCCCTTGTCTATTTTGTCTCTTAATAATATTACCATAAATGAATGTAGTCATTCTATGTCTATCATCTCCTTCAAACTCTTGGGCAGGTATTTTACTTCACTCTCTTTACTTTTTGACACTGTGGTTTGCACTTCTGTTAATGAATGGGTACCATGCAAATAACTTTCAACACCCAGTTCATGTCCAGAGTGATCAGTTCCAACTCTCATAGTCATAGTGGCCCCTTCTCTGCTATAACTGCATTCCTACACTCTGTGACAAGCTTCCTACATGGACCAGTACTTTTTTTTTTTTTTGGTTTTTGGGCCACACCAGGCAGTGCTCAGGGGTTACTCCTGGCTGTCTGCTCAGAAATAGCTCCTGGCAGGCACGGGTGACCATATGGGACATCGGGATTTGAACCAACCACCTTTGGTCCTGGATCGGCTGCTTGCAAGGCAAACGCCACTGTGCTATCTCTCCAGGCCCATGGACCAGTATTCTTGGCCCTCATATCTATCAGTCTTGGGTGTTGTTACTAAATTATTTTTATATCTCAAAAATGAGTGTGATCTTTTTACATCTACTACTCTCCTGAGTCATTTCACTCAGCATATTATCTACCTATCTAACCATTCAACACTTAATTTTCATAAGACTTAACATTATGAAAATTCTGGGTTTGTCTCCTAAGCATTGGGGCTGGGACACATTCCATTCATTTTTGGTCAATTGAAACAATAAAAAAGCTCAAGGATGCTGTACTTCTTAGAGTCTGCCATGACACTTGATTTTTGAAGTTCTGTGGCATATGAAAATGTTTGTTAGATTACCTGAATATCGCTATTATGGTTCAATCTAAAAGGCCATGCTATATCATACGGAAAAGAAAAAAGGAAGGTAATGTCTACTGATGTGCTGATAACTTTATATTTGTTATCACATTTAATAAACAATTTTGTATGGATATATTAATATTCCTACTTTTGGTAATCAAACTGAAGATAATGGAGATCAAGTGATTGGCCCAAAAGCATACAATTAGTAAGTTATAAGAAGGGTAGTTTTTTCACTCCAATCTTTCTGACCCAAATATGATTTTGTGTCAAATGTTCTGCATAGCTCCAAATAAAAGTGTGGAAATCATTGATTATGAGATTGAAGAACTGGTATTTACATTCATTCATCTGTGAACTTTAGACTTCATTGGAAATGCAAAATCTGTAAAAAAAAATTAAACTAAAAAAATGTTAGTACCATTCAACTAAATTTCTTGGACCTTCCCATCAAGTGTCAGGAAAATGTAGATTCCTGATATGTCATGTTCTATGTTGAGGCCCCATTATAACATGGCATATATGTAGGAAATTTTTGTACATGTAACTGTCTTCAGTGGTTAAGTGACCATGTCTTAGTCTTTAATTTGCATGAAATATGTAGAATCTGTAGTAGTACTCATGTACAAGATCCAGCTTACATTCCTTCACTGAACCTTATTTTTACAATTAAATAACTAAAATTAAACTAGATGGCTAGTGTGGTCTCTCCAACTTGAACTTTCTGTAGCACTCATAATCATATCTATTCTTGATATTTTCTTACTTCCGTTTGCATGTCATAAAAGCTTGATAGATGTCCTGGGGCAGGAGTTCAACTAACCTCACATTACTCTGCATAAACCAGAATCATATATTCTAGTATATAAGAATAATGATGTATTCTTATACCAGAATAATGTATTGTTTAGTCTTCAAGGTTAGTTTCCTCAAATGCACCTTTCAGAAATATTTAGTTCCTTTTTTATATTTGTGGTTTCAGAACTTGGGGAGGAGGCAGGCTTTTCCTGTGGGTACTTTCCAAGGGAGGGGCCACTTTACTCAACTGATAGAATGCACACTGATCATTTTAGCTACCCACTAATTTATTTCCACATTTTTCACTATTTTCTCTTTACAATCAATACCTTCACATAGGCAATCATAATAGCTGTCATTTTGAAGTACATGAAAGAAAGTGCTTGGAGCCAGGAAGGCATACAAACTATGCTACTTATGCAGAAGGTCTGAATTAGTTTAAGAACCACTGGTCCTTAGTAATACTCTTTAACTCACACAAAAATATGATGGCAGTAAAAATCGCATGAAGTGTACAAAAATATTTTTGTGTGTTATCCAAGCAAATGGTAAAGAATTGTTTAATGTTGTATTGTCTTTGACCTGATTATGCCTAAAATGAGAGATGAAAGATGAAGATAAAGTTTTAAATGGAATGATCACAGGCAGCTAACCCAGTAGTCACACACAGTGTTAGAATGAAAAGTATACAGTTTCTATATTTTATAATTTAGCCACAAATAACAGATCCAACTTTATAACTTTTTGACAATATATTTAGAAAATTATTAATAAATAGTAACTAGAAAATAAATAGCTTCACTAAGCCATAATTCTCACACTATTTTCAAAAATAGTAGGTCAAAGAATATTGAAATATAGGCAGTCACCCAAGGAACTATGTATTTTTACAATATTTGACAAGTAAAGGTATAAGTATCTGAAAACCAGTTAACAAGGTTTGATTCTTTTAAGACTGGGACTGATGAGGTGTTGTGATTAGAAAAGTTTTCAGAGCCCTAACACCCCATGCCATCTGTGCTGCTCCCTTTAAAAGACATTTGCCTGAGATTTGCCCATAGTAATGTCCTTCTGCCCACTCATCCCAGATGCATAATCCAAGGTGCAGAGAAAAGTTTTCAGAGCCCAGACACCCCATGCCATCTGTGCTGCTCCCTTCAAAAGACATTTACCTGAGAGTTGCCCATAGTAATGTCCCTATGCCCACTCATCCCAGGTGCATAATCCAAGGTGCAGAACTTGACTTCAAGAGATGAATACTTATGCCCAGACTCCCCAAGCCATCTGTGTTGCTTCTCTTTCAAGCCTCGTTTCAAGAGTTTCCCATCCTGACAAAATTCTCCCCCCTCATCCAAGATGCATCATCTTAGGGTTGGAACCTGAAATCTGGAGCTGAATCACTATCCCCCTATTTCCCACTCTATTTGTGCCACTCCTCTTTCAAGGCTTTCATCTCAATGGTCACCAGTCCTAATTCCATATGCCCCCTCATCCAGGTGTAAAGTGTAAGGGTGGGACCTGACTTCTGAAGCTTAATTTCTATGCATGAAACTCCTCACAAAATCTGCAAGACTCCCCTTTGAATTCCTTCAGTCCAAGAGTTGTTCATCTTCTCTATCCAAAGCCAAGTAAATGCTATTATGTCAGTTTGAAAGCATTCCAATATATTTCTACAATTTCTAAAAAGATTAGCTCTAGCATTTTCTTCACTGTGACAGTTTACAGCCTCAAAGCACAAAAGATTAAACCATGAGAAGTTTTTAGCATATCAAATACTCCTGCATGGTTAGGAAAATAAACTGAATAGGAAATACAGCAGTAGCCACTATTGTATATTAAATTCAACAGATTTCTATCTTTAGTAAAGTGAACCTGAAACTTCACTAGTGCATCCAACATACTACAAAGAACAATGGAAGAAACAATGGTGGTCAACTATATGTGTAAATAGGGAGAGAAGCATAGGAATATATAGAAGCCAGTATAAATGTCTACGTCTGTTCAATGAAGACTTAAATTCAACATTAATGCTTTAGCAACAGAAATCAAGGGAGAATTGGTCAAGAATATTAACCAATCAGTAAGTTAGTAATTTAACAAATTTTATGAAGAACTCTTTCAGAAAATGAGAGAATTTATACAGATTTTATTGAACAAAATAAAGAACACATAAGCAAGTCATAGTAGCCAAATTAAAGACAGAGAACCCTGTATATGAAGCTGAAAACAAATTGCAAAACAGCATTTATAATGAGTCAATAAAAATAAAACATAATGTTGGAATAAAATAAAAGATAATGATTAAATACAAAAAAATTAATCTTGGAAATTCTCCTGAGAAGGCCAAGAAAGACTCAGCTAAAACTGTCTCCTAGATGTTCCACAGAAGACAGGTTTCCTCTCTCATTTTCTATGAAGGGGAGAGGTGTCTGGCACCTGCTGTGTGATAAGCAACAAGGACAGAGACTGAAAAATCTCTGCTGCTTTTGCCTATTTCTCTTCTGTTTTCTAAAATACTCTGATACGGCCAAGAAAGACCCAGTGAAAACTGTCTCCTAGAAGCTCCACAGCAGACATGGGCTCAAGAAGAGCTTTGCCCTTTCACTTTGCCTTGCTGATTCATGTATTTTCTAAATAATAAACTCCACTATAACATGTAAAAAAAATCACACAACAAGCATGACAATGGGGAAACTTTGTATGCAAACACCAAGCACAGAGAATGAAGATTATAGCTCTGATGATCCAAAAATGCAAACCATATGATTACTCTCTCAGATAAAAAGTTTATAATAGAAATATGGAGGATCAAAGAAAAAGAAATATGGAGGATCTTCATAGAAATCAAAGAAAGCATAAAACAAGCTGAAAAGAACACAAAGATTTAAATAAAAAAAAAACTCCAAACTGAAATAACAGGTCTGAAAAATGAGGTAGATGAACTGAAAACCTCAATGGAAAGCCTCTCCAACAGGGTAAATGCAGCCAAGAGCAGAATTAGTGAAATTGAAGATGGCATACAGAACAACTCCATACTTCAGAAGATATTGAAAAAGAAACTTAAGGCAAATAATCAGACAGTGGAAAAATTACTCAAAGAATGTTAAACAGATGAAAATAGAACTCTTGATAAACTCAACAGAAACAACATAAGAATCATTGGGGTTCCAGAGGCCTAGGAAGATGAAACCTAGGAAGAATCAACAATCAGAGACATCATTACAGAGAAATTCCCAGAGCTAAAGACTGCATACAACCAAATCCTGCATGCCCAAAGAGTACCAGCTGTAAGAGACCCGAAGAAAAACACCCCAAGACACATCCAACAGAAAGAAATATAATACTGAAACCAGAAATATCAAAAAGGGAAATTACATTCAAAGAAGCATCCTTAAGATTGACAGCAGACATGTCAAAAGAAACCCTCAAGGCCAGAGACAGTGGTGGGATATTGTGACAAGACTGAATGAAATGGAGGCTTCGACTAGAATACTGCACCCTGCCCCATTCACATTCAGGTTTGAAGGAATGACATAGTTTCACAGATAAGCAACAGATAAAAAACTTTACAGATGCAAAACAAACCTTAAAAGAAAATATGAAAGGTTTACTTTAAGACAAGACAGACAGACACACCAAACTTATACACAAAGATGATATTAAATCCCATGACAATCATGTCCCTCAACACCAATGGACTAAATACACCAGTTAAGATTTGGGACATTGGTGATGGGAACATTGCACTGGTGATGGGTGGTGTTCTTTACATGACTGAAACCCAAAAACAATCATGTATGTAATCAAGGTGTTAAATAAAATATATTAAAAAAGATACACAGAGTCTCAAAATGGATTAAAAAGATGAATCCAACCTTCTGCTGCCTACAATTAACACACCTGAATATTCAGAATAAACATAGACTCAAATCCAAAAGTTGGAGGAAAATCATACAAGGAAATAACACCCTTAAAAAAGATGAGTGGCCATATTAATATTACATGACTCACACTTTAGACTCAGAAAAGTTTTAAGAGACAAAGAAGGATATTTCGTACTAATAAATGGATATCTGCAATAGAAAGAAATCGCACTACTAAACATAAGCTCACACAATGAGAGACTAGCATAATATCTAATCAATTATAGAAAACTTTGAAAGAAGATATCAATAATAACATAAAAATTGTGGGAGACCTCAAACAGATGGAAACCCAACAAAAATTTACTATCCTTGAAAAAAGAAATGGAAGAAAGAGGTCTAGTAGATATATATAGGTGTAGTAGATGTATATAGGGCACTCCATTCCCAGAAACCTGGATTCATATTCTTCTCCAATATAGATGGGTCATTCTCCAGAATAGACCACATGCTGGAACATACAATATAACTTCATAAAATAAAGAGGATAGAAATTTTGCAGGCTACCTTCACTGACCACAAGGCTCTGAAATTAGATGAGAGGAAAATGTATAGCTTTGCAAGCACACATCAGGAATTAAGAGGGGGCATACTTGAATAGCTTAATGACACAGTATATAAAATTAGAAAATGATCAACAAAAGGAACCAAAAATAGGGATACAGGAAAAACAACAAAGCTTAGAGCAGAAATCAATGAAGTGGAAACCCAAAAATAAATCCAAAAGTTTAAAGAAAACTAAAAAGCCCTGCTCCAAGAAATAAGAGAGGACACACGGAAATGGAAACACTTACCCTGCTCATGGCTTGGAAGGATTAACATCATTAAAATGGCAATACTCCCCAAAGCATTATACAGATTTAATGCGATTCCCTTAAAAATACCCATGACATTCTTCAAAGAAGTGGATCAAACACTTATGAAGTTCATCTGGAACAATAAACATCCTCGAATAGCTAAAGCACTCCTAGGGAAAAGAAAAATGGGAGGCATTACTTTCCCCAACTTTAAACTGTACTACAAAGCAATACTTATTAAAACAGCATGGTATTGGAATAAAGACAGACCCTCAGATTAGTGGAATAGGCTTGAGTTCTCAGAGAACATTCCCCAGGCATACTATTACCTAATTTTTGACAAAGGAGCAAGAAATCCTAAGTGGAGCAGGGAAAATCTCTTCAACAAGTGGTGCTGGCAGAACTGGTTAGCCACTTGCAAAAAAGCGAACATAGACCCCCAGTTAACATCATGTACGAAGGTAAAATCCAAATGGATTAAAGACCTTGATATCAGACCAGATACCATAAGGTATATAGAACAACACGTCGGTAAAACACTCCATGACATTGAGACTAAAGGTATCTTCAAGGAGGAAACTGCACTTTCCAAACAAGTGGAAGCAGAGATTAACAGATGGGAATACATTAAACTGAGAAGCTTCTGCACCTCAAAAGAAATAATGCCCAGGATACAAGAGTCACCCACTGAGTGGGAGAAACTATTCACCCAACATCCTTCAGATAAGGGGCTAATATCCAAAATATACAGGGCACTGACAGAACTTTACAAAAAAAAAAAAAAACATCTAATCCCATCAAAAAATGGGGAGAAGAAATGAACAGACACTTTGATAAAAAAGAAATACAAATGGCCAAAAGACACATGAAAAAATGCTCCTCGTCTCTAATCATCAGAGAGATGCAAATCAAAACAACGATGAGATACCACCTCACACCACAGAGATTGGCGCGCATCACAAAGAGTGAGAACAATCAGTGCTGGCGGGGATGTGGAGAGAAAGGAACTCTTATCCACTGCTGGTGGGAATGCCATCTAGTACAGCCTCTATGGAAAGCGATATGGAGGTTCCTTCAAAATCTGGAAATTGAGCTCCCATTCGACCCAGCTATTCCACTCCTAGGGATATACCCTAGGAACACAAGAATACAATACAAAAACCCCTTCCTCACACCTATATTTATTGCAGCACTATTCACAATAGCCAGGCTCTGGAAACAACCAAGATGCCCTTCAACAGAAGAATGGCTAAAGAAACTGTGGTACATATACACAATGGAATATTATGCAGCCGTCAGGAGAGATGAAGTCATGAAATTTTCCTATACATGGATGTACATGGAATCTATCATGCTCAGTGAAATAAGTCAGAGGGAGAGAGAGAGAGACGCAGAATAGTCTCACTCATCTATGGGTTTTAAGAAAAATAAAAGTCATTTTTGTAACAATCCTCAGAGACAATTAGAGGAGAGCTGGAACACCAGCTCACTCCATGAAGCTCACCACAAAGAGTGGTGAACACAGTTATAGAAATAACTACACAGAGAACTACCATAATCAAGGGAATGAATGAGGGAACTGGAAAGCCTTTCTGGAGTACAGATGGGGGTGGGGTGGGATGGAGGGAGATTTGCGACTTTGGTGGCGGGAATGTTGCACTGGTGAAGAGGGGTGTTCTTTATATGACTGAAACCTTATCACAATCATTTATGTAATCAAGATATTCAAATAAAGAGAAAAAAAAGAAAGTGGATAGAAAGACAGTGAAATATTCAGAGTGCTTGCCTTGCGGGATGCCAATCTGGGTTTGATCCCCAACACCCCATAGAATTCCTCAATCACAGTCAGGAGAAATCCCTGACACAGAGCCAGAGGAAGCACTGCTGGGCGTAACCCCAAAACAAAACAACAAAAAGACACAAAAGACTTGAAGCAACCAACCTAGACTGCTGATTTACTGTAAAGATTGATCCGATTTACTGTAGCGATTGATCTTTTCATTGACTCCTATGTGGTCCACTTGGCACTAATACACTGTTACTTGCCACTGAGATCTCAGTCATTGAAAAAGAAACAAGCAATAATATTGCTCTTAATACCTTGGAATAGGAAAGTTGGATGGAAGACCACCAAGTTCAATTGGCCTCAACAATAACACAGAAGGCATAACTAGCGCCAAAAAAGCCCTGTAAATCCTCAGACAATGACTTTAGTAACACCATTGAGAGACAGAACAATGATCACAAATGGACTCTTACTGATCTCAGTTTTGATTATTCAATTGTCATTGTATTGTAACACAGAATAGGAAGTAAATTTCTTTGTGTCTGCAAGGGCACAGGCTGGGGTGGTGGTAAGGAAACTGGGGACATTGGTCGAGGGAAGGTCCCAAGGTTGGTGGTATTGGTATTGGAACATTTAATGAAAATGAAACAAACAACTATATTATGAGCAACTTAACAATGCATGGTGTTATAATAAAGACTCTGTATTTAGGAAAAAAAACTCTGCTCCAAGAAATAAGAGAAGACATGCGGAAATGGAAACATATACCCTGCTCATGGATTGGCAGGATTAACATCATCAAAATTGCAATACTCCCCAAGGCATTATACAGATTTAATGCTATCCCTCTAAAGATACCCATGACATTCTTCAAAGAAGTGGATCAGGCACTCTTGAAATTTCTTTGGAAAAATAAACACCCTAGAATAGCTAAAGCAATCATTGAGAAAAAGAATATGGGAAGAATTACTTTCCCCAAGTTTATACTGTTCTAAAAAGCAATAGTTATCAAAACAGCATACTATTGGAATAAGGACAGGCCCTCAGATCAGTGGAATAGGCTTGAATACTCAGAAAATGTTCCCCAGACATACAATCACCTAATTTTTGATAAAGGATCAGGAAATCCTAAATGGAGCAGGGAAAGCCTCTTCAACAAGTGGTGTTGGCACAACTGGCTAGCCACTTGCAAAAAATTGAACTTAGACCCCCAGCTAACATCATGTACCAAGGTAAAATCCAAATGGATTAAAGAACTCAATATCAGACCCAAAACCATAAGATATATAGAACAACACATAGGCAAAACACTCCAGGACATTGAGACTACAGGCATCTTCAAGGAGGAAACTGCACTCTCCAAGCAAGTGAAAGCAGAGATTAACAGATGGGAATATATTAAGCTGAGAAGCTTCTGCACCTCAAAGGAAATAGTGCCCAGGATACAAAAGCCACCCACTGGGTGGGAGAAACTATTCACCCAATACCCATCAGATAAGGGGCTAATCTCCAAAATATACAAGGCACTGACAGAACTTTACAAGAAAAAAAAAAAAACATCTAATCCCATCAAACAATGGGGAGAAGAAATGAACAGACAATTTGACAAACAAGAAATACAAATGGCCAAAAGACACATGAAAAAATGCTCCACATCACTGATCATCAGGGAGATGTAAATCAAAACAACGATGAGATACCACCTCACACCACAGAGAATGGCACACATCACAAAGAATGAGAATAAACAGTGTTGGCGGGAATGTGGAGAGAAAGGAACTCTTATCCACTGCTGGTGGGAATGCCGTCTAGTTCAACCTTTATGGAAAGCGATATGGAGATTCCTCCAAAAACTGGAAATCCAGCGCCCATACGATCCAGCTATGCCACTCCTAGGAATATATCCATGGAACACAAAAATACAATACAAAAACCCCTTCCTTACACCTATATTCATTGCAGCACTATTTACCATAGCAAGACTCTGGAAACAACCAAGATGCCCTTCAACAGACGAATGGCTAAAGAAACTGTGGTACATATACACAATGGAATATTATGCAGCTGTCAGGAGAGATGAAGTCATGAAATTTTCCTATACATGGATGTACACGGAATCTATTATGCTGAGTGAAATAAGTCAGAGAGAGAGAGACAAAAACGCAGAATGTTCTCACTCATCTATGGGTTTTAAGAAAAATGAAAGACATTCTTGCTATTATAATTTTCAGACACAAAAGAGAAAAGAGCTGGAAGTTGCAGCTCACCTCAGGAAGCTCACCACAAAGAGTGATGAGTTTAGTTAGAGAAATAACTACATTTTGAACTGTCCTTATAAGGAGAATGTATGAGGGAAATGGAGAGCCTGTTTAGAGTACAGGCGGGGGTCGGGTGGGGAGGAGGGAGACTTGGGACATTGGTGATGGGAATGTTGCACTCGTGATGGGTGGTGTTCTTTACATGACTGAAACCCAAACACAATCATGTATGTAATCAAGGTGTTTAAATAAAAAATGATAATTTAAAAAAAATAAAAGAAAACAACCCATTCACATTAGTGCCACACAAACTCAAATATCTTGGAGTCAACCTGAGTAAAGATGTGAAGGACCTATACAGAGAAAAATATAAAACCTTGTTCCAAGACATAAGAGAAGACACACGGAAATAGAAACACACACCCTGCTCATGGATTGGCAGGACTAACATCATTAAAATGGCAGTAATCCCCAAAGCATTGTACATATTTAAGGCGATCTCTCATAAGATATCCATGACATTATTTAAAGATCCGGATCAAACACTTCTGAAATCCATTTGGAACAATAAACACCCTCAAATAGCTAAAGCAATCCTTGGGAAAAGGAATATGGGAGTCATTACTTTACCCAAAGTTAAACTGTATCACAAAGCAATATTTATCAAAACAGTGTGGTATTGGAATAAAGACAGACCCTCATATCAGTGGAATAGGCTTGAGTGCTCAGAGAATGTGCCCAGCATACAATCACCTAATTATTGATAAAAGAGCAAGAAATCCTAAATGGAGCAAGGAAAGCCTCTTTAACAAGTGGTGTTGGCACAACTGGCTAGCCACTTGCAAAACATTAAACTTATACCCCCAGCTAACATCATGTACGAAGGTAAAATCCAAATGGATTAAAGACCTTGATATCATACCTGATACCATAAGGTATACAGGACAACACATTGGTAAAACACTCCATGACACTGAAACTAAAGCTATCTTCAAAAAGGAACTGCACTCTCCAAACAAGTGGAAGCAGATATTAACAGATGGGAATATATTAAGCTGAGAAGCTTCTGCACCTCAAAGGAAATAGTGCCCAGGATACAAGAGCCACCCATTGAGTGGGAGAAACTTTCACCCAATTCCCATCAGATAAGGGGCTAATATTCAAAATATACAAGACACTGACAGAAATTTCAAAGAAAAACCATCTAATCCTATCAAGCAATGGGGAAAATTAATGGACAGACACTTTGACAAAAAAGAAATGGCCAAAAGGCACATAAAAAATGCTCTACATCACTAATCATCAAGAAGATGCAAATCAAAAAAACTATAAGGTACCACCTTATACCACAGAGATTGGCACACATCACAAAGAATGAGAACGGTGTGGCGGGGATGTGGAGAGAAAGGAAATCTTATCCACTGCTGGTGGGAATGCTATCTAGTCCAACCGTTATGAAAAGCGATATGGAGATTTCTCCAAAAACTGGAAATTGAGCTCCCGTATTATCTAGCTATACCACTCCTAGGGATATACCCTAGGAACACTAAAATACAATACAAAAATCTCTTCCTCACACCTATATTCACTGTAGCATTATTTACCATATCAAGACTCTGGAAACAACCAAGATGCCCTTCAACAGATGAATGGCTGAAGAAACTGTGGTACATATACACACTGGAATATTATGCAGCTGTCAGGAGATGAAGTCATGAAATTTTTCTATACATGGATGTACATGGAATCTATTATGGTGAGTGAAATAAGTCAGAGGGAGAAAGACGCAGAATAATTTCACTTATCTGTGGGTTTTAAGAAAAATGAATGACATACTTTCAATAATTTTCAGTGACAAAAGAGAGGATGGCTGAGAATTCTAGCTCACTTCATGAAGCTCACCGCAAAGAGTGATGAGTGTAGTTAGAGAAATAACTACATTGAGAACTATCCTACAATGAGAATGAATGAGGGAAGTAGAAAGCTTGTCTAGAATACAGGAAGAGGTGGGATGGGGAGGAGGGAGATTTGGGGCATTGGTGATGGAAATGTTGCTCTGGTGAAGGGGGGTGTTCTTTACATGACTGAAACCCAACCATAATCATATTTGTAATCTAGTTGTTTAAATTAAGTTATTAAAAATGAACTCTATGGGGGCCGGGCGGTGGCGCTAAAGGTAAGGTGCCTGCCTTGCCTGCGCTAGCCTTGGACAGACCGCGGTTCAATCCCCCGGTGTCCCATATGGTCCCCCAAGCCAGGAGCAACTTCTGAGCACATAGCCAGGAGTAACCCCTGAGCATTACCGGGTGTGGCCCAAAAACCAAAAAAAAAAAAAAAAATGAACTCTATGGGGCCGGGTAGGTGGCGCTGGAGGTAAGGTGTCTGCCTTGCAAGCGCTAGCCAAGGAAGGACCGCGGTTCGACCCCCGGCGTCCCATATGGTCCCCCCAAGCCAGGGGCGATTTCTGAGCACATAGCCAGGAGTAACCCCTGAGCATCAAACGGGTGTGGCCCAAAAACCAAAAAAAAATGAACTCTATTGTTTTGCACATTAATTTTGTAGCCTGTCACTTTGGTATATGAATATATTGTTTCTAGAAGCTTTTTGTAGAATTTTTGTAGAATCTATTGTTTCTAGAAGCTTTTTGTAGAATTTTTTGGGTTTTCTAAATATAGTATCATGTCATCTGCAAACTGTGAGAGCTTGACTTCTTCTTTTCCTATCTGGATGCCCTTGATATCTTTTTCATGTTCAATCGCTAGGACAAGAAATTCCATCCTTATGTTGAATAGGAGTGGTGAGAGAGGGCAGCCTTTTCTTGCACTCGACTTTAGGGGAAAGGCTTTTATTTCACCTCCATTCAAAATAATATTTATCATTGGATTGTGGTAGATGGCCTTGACTATACTGAGAAAATTTCTTTCCTTTCCCATGTGGATGAGTGTTTATATCAATAATGGGTGTTGAAACTTATCAAATGCTTTCTCTGCATCTATTGATATGATTATATTGTTTTTCTTTTTCTTTTTTTGATATGGTGTCCTGGAATGAATCCTACTTGGTAGTGGTATATGACCTTCTTTATGACAAATTGGATCCTACTTGCCAGAATTTTGTTGACGGTCTTTTCATCTGTGTTCATCAGAGATTTTTGTTTGTAGTTTTCTTTTTTCCATCATCTCTGTCTGGTTTTGGTATTAAGGTGATGTTAGCTTTGTAAAGACTGTTTGGGAGTATTCCTGATTTTTCAATGTCATAAAAGAGCCTTAAGAAGATTAGTAGAAGTGCCTCTTGAAAAGATTGAAAGAATTTGTTAATGAATCCATCTGGACCTGGGCTTTGAGGAAGACTCTTAATTACCAATTTAATTTCCTCAATAGTGATGGGTCTGCTTAGATATGTTAGATCATCCTGGTTTAACCATGGAACATTGTAAGAGTACATGAATTTATCCATTTCTTCCAGGTTCTATGTTTTGTGGCATAGAGTTTCTCAAATTAGTCTCTGATTACCCTTTGAATCTCTGCAGTATCTGTGGTGCTCTCCTCCTTTTCATTCATAATCTGTTTTATTAAATTTCTCTCTCTCCATTTCTTTGTGAGTTTTGCTAGTAGTTTTTCTTTTTTTTTTAATTTTTTTTTATTTAAACACCTTGATTACATACATGATTGTGTTTGGGTTTCAGTCATAAAAGGAACACCACCCATCACCAGTGCAACATTCCCATCACCCAAATCCCAAATCTCCCTCCTCCCCACCCAACCCCCGCCTGTACCCTAAACAGGCTCTACATTTCCCTCATACATTCTCAATATTAGGACAGTTCAAAATGTAGTTATTTCTCTAACTAAACTCATCACTCTTTGTGGTGAGCTTCCTGAGGTGAGCTGGAACTTCCAGCTCTTTTCTCTTTTGTGTCTGAAAATTATTATTACAAGGGTGTCTTTCATTTTTCTTAAAACCCATAGATGAGTGAGACCATTCTGCGTTTTTCTCTCTCTCTCTGACTTATTTCAATCTTGTTCATTTTTCAAACAACCAACTTTTGCTTTCGTTGATCTTTCAGATTGTTTTTTGGAATTTCACTTCATTGATTTCTGATCTAAGCTTTGTTATTTCCTTCTGCCTATCTATTTTTTGCTGATCATTTTCTAATTTTAGAAGCTGTGTCATTAAGCTTTTTGTATGGGCCCCTTCTTCCTTCCTTATGTGTTCTTTCAAGGCTATATGTTTTCCTCTCGTACTGCTATTGCTATGTCCCATAAATTCTGACAATTTGTTTCTTCATTGTAATTTTTCCAGGAATGTTTTGATTTTTTTATTTCATCTCTGACCCACTAGTTCTTCAGTAGTGAGCTGTTTAGTTTCCAGGTGTTTTCTTCTGTGTTTCTTTGTAGCTCACTTTTAATTTCAGTGCCTTGTGATCAGCGAAGGTAGTCTGTACAATTTCTATCTTCTTGACTTTATGGAAATATATTTTATGTGCCAGCATGCTTTCTATCCTGGAAAATGACCTATATGCATTGGAGAATAATATATAGCCCTTTTTGGGGGGTGGAGTGCCCCATATATCTACTACTCCACTTTCTTCCATTTCTATTTTCAGAGCTAATAAGTTTTTGTTGGGTTTCAACCTGGTTGACCTATCAAGAAGGTCAGGGCAGTGTTGAGATCTCCCACTATTATTCTGTTGCTATTGATATCTTTTTTCAGGTTTGTCAACAATTGTATTAAATATTTTTGCAAGTCCATCATTGGGTGCATATATGTTTGGGAGTGTAATTTCTTCTTGTTGTATGTATCTTTTGATTAGTATAAAATTACCATCTTTGTCCCTTATAACTTTTCTTAGTCTACAGGTTGTTTCATCTTATTTTAATATGGCCACTCTACCTTTATAAGGGTGTTGCTTGCTTGGATGATTTTCCTCCAGCCTTTGATTTTGAGTCTATGCTTGTACTGATTATTCAGATGTTTTTCTTGTAGGCAGCAAAACATTGGATTCAGCTTTTTGTTCCAATTTGCTACTTTCTGTCTCTGAACAGGTTCATTTATTCTACTAACTTTAAGAGAAATAATTATCATAAAAATTTAATGTCATATTTTTGTAGAAGTTTGGTGTGTCTGTTGGTCTTTCTTTCCTTAAAGTAGACTATTCAGCTTTTTCTTTAGGTCTGGGTTTGAGTTTGTAAATTGTCTGAGCTGTTTTTATCTGTAAAGCCATGCATACCAAACCTGAAAGTGCATCTGGCACAGTGTAGTATTCTAGTAGAAGCATTCATTTCATTGAATTTTTTCACTATATCACACCACTGTCTTTGGGCCTTGAGTATTTCTTGTGGCAGGACTACTGTAAATCTTAAGGATGCTCCTTTGAATGTAATTTCCCTTTTTGATCTTTCTACTTTCAGTATTATATCCCTATCTGTGGGATTTGTTAATGTGTCTTGAGTTTCTTGCATTTCTTTGGGTCTCTTTTAGCTGGTACTCTTCGGGTGTGCAGGATTTGCTTGCATGTATTCTTTAGCTCTGGGATTTTCTCTGTAATGATGCCCTTGACTGTTGATTCTTCTTGGGGAATTTTTTCCCGAGTGTCTGGGACTCCAATGATTCTTATGTTGTTTCTGTTGAACTTGTCAAGAACTTCCATTTTCACAATCTTTGAGTATTTTTCCATTGTCTGGTTATTTGCTTTAAGGTTCTTTTCCAACCTCTTCTTCTATATAGAGTTGTTATGCATCTAATCTTCCAGTGCACAGATTCTATTCTCAGCTTCTCTTACCCTGTTGGAGAGACTTTTTATTGAGGTTTTCAATTTATCTACTGAGTTTTTCAGATCTGTTATTTCAGTTTGGAGTTTTCTGATTTCTTTATATCTTCTTGATTCTTATTTGTGTTCCATTCAACTAGATCTATGCTTTCTTTGATTTCTATGAACATCCTCCTTATTTCTTCTCTATATTCTATACCTGACAGACTAGGTCATTAGTAGTTTTTGGATCATGAGAGTTGCCATCGTCATTCCCTATGCCTGGCATTGGCCTGCATTGTTTCTACATGTTGTGGTGGTGTTCATTGACTAGAAGATGCATGCTCCTCTGGCTTCACCCTTTTTGGGTGGGACTTTCACCTCTGAAGAAGACAAGCCCTCAGAGAACAATGGTGGAGAGGATCTAAATCCCAGGCTGCAGAACAGTAGAGAGGAGGCCAAAGATGTCTGCCATGTTTCAGGTCACACAGCAGAAAACAGCCTCACAGTATGTGAGTGGGACCCTCAGCTCTGAAGAAGACAAGCCCTCAGGGAACAATGGAGGAGAGGCTCAAAATCCCAGGCCACAGGACAGCAGGGAGGAGTTCCAAGACGTCTCTGTTGTTGTTTTAAGAATAAACAAGATAGACAGACCATTGGTAAGATTCACAAGGAAAAAGGAAAAAGTGCTCAGATGAATCTGGTCAGAAATGAAAGGGGAGAAATTACATTAGAACACCTAGAAATCCAAGATATCATGAAAGCTTATTAGGAACTAGAGTCTGTTAAGCTAGAGAACCTAGAAGTTGATTAATTTCTTAAAACATATTCTTCCAAAACTGAATGAGGATAAAATAAATTGCCTAAAACAGCCAATCACAACAAAAATTATCAGAACAATAAACCAATACAGCAAAATTGATGACTACAATGTCAATACAGAAAAATATTTTTTATTTTTAATACAAATAATTATCAAAGTAGAAAGAAATCAAAAGCTCTATCCTATTTCAAATAGTGTCAAACCTATCATCAGTACTTGGCAATTAACAAAATAGGTGAGAAATTTATACCAAGAAAACACTTAAGAGGAAATTGAAGAAGACCTAAGGAAATGGAAAAGAAATTCCACGCTCATGAATGGGAAGAATCAATGTTAACAAAATGAACATCTAACCTAAACTACTATGTAGATTCAATACAATCTCTATGGAAATTCAAACATTATTCAAAGACTTAGAACAGTTATTAGAAAGTTTGCATGGAACCTAGAAATACATAGAATAGCAAAAAACCATACTGAAAAACAAGAAATTGTCTCTAATTACTTTCTTGAGGTCATCTAACTTGAAGCTGTACTACAAAACCATAATAATAATAACAGCATGGCATTGGAACAAAGGCAGACTTTCAGTTCAATGGGTCAGAATAGAATTTCTAGTGACAAACTCCCAAGTACATGGTCAATTAATCTTTGACAAAGAGCCAAGAATATGAAATGGAATAAAGACCTTTCAACAAATGGTTTGTGTACCATTGGATAACCACATGGAAGGAATAAAAGTTGAATCCATCTCTCAAATTGTACATAAAAGTCAAATAAAAATGAATCGGAAACTTTGAGATCAGACCTGTATTTATAAAATGCACTGAGGAAAACTTGGACAGAACACTTCAAGATGTAGATCTCAAAGAAATCTTCAATAATAGGATGCCAATGGCAAGGCTATAGAATAAGTTCTGAATAAATGGGATTATATCAAACTAAAACATTACAGTATGGTAAAAGAAGCATGGGATAAAACTAAAAGACAAGCTGAGCAGAAGAAAATATTTTCACTCAGTACATTAGATGTCAGGGATATCTATGATATAGAGAATACTCATAAAGGTTAACACCACAAACCCTAAACTAGTCATTAATACTGGGAGAGTAAATAAATAGAAATTTCTCAGAGAAACACCAAGTGGCCAACAGGCTCAAGATAAATTCACATCATAACTTATCATTAGGGAAATCCAAATCAACAAAGAATGAGATATCATCTTAAACAACTGAGGATAACATATATCAAAATTTCTGGGGAAAATGTGTGTTGGCAGGGGTGTAACTTAAAAAAGGATTTCTCATCCACAGCTGGTGGGAATGATATCTGGTCTACCCCTATGGAAAACAGTATACAGCATTCTCAGTAAACTCGGAATCAAGCTGCCATGTTACAGAGAAATCCTGAATTTGTTTATTCATCCCCAGAACAGAAAAATCATCATCCAAAAGTATGTATGCACACCAGTATTCATTGCACCATTATGTAAAATAGCTAAGAATTGGACTCAACCTAGATACCTCACAACAGATGACTGGACCATGAATATATTGTACAGATACATGATGTAATACTACATAGCTCTATGTGACAATGCAATTATGCAATTTGCTGCAACACAGGTGGAACTGGAAGATATGTTAAATGAAATTATCCAGAAGAATAATGATAAATATGCAATATCATTTATATGTGTTATTTATAATATCTGCAAGAAGAATTGCCATGATTGAAATGGGGATTTTCACAAAGACTCTAGGCCCAGGGTATAGTAGGATAAAGAAATTGATTGGAGTTGGAGCAACATAAATATAAAAATAGGGGACAGGAACCAAAGGATCTCAGGTGCATTGGTGATGCTAAGAAATTGTATAAATAAAATCCAAACCAGAGTCAACAATGATTATATCACTATATATAAAATATGTAGATATATTAAGATATAACTAGTTATTAAAATGAGAGAAAATAGTGATGTACACTGAAAATCGTCTGACAATCACTCTCCCAAAAATTAGTCTTCCCTTGATTTGTGTTTATCTACCATAAAATCTCACACAAACCCATTACATCTGTACCCATTTATCCCAGAAAAAAATATCAGGGGCTGGGGCCGGAGAGATAGCATGGAGGTAAGGTGTTTGTCTTGCATACAGAAGGACGGTGGTTCGAAAACCAGCATCCCATATGGTCCCCCATGCCTGCCAGGGGCGATTTCTGAGTGTAGAGCCAGGAGTGACCCCTGAGCGCTGCCGGGTGTGACCAAAAAATTAAAAATAAATCAGGGGCCAGAGAGATAGCACAGTGGTGGGGCATTTGCCTTGCATGTGGCCTACCTGGAATGGACCTGGTTCCATTCCTGGCATCCCATATGGTCCTCCAGCCTGCCAGTGGTGATTTCTGAGTGCAGAGCCAGGTGCAACCCCTAAGTGCCTCCAGTTGTAGCCCAGACCCAATCAATCAATCAATAAATCAATAATAAAGTTTTAAAAAAGAAAAAATATCAAAGATAGTGAATCTGTATAATCCCATTTTATGTTTGTAGATTAATTTATTGCCCCAAGACTATGAGTATAATAAATTATATATATATATACAATATATACACAAATTAAGGGCACCTTTCATCTGAGATCCAGACATGGTACATAGTTTTCTTTATATCCAAAAAGGAAATGGCAATATACCTCAAATTTGAGTTTATACCCTCTTTATATATCAGGAGCCTATCAAGAAAATATTCTTAGGAACACTTGCAAAACTAGGCTTTACTTTTGCAAGAGGCTGGTTGCACATAATCCAGTACAACCACAGTGATTTCTGTGCATATGATTGCAACTAGGCTACCACTGAGAGGAAACCAGAAGGTTGATGAAATGGAGCAGATATTCTCAGCTCAGAATTGAAGAACATCATGTATTACCTTGGCCTATATATGGAAGTTTTACTGTAAGGTTTCGACAATCCTAGTGAAATTAAAATCTTGGTAGCAATTCTTCTATGAACGAGATATACAAACTAGTTGGCAAGGACATTTTGAAACTATCTATTGGTTACAATGTTAAACTCTTGATATAAAGGGTAGTAACAAATATTCAATAGAGTAATAATCTGTATTGAATATAAATTTAAAAATTCTTTTGAATAGTAGCAATAAAAATTTAGTTCAATCATCAAAATGTTGTTTTAATATTTAAGTAGTATAAATATATATTAAACAAATTTTATATCTATTGAAATGTGGTGTATATCTAACAATTATAGTTCAATTGAAACTGGGATAATTGTTTTCAGTGTTTGAGTCTCTGATTAAATAGTAAGTACCTCAATGGATGATACAAGCATAAGATTAACCTCTACATTCAGAAATCTACACACTACTCTAGGAGCCAAACTTAACCAAAAGCATGTAAGAAAAAAGAAGTGTCAAAATGATGTGCATATGTGAAAAACAGCACTGCTTTATCCAGAAGTATTTTATCTATCTTAATTCTCTGTATAATCATGAGTAAATTTCCTTCTTTGAGTCTTCATATTTCTATGTATGTGTACAATGAAGCTGGGTTAGTATAACTCCTCAACAAATTTAAATTGAGCTTTTCCTAATTTTCAGTTATGTTATGAGAAGTATAGTGATGAACAAGGTACATTAAAATATCTTCCTCCTTGTCATATATACATTTAAATTAAAACATAACGGTTAGACAAATAGGAAAATTAAATTGGTAATATAATAATAGGTATATTAATAATGCATGTTTTAAAAATAATAATTTAAAAAATTAAATAATTTTAAAATGTTTAAAATAATGTATATTTTAATGTTATAGGTGAATTTTAAAAGAACAGGGGAAGAAAAACTCAGAAAACATATAAAAGGGAGTCCAGTAAACTTGAATAAGTCAAGGTATCTTTCAAGAGTAATAAAATTCAAGATAAGACTGGAAATGAAAAGCACTGACATCAAGTTTGTGCATAACTAGTACAAAGATGTTGCAAGGAAAGAAAGAAAGAAGAAAGAAAGAAAGAAAGAAAGAAAGAAAGAAAGAAAGAAAGAAAGAAAGAAAGAAAGAAAGAAAGAAAGAAAGAAAGAAAGAAAGAAAGAAAGAAAGAAAGAAGAAGAAAGAAAGAAAGAAAGAAAGAAAGAAAGAAAGAAGAGAAGAGAGAGAGAGAAGAGAGAAAGAGAGAAAGAAAGAAAGAAAGAAAGAAAGAAAGAAAGAAAGAAAGAAAGAAAGAAAGAAAGAAAGAAAGAAAGAAAGAAAGAAAGAAAGAAAGAAAGAAAGGAAGGAAGGAAGGAAGGAAGGAAGGAAGGAAGGAAGGAAGGAAGGAAGGAAGAAAGAAAGAAAGAAAGAAAGAAAGAAAGAAAGAAAGAAAGAAAGAAAGAAAGAAAGAAAGAAAGAAAGAAAGAAAGAAAGAAAGAAAGAAAGAAAGAAAGAAAGAAAGAAAGAAAGAAAGAAAGAAGGAAGGAAGGAAGGAAGGAAGGAAGGGAAGGAAGGAAGGAAGGAAGGAAGGAAGGAAGGAAGGAAGGAAGGAAGGAAGGAAGGAAGGAAGGAAGGAAGGAAGGAAGGAAGGAAGGAAGGAAGGAAGAAAGAAAGAAAGAAAGAAAGAAAGAAAGAAAGAAAGAAAGAAAGAAAGAAAGAAAGAAAGTAAAGAAAGAAGAGAGAGAGAGAGAGAGAGAGAGAGAGAAAGAAAGAAAGAAAGAAAGAAAGAAAGAAAGAAAGAAAGAAAGAAAGAAAGAAAGAAAGAAAGAAAGAAAGAAAGAAAGAAAGAAAGAAAGAAAGAAAGAAAGAAGAAAGAAAGAAAGAAAAGAAAGAAAGAAAGAAAGAAAGAAAGAAAGAAAGAAAGAAAGAAAGAAAGAAAGAAAGAAAGAAAGAAAGAAAGAAAGAAAGAAAGAAAGAAAGAAAGAAAGAAAGAAAGAAAGAAAGAAAGAAAGAAAGAAAGAAAGAAAGAAGCTTCACACAAGAGATAGAATTATAAATAACTCTTAATGAAAATTGTGTTGGTGGTCAGAAATGCACATTTCAGGTTGAGAGAACAATATAAATAAAAGTACTCAGGTAAGAAAAAACATAATGAAGAGAATACTGCTGCAACATGGTAATTCTCCAAGTATCCACTAAAATAAGAGTAGTCTAAAATCCTATACAGCACACCATTTATGTTCTATAGGAACCAGACAAAAATTTTGCATGTTTTAAATGACAAATTTGGAATTCTACTAATAAGCATACACTGTGAACTTATTTATGGTAAATCTCTAATCCTTTACATATATTATAAATTTAGAAAATACCTATTAAAATAGGTTATGATTTTTACAATTTTAGAGACAAAGAGATGTCATGTAACTTTTGTTACATTAATGAATTGTAGAATGATAATTCAAATAACATATAATAACTTGTGAAAAAATATTGTAGAAATTTTTAAAATTGGTATGTCAATTTGAAAATATCAAATTTACATTAAGCTAGCAAGGGATTTTTCAGAAAAACATTAACTATCATTTATGTAATTAGATGAGCTAAACTGATATTGACTCTTAATTACCTTCTTAAAAAGAATAAAATAAAATTAATATGATAGGTTTCCTAGATAGCTGTTTAAGACTTAAGAAGATGAACTTGGTGTTGAGGATGGAGTATATTAGGTAAGGCATTTGCCTTGCACATAACTAATCCATAGTACATTGCTGGCACAACATGTGGCTTCTCAAGCACTCTTGATTCGGGATTTATCCCTGAGCACTGAGTCAGGAGTAAGGCTTCAGAACTTCTGGCTGAGGCTGGAAAGCAATCTGTTTCTACTCTATTTCCTATACCTAACTCCAAGTTAGGTATAGGAAGTTTTACCTGACTGATATATCTTAAGTGGACTTAACTAACCATGCTAATTTCTACAATGACCCACACAAAAATCCAAAACAGAACAGTTTTGAGTAAGTTGGGAAGGACATATAAAACAAATTTGTGGTATTGCATATATTGGAAGATACAGTATCAAATACTTTTCATTTATAAGCTGATTCAGAAAAGGTTAGTTTTCTTGGTATCATTAATTTTGCACAGATTGTTATCTTTCTGGTGTTTCATTTAACTAAAGGCGTGTATGTTTGGGAAACATGATTTAGACAAAGAATGTTAATTTACATCATAGTTGAGTATCTCTTTGAAATAAAATGCTAAAACTTGGTTTAGTATTAATTTGGGGAGCAGTGAAGTATTTCATGTTTCTCATATATCAGTAACCAGGCTTTTCTTTAGTGTCACCATCCTTTATTTACATATGTTCATCTTAAGAATGTAAATCATCACAATTGCCTGACGTAAAGACAAGCAGGTGTGAGAATGTGGAAACAGTGGACATCGGTGGTGGGATGGGTGCATTGGTGAAGGATTTTGTACACTGTATGACTGAAACCCAACAGTGAACAGTTTTGTAACCACAGTACTTAAATTAAAAAAATTAATAGGGACTGAAATGATACCACAGAGGTAGAGCATTTGCCTTGCTGGCTGCCGATGCAGGAAAGATCTGGTTTGATCCCCCTGCATCCATTATGGTCCACCCAGCCAGGAGCGATTTCTGAGAATATAGCCAGGAGTCACCCCTGAGAATCAATGGACGTGGCCAAAAAATAATAAAGAAATTAATAAAAAAAGAAAGAACAATATTGGTCTTTTACACCTAGTAAAAATAAATAATAATGAATATTATCACAGAAAGAGAAATACTGCTTAGTCTAGGTAGAATCAAAAATAAGAAATTATGGCTAAAAATGTGTTGACTAGTTACTATTAGTTACTAGTTACTAGTAGTAACCCATCTCACTGGGCAGAGACCAGGCTGTCCAGGCTCCCTTTCACAGCAGGCTCCCAGTCTCTAGCACCACCACCGAATCTTCTCAACTGGGGACAGGGAAGCCTCTGCTGGAGGGAAGCTAAGCGACAGGGCCCAGAATTGGGCCTTCCAGCAGGGCCATGAGGCAGCCCTTCCACTCCATCCCAGCACAACAAGTAGGGCCATAGCACAACAAGTAGGGCATTTGCCTTGCATGTAGCCAATCGAGGTTTGATTCCACCATCCTATATGGTCTCGTGAGCCAGCTAGGTGTGAATTCTGAGCACAGAGCTTGAAGTAACCTATGAGCATCTCTGGGTGAGGCCCAAAAACCAAATTAAAAGAAAAAAAAGAATGTTATGGAAGAATAAGATAGCAAAGAAAATCTGTTATATTAGTTTTGTAAAATTTTTATTCAAAATTGCCTAAAAATAAAAAAGGAAATAAAACACTCTCCCAAAATTGCCTAAAAGTGAGTCCAAAAGGATTCTTTAGATAATATAAATTTCTCAGGGCCTTGTTTCTTTCATATTATTTTTAATAGATCTAATATATTAATATTGTCCAATATGCTCACCATATAGTTTCCATTGTTTATTTTATATTTTATCACATTATAAAATTTATTTTGATCAATATTTGTTAAATAATTTTCAACTATATTCTAAGTATAATATAAATATATATAAAATATAAATTATGTTCAATATAGTAATATATACAGTAAACAGCACATATATAAATTGTCAATTTACATATGTGAAAAAAGACTTTGTAATCCATAAAATAAAAAATAATTGTGAGACATGATACTTCAACATGTGAATGAAAAAAAATTTTTTACCTGTTTTGGAATTCCACAGGTGGTATTCTAGGACTTTAAAAGTCTGGTGAAGTGCTCGCTTCGACAACACATATAATATAATTGGAACGATACAGAGAAGATTAGAATGGCCCCTGTGCAAGGATAACACGCAAATTCATGAAGTGTTCCATTAAAAAAAAGTCTGGTGAAATCAAATATCCTGAAAGCTACTGTGTTTATCTAAAGGCTTGTTGATGGAGAGAGGCAACTTAATGTCTTTTTACCACTTTGATCAGACTGGGCTATGAATATTTTATGATCACTGTTTCATGGACTCCTGATATGCAGTTTTTTCCATATTCTTGTTATTAATTATGAATCAACAGGAAGAAAAAGGGAAGCCAAAGATATAAGGAGACAAATTAAGTGAGGATAGGAAACAGTTTTGTACTGCATTAGATGATCTATAAATATATTTTAATGTAAGTACCACAAGCATTTAAGAGGTGAAATGTTATTATACGTAATTTTTCATTATTTGTCACTATTGAAAAACACAGGATATTTTTGATTTGAGATCACAGACAATTATGCTAGATCATACCTGACTCAGGGGTCCATATCTGGTCTCAGGTACTGAACCTGGTTTGCCTGTATGCAAGACAAAGGCCCTAACAGTGTACTTACTCATTCTCAATCCCCTTAAATGGCACTCTTTACACTTTCATTTCTCTCTTCATATGGTTCCCTGAGCACCACCTGGACTTATCCCTGAACAAAGAGTCAGTACTAATCCCTCAGCACCGCAGGATGTGCTCCAAAACCCTCCCACTGCCAAAAAATGAAACAACTTTAGAATATAGGGGTATCCTTTTCTCTTAGTGTATATGCCTAAAAAGTTGTATTATCTTAGTGAAAGCCCAATAATCAGGATCTAGCTGAAGGTGATACAGCTACTGAATTGTATTCTAAAATTCTTCCCATTAATGTAGAGAAACAAAATTTGGAAACAAATTAAAACAGTTTCAGTCAGAATTTATTCTTCTCACCTCAGGTAATGAAGAGGATGAAATGAAAATTAGTGTAAGGAAAAACAGGGAGGAAATGTGTTACATAAGTTGAAAAGGCAGTGCTTTTTATAGATCAGAATATCTTGATTAGTTGGTAGCAAATTAACAGGTTAATTGATTTAGTGTGTTTAATATCTACTTTTCAGCAAGTTAAAAATTATGAGATAATCAGGTGTTACTTTAAAATAAAAACAAATTAATTTTGGTGATATATATATATGGATAAAGCTGCAAAGCATCATATTGGATAAAATAAGCCAGGAGAGAAATAAATTATTGACTATTTCTCATCTGTGGAATAAAGACAAAATAAAGGAACTGATATTATCAAATAATAAACTTTTGATCTTGTAGTGTAAATCTTATTAAAAAAATGAAAGTAGGATAAAGATTGGAGCTGGAGTAAAAAAGAACTTTGTGTAAAGGTGGGCAACACCTCAGTGGCATTAATGTGCAGAAGCTCTGTACATAAATATATAACATTTAGCACTATTGTCATATTTCCTAAACTATGAAAATATTAAAAAATAAATGGTCTGAAAATGTTTTGCTGTGACTAGGATCAAACCCAGGACCTCATACATACAAAACGATCTCTGTCTCTGAACTCATTTCTTTGGAACCCAAAACCAAAACACCAAGTTAATATTTATTTTATTGCAGTAATGTTTTTAATTTTTTAAATTTTAGGCACAGCACTTTACAATACTGTTAATGATAGAGTCAGGTACTCAATAGTTTGACATCACACTTGAAACCAAAGTGTCATTTATTTAACCAATGTCCTATTGTTCTCTGCCATACATTTCCCACAACTTGGTGATTTCCATTCTAGAGAAATTGTTGTTTTCAATGATGTCAGTATTTACATACTTTGTGGGTGCAATGTTAATCTGAGTGACTGCCACCATCAAGCACAAGTATCTAATGATATGCAATTGAATATTTTCAACTTCTTCAAATTGAAATATACATTAATATCAATGTAAGAATATATCTGAAAATGAAGTATTATTGTCAATAGTAGAGTTCTTTGCAGCAAAAAAGAAAAATGAGGAGAAGAAAGAGGGGAAGAAGGAGATGGAGAAGAGGTTAGAGGAGGGGGAAGAGGAAGAAGACAGAGAATTAAAAGAATGGGAAGAAAAAAGCAATAATAGCAAAAAGGGGCAATTGAGAGTAACTGAAATACATGTAAAAGTATTGGTAATTTTAAAAACAATTTGTACACATTATTCCAAACCATTTTGGGATTATATACCAAACACAACCCAGTCCTGTCTACAAAAACACCAGTGCCTCTATTTCTGCTCTTGCTAGAATTATCAACAGCAAAAATAAAAAATTCACTGGTATCCAAAGCCAAATGAAGTATTAAAGGGCTTACAAGATGATGGTTTCTAACTTCTGCATCCAATACAAAGAATCACTTTATACATCTTATTTCTGGATAATGCAAAGGGTATGGGTGTTTGCTTAGTTTTTATTTTGTGTAAGATTGTTTTAACTCAGGGTCATAGAGATAACACAAAAGCAAGAAGGGTATTTGCCTTGCATGTGGCCAAACCTGGTTAGATCCACAATACCTCATTGTTAGATGACACCATGCTTATTATTGTCCTCTGAGTCCTGCCAGGTGTGTTACCTGGTACAGAGCGAGGAGTAAGGCCTGAGCTTTACCAGAATGCCTGCCAAAACTGATTTTTTTCTCTGCACTAGTCAATGAAATTAAAGTAAAAGAGTGGTAAAATAAAAAGTTCTTTATCTACCAAGGCTACCAGTTACTAACTAAAATTTAAATCATTGACCAAATTAATTATTTTCCTCTCTCATAAGATTTCTTAAAGTCCAATGTCCTCATATTGTGCTATACAGATGAGAATGCTGAGACTGAAGAACAAAAAATAGTCATTTTGTAAATGAAGTATGTCCTCTCTTTCACAAAGGGGCATAGTAAACACAATAAGATATACAATACAATGCTAATCTATTTATTATTTAAAGAAATGTTATCAGGAAAGAAACGGGTTTGTAAGGTTCCACCCAACATCATTTGACAATATTATGCTGCCTCCAAATGATTTACTCAACTAAGCAATATTCAGCTTTTTTCACTTCTACTTCTAGATCCTTTAACTTCAACCCATAGTGAGCTCTTTCTCATCTTTTATATATTAGCTTTAACTACTCTCCACAGAATGGTTTCCTAGATTAATTAGTTTATGTATATTTTCTGCCATGTCAAATTTGTTGATTTTCTTTATAATACTTTCTAGCACTTGGAATAAATTATTTTTGGATAATTGATGATTTCTGATCATCTGCCTGATTCTAGAGACTGAACTTTGTTATAAAGAACTCGAGATTAATATAATTTGTTTTTTCAATTATAAGTACATTAAAATAGCACATGATCGAAAATACTAAGTAATTTTAGTGTACATAGTCTGACAGAACGTAAGTCAGACTAAATGCTCTTTATTGAGAAAATTACTAAGTTGAATTACATTACTGGATGTATTGTTAGCTCAAATACTGCCATGCTGTATTGACATGGGATTCAAATAGCAGAACTCATGTCTGAGCATTGAGGAAATACTAGATAAAATGAAATAGTTGTATATCCTCAAGGGTGAAATAGTTTTTATAACATTTTCTTTGTTATATTATAGTTATGTTGTCAAAGTAAAATAATATATTTTTAAGGGGAAATCAAGATGAGGATAGAGTTTATAAGTGCACCACATATCTACCATCACCCCTATTCCACATTTGCTCTGAGATGGCCTCTCTAACTGTTTCCCCAGACTCTGGAGTGCAGAGTCATTGTGAAAGGGAAGTCTTATTGCTCAAGAATGACAGTTGGCTTTTGCATCAATCCTTTTGTAGTATGTCCCCCCCAATCCACCCTGTCATTTTGTATCCTCAAAAACATTGAGGCAACTCCCAGGATGGCATTTATTCATAACAATGGTAATATGGTCTTCAAGGACTTTGCTGGCTCACCCTGGTGATTGTGATGGTAGAAAGAAACAAATTCACTTGACTCCTCAATATACCTTTTAGGATTTAGGTTAAGCATTATTACTTGGATTAGTAATATTCTTAAGGCCCAGATACCATAACTACTAAACGGTATATAAGCCTAAGCTTAGCTATACTTATCTCTACCTCTATCTTCTCTCATCTTAATCAAAGAATTTGTATTGGTAGAAATAGAAAGTAAAAAGAGAAAAATATTCACCTTTAGAGATATCTTCTCTGATTCTTCTGTTCACTCATTTAAAACATAAGTATTTATTCTTAGTCAGGTATAGTGAAAAGACAGCTAATAAACAAATGTAAACTATCCCAATGTGCACATAATTATGCTCAATTAATATGGAACATACCATTTAAGATACATTACAGCCTATAGATTATCTAATACATAATGTTTTATTTATTATAAACTCTTAAATAACAACATTTCTTGGCAAAACAGGAATAGTTTTACGAGAATGGTTTTAATTTAGACTTGAACATACACATAAGGTATTGGAAAGTTTACAGTTAGAAGCTGGCATGAATAGCATTATATATATTCTAAAAGAAATTCCCAAAACAGAAAAGGTGCAAAGGTGTGTAGATATATGAAATGAAAAGACAAGTTTGAATGACTAAAATTATTTTGGATTGAGTAAAATATTTGAGATTAGCAGTGGTAGGAGATGCAATAGACATATGGATAGATTTACACTGGTGAGAAATTTGAATGTCACAAAGATTTTAAATATATCCTCCTAATAATAAAAGATTGTTGAAATTAATACTAAATACAATTTTGCACATCAACAAAGTATATTTTCTAAATCAGGATTCAAATGACCAGTTTTAAAAATAGGCTGCAGCTACAGAAGTAAAAAATGAAAATTTTAAAACCTACAATTATATTCATCATATATATGGCTCTCCAAAGATAGAATTATCTATTTTTGTCAGGTATCTGCACAAAATGTATTTATATTTCAGACATATTTTTCTATAAAGTAATACTCTTTACTCCAGTGGTCAAATATTGTCCAAATTTAGAAAAAGAAAGAAAAGAGAAAGAAAGAAAGAAAGAAAGAAAGATGGAAGGAAAGAAAGAAAGAAAGAAAGAAAGAAAGAAAGAAAGAAAGAAAGAAAGAAAGAAAGAAAGAAAGAAAGAAAGAAAGAAAGAAAGAAAGAAAGAAAGAAAGAAAGAAAGAAAGAAAGAAAGAAAGAAAGAAAGAAAGAAAGAAAGAAAGAAAGAGAAAGAAAGAAAGAAAGAAAGAAAGAAAGAAAGAAAGAAAGAAAGAAAGAAAGAAAGAAAGAAAGAAAGAAAGAAAGAAAGAAAGAAAGAAAGAAAGAAAGAAAGAAAGAAAGAAAGAAAGAAAGAAAGAAAGAAAGAAAGAAAGAAAGAAAGAAAGAAAGAAAGAAAGAAAGAAAGAAAGAAAGAAAGAAAGAAAGAAAGAAAGAAAGAAAGAAAGAAAGAAAGAAAGAAAGAAAGAAAGAAAGAAAGAAAGAGAAGAAAGAAAGAAAGAAAGAAAGAAAGAAAGAAAGAAAGAAAGAAAGAAAGAAAGAAAGGAAAGAAAGAAAGAAAGAAAGAAAGAAAGAAAGAAAGAAAGAAAGAAAGAAAGAAAGAAAGAAAGAAAGAAAGAAAGAAAGAAAGAAAGAAAGAAAGAAAGAAAGAAAGAAAGAAAGAAAGAAAGAAAGAAAGAAAGAAAGAAAGAAAGAAAGAAAGAAAGAAAGAAAGAAAGAAAGAAAGAAAGAAAGAAAGAAAGAAAGAGGACTGTAAAAAATTGTGAGTGCTGCCTGTGTGTGTCTGTCTACTATCCTGTTGCGTGAACCTCTTGGGAGTGGGCCGAAAAGAGGCTCCAGAAAACTCGCTCTCCCAGAGGCTAATTCCAGGGCAGGACTGCATAACATTAAAACTGGCTAGGCCTTGCAGAAGCCAGGTCCCCTGTTTGTGACGACAGACTGGGAAAATCCACAAAACTAGGCCTGCCCAGTGGGGCCATCTGTGAAAAACTGTGAGTGCTGCCTGTGTGTGTCTGTCTACTGTCCTCTTGCATGAACCTCTTGGGAGTGGGACGAAAAGAGGCTCTAGCAGAGCACTTTGGCTCCGCTTCGCTACGCGGCCCTGTGCTCTTTCTAAGGAAAGAACACCATCACAACAAGAAAAAAAATCACAATAAGAACTGTGCTGGATCACTGAAGCAAGCATTTCTCTCCGGACTGTCTTCTCGCTGTGTGCTCGGGCCTAAGATTTGATCCTGTGTGAGGCTTCATCCACGGAGGTATCCCCTCCCTTGGAGGCAAGTCGACCCATACAGAAAGGGCGGAGCCAGAGGAGTGTTCTGCCTGTATCATTTAGCCAATGAATACCACCACAACACGTATAAAAACCCACAATGCAAGTGTGACAATGGAGAAACAATGCAGGAGAGCATCAGACATAGAGAATGAAGATGACAATTCTGATGACCAGATAACAACCAACCAACTAATCAACTTCTCAGATAAGGACATTAGACTAGCAATATGGAAGATGCTAAACGAACTCAAAGAAACCATGGATTGACTTGAACAGAACACTAATAAGAACCAAGAAAATATAAAGATAGAAATCACAAAACTCCAAACTGAAATAACATGTCAACTAACAGACCTGAAAAACTCAGTAAACGAAGTGAATGACAAAATGGATAAGCTCTGGGACAGGGTATCAGAAGCTGAGAATAGACTTGGTGCTGTGGAAGATGAGATACATAACAATTCCATACAGCAGGAGAGATTGGAAAAAAAAAACAACTTAAAGCAAATGAACAGTCAATGGAAAAACTAGTCAAAGAATGGGAACAGATGAAAATAGAAGTCTATGATAAGCTCAACAGAAACAACTCAAGAATCACTGGAGTCCCAGAGACCCAGGAAGAAAATTTCCAGGAAGAATCAATGGTCAAGAACATCATTAAAGAGAAACTTCCAGAGCTAAAGGATATATGTGATAAAATCCTGCATGCTCGAAAAGTACCAACCAAAAAAAAACCCCAGAAAAAATACCCCAAGACACATCCTAGTCACAATGACAAATCCCACAGATAGAGACAGAATTCTGAAAACAGCAAGATCAAAAGGGGAAAATACATTCAAGCGAACATCCTTGAGATTTACAGCAGACCTGTCACCAGAAAAACTCAATGCCAGAAAGCAGTGGTGGGAATTGTGAAAAGACTGAATAAAATGAATGCTTCACCTAGAAAACTGTACCCAGGAAAACTCACTTTCTGGTTTGACGGAAGAATACATGGTTTCGCAGACAAAAAAACAGCTCAGAAAATTTACAGACTCAAAACCAGTCTTAAGAGAAATCCTGAAAGACCTAATTTAAGACAAAACTAACCAAAAGACACACCAAATTTTGATATAAAGATGGCATTAAATCCCAGGACAATTCTTTCTCTCAACGTCAATGGAATAAAGGCACCAGTTAAGAGACAAAGAGTGGCTAAATGGATCAAAAAACTTAATCCAACCTTCTGCTGCCTACAAGAAATGCACCTGAATAGTCAGAACAAACATAGACTCAAAATAAAAGGCTGGGAAAAATTATCCAAGCAAACAACACCCATAAAAAAGCTGGAGAGGCCATACTAATATCAGATAATGCAAACTATACTCAGAAAGGTTGTAAGGGACAAAGATGGACATTTTATATTAATCAAGGGGTATGTAGAGCAGGAAGAAATAACTCTCCTAAACATATAAGTACCGAATGAGGGGCACGCAAAATATTTAATACAACTGTTGACAAATCTGAAAAATAATATCAATAACAACACAATAATTGTAGGGGAACTCAACATGGCTTTGTCAACACTGGATAGGTCAACCAGACTGAAAACCAACAAGAATATACTAAACCTGAGGAGAGAAATGGAAGAAAGAGGACTAGTGGATATATATAGGATATTCCATCCCCAGAAACATGGATACACATTCTTCTCCAATGTACATGGGACATTCTCCAGGATAGACTACATGCTGGCACATAAAACATACCTCCATAATATCAAGCATATAGGAATTTTGCACACTACCTTCGCTGACCACAAGGCTCTGAAATTATTTGTGAATTCCAAAGGGACACAGAAGAAAAACTTTAACACCTGGAAGTTAAATAGCCTCATACTGAATTACCAGTGGGTCCAAAATAAAATCAAGGAGGAAATAAAAAGGTTGCTGGAAACAAGTGACAATAAAGACACAAAGTATCACAACTTTGTAACACAGAAAAAGCAGAGAAAAAAAATTTATAGCTTTACAAGCACACATCAGGAAGAAAGAAGGAGCTTACCTGAGTAGCTTAATGACACAGCTAATAGAACTAGAAGTGCTCAACAAAAGGACCCAAAAATAGGGAGAAAGAAGGAAATAACAAACCTGAGAGCAGAAATCAATGAAGGGGAAACTCAAAAAACAATCCAAAAGATCAACGAAAGCAGAAGTTGGTTCTTTGAAAAAATAAACAAAATTGATAGACCACTGGCAAAACTAACAAAGAAAGAGAGAGAGAACATTGATAACTCGTATTAGGAATGAAAAAGGAGAGATCACTACTGATATGACAGAGATTCAAAGGGTAATCAAAAACTACTTTGAGAAAATCTACGCCACTAAAAATGAGAACCTGGAAGAAATGGATAAATTGTTGGACTCTTATAATCTTCCACGGTTGAAGGAAGAGGATGTAGCATATCTAAACACTCTCATTACTATTGATGAAATTAAAACGGTAATCAAATATCTGCCCAAAAACAAAAGCCCAGGCCCAGATGGATTCACTAATGAATTCTTTCAAAATTTCCAAGAGGAACTACTACCAATCCTGGCAAGACTCTTTCATGAAATTTAACAAACAAAAAAATTCCAAATAGCTTTTATGAAGCCAACATCACCTTGATACATAAACCAGACAGAGATGCTACGAAAAAAAGAAAATTACAGACCAATATCGCTGATGAATGCAGATGCAAAGATCCTCAACAAAATCCTGGCAAATAGGATTCAATGCCTCATTAAGAAGATCATCCACTATGATCAAGTAGGTTTCATCCCAGGAATGCAAGGATGGTTTAGCATCTGTAAATCTATCAACATAATACACAACATGAACAACAAGAAAAATAAAAACTACATGATCATATCAATAGATGCAGAGAAAGCATTTGATAAGGTCCAACACCCATTCTTGATCAAAACTCTCAGCAAGATGGGAATGGAAGGAACCTTTCTCAATATAGTTAAGGCCATCTACCACAAGCCAGTGGCAAATATTATCCTCAATGGAGAAAAACTAAAAGCCTTCCCTCTAAATTCTGGCACAAGACAAGGCTGTCCTCTCTCACCACTCCTATTCAACATAGCACTGGAAGTACTTGCTATAGCGATTAGGCAAGAAAAAGATATCAAGGGAATCCAGATAGGAAAGGAAGAATTCAGGCTCTCTCTGTTTGCAGATGACATGATACTCTACTTAGAAAACCCTAAAGACTCTACAAAAAAGTATTTAGAAAAAAATAGACTCATATAGCAAAGTGGCAGGCTACAAAATTAACACACAAAAATCAATGGCCTTTTTATACACCAATAGTAATAAGTAAGAAATGGACATTAAGAAAACAACACCATTCACAATAGTGCCACACAAACTCAAATATCTTGGATTCAACTTGACTAAAAATGTGAAGGACCTATACAAAGAAAACTATAAAACTGTACTCCAAGAAATAAGAGAGGACATGCGGAAATGGAAACACATACCATGCTTATGGATTGGCAGGATTAACATCATCAATATGGCAATACTCCCCAAGGTATTATACAGATTTAGTCTAAATATACCCATGACATTCTTCAAAGAAGTGGATCAGGCACTTTTGAAATTCGTTTGGAACAATAAACACCCTAGAATAGCTAAAGCAATTATTGAGAAAAAGAATATCGGGGGAATTACTCCTCCCAACTTTAAACTTTACTAGAAAGCAATAGTTATCAAAACAGCATGGTATTGGAATAAGGACAGGCCCTCAGATCAGTGGAATAGGCTTGAATACTCAGAAAATGTTCCCCAGACATACAATCACCTAATTTTTGATAAAGGAGCAGGAAATCCTAAAGGGAGCAGAGAAAGCCTCTTCAACAAGTGGTGTTGGCACAACCGGCTAGCCACTTGCAAAAAGTTGAGCGTTGACCCCAGCTAACATCATGTACAAAGGTAAAATCCAAATGGGTTAAAGACCTTGATATCAGACCCCAAACCATAAGATATATAGAACAACACATAGGCAAAACACTCCAAGACATTGAGACTACAGGCATCTTCAAAGAGGAAACTGCACTCTCCAAGCAAGTGAAAGCAGAGATTAACAGATGGGAATATATTAAGCTGAGAAGCTTCTGCACCTCAAAGGAAATAATGCCCAAGATACAAGAGCTACCCACTGAGTGGGAGAAACTATTCACCCAATTCCCATCGAATAAGAGGCTAATCTCCAAAATATACAAGGCACTGACAGAACTTTACAAGAAAAAAACATCTAATCCCATGAAAAAATGTGGAGAAGAAATGAACAGACACTTTGACAAACAAGAAATACAAATGGCCAAAAGACACATGAAAAAATGCTCCACATCACTGATCATCAGGGAGATGTAAATCAAAACAATGATGAGATACCACCTCACTCCACAGAGAATGGCACACATCACAAAGAATGAGAATAAACAGTGTTGGCGGGGATGTGGAGAGAAAGGAACTCTTATCCACTGCTGGTGGGAATGCCGTCTAGTTCAACTTTTATGGAAAGCGATATGGAGATTCCTCCAAAAACTGGAACTCGAGTGCCCATACGATCCAGCTATGCCACTCCTAGGAATATATCCATGGAACACAAAAATACAATACAAAAACCCCTTCCTTACACCTATATTCATTGCAGCACTATTTACCATAGCAAGACTCTGGAAACAACCAAGATGCCCTTCAACAGACGAATGGCTAAAGAAACTGTGGTACATATACACAATGGAATATTATGCAGCTGTCAGGTGAGATGAAGTCATGAAATTTTCCTATACATGGATGTACACGGAATTTTTTTTTGCTGAGTGAAATAAGTCAGAGAGAGAGACAAAAACACAGAATGGTCTCACTCATCTATGGGTTTTAAGAAAAATGAAAGACATTCTTGGAATTATAATTTTCAGACACAAAAGAGAAAAGAGCTGGAAGTTCCAGCTCACCTCAGGAAGCTCACCACAAAGAGTGATGAGTTAGTTAGAGAAATAACTACATTTTGAACTGTCCTAATAATGAGAATGTATGGGGAAAATGGAAAGCCTTTTTAGAGTACAGGCGGGGGTCGGGTGGGGAGGAGGGAGATTTGGGATATTGGTGATGGAAATGTTGCACTGGTGATGGGTGGTGTTCTTTACATGACTGAAACCCAAACACAATCATGTATGTAATAAAGGTGTTTAAATAAAATATACATTTAAAAAAGAAATGACAATAAAACAAGTACTAGTTTATCTTACTTTTATGTAGGAAAAAAAGATTAAATTGATCAAGTAACTCTTAATTAAACCAAACTGGTATTATGACCACAGAACTGACATTTCCAGATTAGAAAGAGTTTGAGAAGGAGGAAAAGAAAGAAAGAAAGAAAGAAAGAAAGAAAGAAAGAAAGAAAGAAAGAAAGAAAGAAAGAAAGAAAGAAAGAAAGAAAGAAAGAAAGAAAGAAAGAAAGAAAGAAAGAAAGAAAGAAAGAAAGAAAGAAAGAAAGAAAGAAAGAAAGAAAGAAAGAAAGAAAGAAAGAAAGAAAGAAAGAAAGAAAGAAAGAAAGAAAGAAAGAAAGAAAGAAAGAAAGAAAGAAAGAAAGAATACTAAAAGAAGCAAAGAAACAAGACGAATGAAGAAAGAGGGAGGGGAGGAGATGAAGAAAAATTAATGGAAAGTAAGGAAGAAAGAATGAAATAAAGGAAAAAAGAATTAAAGAAAGAATAGAAATCTTATAAGTCAATAATACAGTTGTTAACAAGTCCTGACATTCTTTTCCTGCCTGTTGTGAAAAAAAATTGAAACCTTAGGTGAAAAGTAAAATGTGATTATTAGGGCAGATAATAGTTTAATCTGACCAGTATCCTTATAATGATATATGGGCGCACGCACACACACACACACACACACACACACACACACACACACACACACACACACTAAAGCTACCTGCATGTAAAGAACATATAATACAGAGTGGCCATTTGCAACCCAAGAGAATTGTCTTATGAGAAGGCAAGCTGCATATACCTCAATGCTTTTTGTTCTTGCTTTCATACCTAAAATAAAATTAATTTGTTTCTTAAGCCATTCATTATGCAGTATTTTATTATGAAAGCTCAAGAAAACCATTGCAGGTAGAGACAAATATATTAGTACCCTTGCCACTAGGTTTATTCTTAGGATGTTATAAGTTCCCAGCAAAGTAAGAGATTCTCAGCAATATGCTAATGGTGTTTTTCCTTTTAACTGCTATGAATAGCCTTCTTCTTTTTTGGGGGGGTCATAACCTACAGCGCACAGGGGCTACTCCTCGCTCTATGCTCAGAAATTGCCCCCAATTAAAAGACACAGAGTGGCAAAATGGGTCAAAAAGATAAATCCAACCTTCTGCTGCCTACAAGAATCACATCTGAAGAGTCAGAACAAACATAGACTCAAAATCAAAGGCTGGAGGAAAATCATCCAAGAAAAAAAAAACCTGGGGTGGCCATATTAATATCTGATTACCCCAACTTTATACTCAGAAAAGTGGTAAGGGACAAAGATGGACACTATGTACTAATCAAGGGATATGTGCAACAGGAAGAAATCAGACTTTTAAACATATATGCAACCAATGAGACCAGCAAATTATCTAATACAATTATTGACAAATCTGAAAGAAGACATCATTAATAACACAATCATTGTGGAAGACCTCAACATGGCCCTATTAACACTTGATAGGTCAACCAGATTGAAACCCAACAAAAACATACTAGCCCTGAAAAGAGTTATGGAAGAAAGAGGACTAGTAGATATATACAGGACACTCCATCCCAAAAAACCTGGAACACATTTCTTTTCCAATGTACATGGGTCATTCTCCAGAATAGACTACATGCTGACACATAAAACATAACTCCATAAAATCAAGATGATAGAAATCTTGCAGGCTACCTTTGCTGACCACAAGGCTCTGAAATTAGATGTGAACTACAAAGCCACCAGAAGAAAAACTTTAACAATTGGAAATTAAACACCCTGTTAGTGAACAACCAGTGGGTCTGAGATGAAATCAAAAAGGAAATCAAAACTTTCCTGAAAACAAATGATAATGAAGACACAAACTGCCAGAATCTATGGGACACAGCAAAAGCGGTCCTGAGAGGAAAATTTATAGCTCTACAAGCACACATCAGGAAAGAAGAAGGGGCATACCTGAATAACTTAATGACGCAGCTCAAAAAACTAGAAAATGATCAACAAAAGGAACCAAAAATAGGGAGACAGAAGGAAATAACAAAGCTGAAAGCAGAACTCAATGAAGTGGAAACCGAAAAACAATTAGAAAGATCAACGAAAGCAGAAGTTGGTTCTTTGAAAAAATAAACAAGATTTATAGACCATTGGCAAAACTCACAAAGAAAGAGAGAGAGAAATCTGAGCACCCGTATTATAAATGAAAAGGGGAGATCACGACAGATATTGCAGAGATCTAAAGGGTAATCAGAGACTACTTTGAGAAACTTTATGCTCCTAAACATGAGAACCTAGAAGAAATGGAAAAATTCTTGGACACTTATAACATTCCACATTTAAGTAAGGAGGATGTAGCATATCTAAACACCCCCATCACTACTGAGGAAATTGAAACTGTAATCAAACATCTGCCCAAAAAGAAAAGCCCAGGCCCAGATGGATTTCCTAATGAATTTTTTCAAATCTTTCAAGAGGAGCTACTACCAATCCTAGCCAAGCTCCTCATGAAATTGAAAAAACGGAAACACTCTCAAACAGCTGTTATGAAGCCAACATCACCTTGATACCAAAACCAGACAGAGACACTGACAAAAAAGAAAATTACAGGCCAATATCCCTGATGAATACTGATGCAAAAATCTTCAACAAAATCCTGGTAAATAGGATCCAATGCATCATCAAGAAGCTCATACACTATGACCAAGTAGGTTTCATCCCAGAAATACAAGGATGGTTTAACATCCGTAAATCTATCAACATCATACACAACATCAACAACAAGAGAAATAAAAATCACATGATCATATAAATAGACGCAGAGTAAGCATTTGAAAAGGTCCAACACCCATTCTTGATCAAAACTCTCAGCAAGATGGGCATGGAAGGAACCTTTCTCAATCTAGTTGAAGCCATGGCAAATATTATCCTCAATGGAGAAAAACTAAGTGTCTTTCCTCTAAATTCTGGTACAAGACAAGGCTGTTCGCTCTCACCACTCCTCTTCAACATAGTACTGGAAGTTCTTGCTATAGCGATCAGGCAAGAAAAAGATATCAAGGGAATCCAGATAGGAAAGGAGGAAGTCAAGCTCTTATTGTTTGCAGATGACATGATACTCTACTTAGAAAACCTTAAAGACTCTACCAAAAAGCTTCTAGAAACAATAGATTCATATAGAAGGTGGCAGGCTACAAAATCAAACTACAGAAATCAATGGCCTTTTTATACACCAATAATGATAGGGAAGAGATGGAAGTCAGGAAGGCAATCCCATTCACAATAGTGCCACACAAACTAAAATATCTTGGAGTCAACTTGACCGAAAACGTGAAGGACCTATACGAAGAAAACTTTAAGGCCCTGCTCCAAGAAATAAGAGAGGACACATGGACATACCATGCTCATGGATTGGCAGGATTAACATCATTAAAATGACAATACTCCCCAAAGCATTATACAGATTTAATGCGATCTCCTTAAAAATACCCATGACATTCTTCAAAGAAGTGGATCAAACACTTATGAAGTTCATCTGGAACAATAAACAACCTCGAATAGCTAAAGCACTCCTTGGGAAAAAATATGGGAGGCATTATTTTCCCCAATTTTAAGCTGTATTACAAAGCAATAGTTATAAAAACAGCATGGTATTGGAATAAAGACAGACCATCAGATCAGTGGAACAGGCTTGAGTACTCAGAGAAGGTTCCTCAGACATATAACCACCTAGTTTTTGATAAAGGAGCAAGAAATCCTAAATGGAGCAAGGAAAACCTATTCAACAAGTGGTGTTGGCACAACTGGTTAGCCAGTTGCAAAAAAGCAAACTCAGACCCCCAGCTAACACCATGTACAAAGGTAAAATCCAAATGGATTAAAGACCTTGATATCAGATCTGAAACTATAAGGTATATAGAACAACATGTAGGTGAAACACTCCAGGACATTGAGACTAAAGGCATCTTTAAGGAGGAGACAGCACTTTCCAAACAATTGGAAGGAGAGATAAACAGATGGGACTATATTAAGCTGAGAAGCTTCTGCATCTCAAAGGAAATAGTGCCCAAAATATAAAGGCCACCCACTGAGTGGGAGAAATTATTCACCCAATACTCATCAGATAAAGGACTAATATCCAAAATTTACAAGGTACTGACAGAACTATACAAGAAAAAAAAAACAACTAACCCCATCAAAAAATGGAGAGAAGGGGGCTGGCGAGGTGGCGCTAGAGGTAAGGTGTCTGCCTTGCAAGCGCTAGCCAAGGATCAGGACCACGGTTCGATCCCCCAGTATCCCATATGGTCCCCCCAAGCCAGGGGCAATTTCTGAGCGCTTAGCCAGGAGTAACCCCTGAGCATCAAACGGGTGTGGCCAAAAAACCAAAAAAAAAAATGGAGAGAAGAAATGAACAGACACATTGAAAAAGAAGAAAGACAAATGGCTAAAAGGCACATGAAAAGATGCTCAACATCACTAATCGTCAGGGAGATGCAAATCAAAACTACTATGAGGTACCACCTCACACCACTGAGATTGGCGGACATCACAAAAAGAAAAACAAGCAGTGTTGGTGGGGATGTGGAAAGAAAAGAACTCTTTTTCACTGCTGGTGGGAATGCCGTCTAGTACAACCTTTATGGAAAGCAATATGTAGATTCCTTCACAAACTGGAAATTGAGCTTCCATATGATTCAGCTATACCACTCCTAGGAATATACCCGAGGAACACAAAAATACAATACAAAAATCCCTTCCTATATTCATTGCAGCGCTATTTACAATAGCTAGACTCTGGAAACAACCAAGATGCCCTTCCACAGATGAGTGGCTAAAGAAACTGTGGTACATATACACAATGGAATACTATGCAGCTATCAGGAGAGATGAAGTCATAAAATTTTCCTATACATGGATGTACATGGAATCTATTTGCTGAGGGAAAGAGAAAGATGCAGAATGGTTTCACTCATGTATGGGCTTTAAGAAAAATAAAAGACATTTTTAACAGTATCTCAGAGACAAGAAAGATGAGGGCTGATAGGTACAGCTCATGACATGAAGCTCATCACATAGAGTGATGAGTGCAGTTGGAGAGATGACTACACTGAAAACTATCATAACAATGTGAATGAATGAGGGGCTTAGAAAGCCTGTCTCAAGTACAGGTGTGGGGGGGTGGGGAGGAGGGAGATCTGGGAAATTGGTGGTGGGAATGTTGCACTTTTGAAGGGGGGTGTTCTTTGCATGACTGTAATCACACAACTATAATCATATTTGTAATCATGGTGTTTAAATGAAGATAATTATAAAAATGGGGAGAAGAAATGAACAGACACATTGATAAAAAAGAAATACAAATGGCCAAAAGACACATGAAAAAATGCTCCTTGTCACTAATCATCAGGGAGATGCAAATTAAAACAGCAATGAGATACCACCTCACACCACAGAGATTACTGCACATCACAAAGAATGAAAATAATCAGTGCTGGCGGGGATGTGGAGAGAAAAGAACTCTTATCCACTGCTGGTGGGAATGCCATCTAGTCCAACCTCTATGGAAAGCGATATAGAGATTCCTCCAAAATCTGGAAATTGAGCTCCCATTCGACCCAGCTACTCCACTCCTAGGAATATACCCTAAGAACACAAGAATACAATACAAAACCCCCTTGCTCACACCTATATTTATTGCAGCACTATTCACAATAGCCAGGCTCTGGAAACAACCAAGTTGCCCTTCAACAGATGAATGGCTAAAGAAACTGTGGTACATATTCACAATGGAATATTATGCAGCCATCAGGAGAGATGAAGTCATGAAATTTTTCTATACATGGATGTACATGGAATCTATCATGCTGAGTGAAATAAGTCAGAGGGAGAGAGAGAGAGACGCAGAATAGTCTCACTCATCTACGGGTTTTAAGAAAAATAAAAGTCATTTTTGTAACAATCCTCAGAGACAATGAGAGGAGGGCTGGAACACCAGCTCACTTCATGAAGCTCAACACAAAGAGTGGTGAGTGCAGCTATAGAAATAACTACACAGAGAACTACCATAATCATGTGAATGAATGAGGGAACTGGAAAGCCTATCTGGAGTACAGGTGGGGGTGGGGTGGGATGGAGGGAGATTTGGGATATTGGTGGTGGGAATGTTGCACTGGTGAAGGGGGTGTTTTTTACATGATTGAAACCTAATCACAATAATTTATGTAATCAAGATGGTAAATAAAGAAAATTTAAAAAAAGAAAGAAATCGCCCCCAGCAGGCTCGGGGGACCATATGGGATGCCAGAATTTGAACCACTGTTCTTCTGCATGCAAGACAAATGCCCTACAGCTGTGAGATCTCTGTGGACCCCTGAACACGCTACTTCTTGAGCAGCAGAGTATAAGCAATGATGCCCACTTCCTGTATATTCTACTTCAGGTTGTGGAACAATATTTTTCTACTGTCTTATTTTTAATTCTCTTTCAAGTCTCTAGAAATGATCAGAAATGGTATAACCCGACAAAAGTAGAATATATGAAAAATGCTACACATTTTTAAACTAACTCAAATGTAAAGGCATAAGAAAGCAAAGTTCCAGTACTTTTGAATCCACACTATCCCCAACAAAACAAATTTCTTTTGAATCACACAAAAGGGAAAAACCCAGATTTTTAGTTGAAACCTGTGTTCATAACTGCCTATAATTAATTATGTAACTATTAAAACACTTAGTCTCTATTAACTTTGAATATCCCAATAAACATGTGAAAATGTGTGTCTCACTGGCCTCTTATAGTGACTAACTGACATTATATATAAACTGAAATTTAGAAAACTCTGAAAGAATTGAACCTTCGAGAGTGATTAGGGTGAGCTAAATTCTTCTATTTATGCCCATCGATTCTATTTGCTCATTAAGAGACCAAGTTAAACCAAAATATAAACTGTTTAGAAATAGTTCCAAACAAAATAAACAAGAAACATAAATAAAATTATTGAAGGAAATATTTTTCAGAAAGAATTGATTTTAAAAATTATTTGAACACATATTAGTGATATAATAAAAATCATATGTGTCTGAATCTCACCCAAGGACTATGTTGCCTCTCAATCCAGTCTTTGGGACAATATAGCATCAATAAAATTCAATATATAGATAACAGTAAACTTCTCAATTATACAGTAATACTGTTGAAGTTCTGGTGTGTTATTTTAACAGAAAGCAAGTTGAAGAAGATGTGTAGATGCTAGATAGCTAGATAAAGCTTAGTCATACAGAAGCAATATGAATGTAATGCTGAGAGAGCTCAATAATGCTATGGTACAAGACATGTCAGAGGAAACATTTCTCAATAATGAATAAGCCAATTCATCTTGAGACCCAGGCAAGGAAAAATATCCCAGGGGACACTAAAATTTTTTCTTTAACACTTTATTCTTCACAACTTTCTTTGTAATTAAGTTGACTATCTTAAATATACTCACTCTGGGTTAAAGAATTTTATTTCTGGAGAACAAAAATATTTCTCCTGTTCCTGATCAATTTAGAATATTATAGTTCCACTAATTTCTGAATCCACATTGATTTCCTCTAAGATCTCCTTATTCCATCAGTTGTTACCTTGAATTTAAATATTAAGATTTACTGTATTTACATGTTTTACAATTAATAGTAAATGTATTATAATTTGTATAATAAAAATCAAGTTATTAATGAGTACTGACAGTCATTGAATAGTCCCATTATGAAACAGCTATTGTTAAAATCAAAAGCCAACAAAGAGGGTAAAATAAAGATAAAAATATAGATGTTTATATAGAAAGGCCACTATCCTTTAGCACTCAAATTCCATTTACCAAATTGTGAAATACTGATCATTCTTTAGGGTTTAAAGGTAGCAGTGGGAACAAAATGAGCAAAAATTAATTTCTGTCTCTCTGCTACCATCTTCTCAAAACTTAAACCACCTCTCTTCCAAGCCAACCATTAAAATATACAATCAGGGGTCCGGAGAGATAGTACAGCGGCATTTGCCTTGCAAGCAGCCGATCCAGGACCAAAGGTGGTTGGTTCAAATCCCGGTGTCCCATATGGTCCCCAGTACCTGCCAGGAGCTAGTTCTGAGCAGACAGCCAGGAGTAACCCCTGAGCAACGCCTGGTGTGGCCCAAAAACAAAACAAAAAACAAAAAATATACAATCAGAAATTTTACTTACCATGTACCAATTTAACTTCTGAATCTCTTCTTAGAATCCAAGAAGAATAAAGGAACTATATAGTCAGTAGCCTAATTTATACATATGGATTTTTGGCACATGGATGACCCATTCCAACTTTACTAGAAATACAGACAAATCTACACTTATTTCTATTGATGTATACAGATGTGTATATTACAAATGTGAACAGACTTGACTGAGACTTGAAATATAAACTAGAGCTCATATAATGAATGAGAATGAATAATATTTGAAAAAGAACAACAATGTGTTTAATGTTTTAACTTTTGTTTTCTGCCTAGGATATTAACTAAAGAAAACACAAATATATATACAGATAGAAATAGATATAGATATATATAGATATATCTCTTTCCCTCCTACACATAATTGAAGACAATGGCAAAATAGATACCATAGTAGGAAGAGTGCTTACCTTGGTTAAATTCCCAGAAACAAATATTACCACATAAGCAACACCAGGAGTGATACCTGAGTATAAAGCCAGGAGTAGGTTCTGAACACTGCTGGATGTGACCCAAAAACAAACAGAACAAAAACCTCGCAATTGAGCACCTAAAAAAATCTTGGAATCAAAGGCTATAAAGCGCCTCCTAGTGGAACCATAAAGCAAATGAAAAAAATATCTCAGTATAGAAGGAAAGGCTAGGGTAGTAATTCATTAATTTAAAAAGCTTTTTTTTTTTTTTTTGGTTTTTGGGCCACACCCGGTAACACTCAGGGGTTACTCCTGGCTATGTGCTCAGAAGTTGCTCCTGGCTTGGGGGACCATATGGGACACCGGGGGATCGAACCACGGTCCGTCCAAGGCTAGCGCAGGCAAGGCAGGCACCTTACCTTTAGCGCCACCGCCCGGCCCCCATAATTTAAAAAGCTTTTAAAAATAAAACCAAATATATATATATACTTTACTACCGTAGAATAAAGCAACAGTGAAATAAAAATTTAAAAAACTTAAAGTTAAAAATTGCAAATGGAATACTGTATATAATAAAATGCAACCATTGATATTACAACCTTCATGGAAAGCAGAGAATAATATTTAAGAGAAGATAAATGGAAAAATAAAGATAAAATTAAAGTTGAGAGAAAGTAAATTGAAAATAAAGGACCCCATCAAAATTTCAAAAGGTCAATCATGTGTGCAGTCAACAACATATTACACTTAAGAAATAACTAACTGGGGCCAGTGAGGTGGCACTAGAGGCAGTGTCTGCCTTGCAAGCGCTAGTCAACAAAGAACTGTGGTTCGATCCCCCGGCGTCCCGTATGGTCCCCACAAGTCAGGGGCAATTTCTGAGCGCTTAGCCAGGAGTAACCCCTGAGCATCAAACAAGTGTGGCCCGAAAAACCAAAAAAAAAAAGTACTATCTATAGAAGACCAACGTAAGGTATATATTTCAGCAGTAAACTACCACCTTGTGTACGTGACACTGATATTGATTACTGACACCACACAAAAAAGAAATAGAGACAGCTGAAAAAGCATCAAAATTTCTAAATGCAAAAAGACATGTGTCTGAACAATTTATTGAATTATCAAAAGTCAATTGCATCATCTTCTCTTATAACAGCATAGAATGCCATTACATCGCTATGCCATTGTTTCATTTCTCTTGGGTACTTGTTTCCATTTTTGTCTATTATATATAGTGCTAAAATGAACTTATAAGTACTTTTTTTCTCAAAATACTGATTTATACCCCTCTGATAAATGCCAAAAAGTGGTATTACTGGGATTTATGGAAACTAATTTCTACTACGTGATAAGTTGCCATGCTGAATGAAGTGAGTCAGAAGAAAAAATATCCATATTGTTCTTCAAAACACTTGGCCAGACTGCATTCCCATCAGTAGTGAATGAGAATCGCTTTCTCCAAGCCAGCATCGGTTGTTCTTTGTGATGTGTGGCAATTTTTATGGTGTGAAATGATATCTTTGATGTTTTGATTTGCAGCTCCCTGATAAATAGTGACGGGAAGCATTTTTTATGTGTATTTCAGAAATTAGTATTTCTTCTTGAGGAAATATCTATTCATTTCGTCTCCTCATTTTTGGATGGTCTTAGATATTTTTCCTTGTTGAGTTTTACCATGTCCTTATATATCTTAAATATTTATACATTATCAGATGGGTATTGAGTAAATAGTTTCTGATACTAGTGGTGAATCTTTGTATATTAATCACAGTTTCAAATGAGGTGCATACACTTCTTATTTTAATGTAGTCCAATTTGCAAATATTTACTTACACTTTTAAAATATTTTATCTTAAATGTAATTATGAGTACTGTCTGCATATTTATATATAAACTTTATGGTTTTAGGTCTGATATCAAAGTATTTAATACAGTATGATTTGACCTTTGTATACAGCATTAGATATCTAAGTTTACTTTTTTTCACATAGTTGACCAGTTTTCCCAATGCCCCTTGTTAAAGATGCTTTCCTTGTACGACTTTGTATTTCTTGTTCTATTTTTGTTCTTTTTGTTTCTTAGGTCACACCCAGTGGCTCACAGGTGTTACTCCTGGCTCTGCACTCATAAATCACTCCTGACAGGCTTGGGGTACCATTTGGGATGCCTGCAATTGAACCGGGGTCCATTCTGTGTTGGCAGCATACGTGCAAGGCAAATGCCTTACCGCTGTGCTATCTCTCCGGCCCCTCTCTTGTTCCTTTTTAAGATTAATTGAGCATATACCTGTGGATCTGTCTCAGAATATTCAAGTTATTCAAGAATATTTGAAATATTCCATTGATCTGAGGGTCTGTCTTTATTCAAGTACCAGTTTGTTTTAATGACTATTACTTTTGTTTAAAGTTCAGTTTGTACAGTTTAAACAGTTTGTACAGCTTAAAGTTGAGGAAAATTATTCCTCCTATTTTCTTTTTCCTAAAAATGCCTCTACCTATTCTTGGATTTTTATTGTTCCATATTAATTATATTAGGACTTTTTTCCAACTGAAAAAAATTAAAATTAAGCTTCTATATGATCCAACAATAACACTTCTAGGAATTTAACTTAGGGATCAAAAATCACAATAGAAAAAAAGTCCCCTGCAATCCTGTGTCCATTGCAGCACCGTTTACAATAGCCAGTATCTGGAAACAATCCAAATGCCTGAGAAGATACGAGTGGCTAAAGAAATTGGTAGAGCTATTTAATGGAAGACTATGCAGCTGTTAGTAAAATTAATTTATGAAATTTGCTTCTACATGAATGGACATGGAGAGTAGTATGTTGAATAAAATGAATCAGAGGAAGATATAAAGATATAAAATAATATTATTCATCCCTGTGTTATTAAGAACAAATCAAATAGTATGGTATCCAGAGACAATAGAGATGGAGGCCAGGAAGACCAATCTATGGTAAGAAACTAGCCACACATAATGGTAAGTTCAGTTACAGTAGAGAAAAGATCGCTATGACAATGGTAATTGGAACTGATCATGTTGGACAAAAACTGGACACTAAACAGAGATCAAGTGATAGGTATTAGGCTATGGAGTTGAAGAACAAGTACATACAATTGAAATAAAGCAAATCAAACACTTCTTTCTGTCTACCACTAGCTCCAATCTGACTGGTCACTGCTACCTCTCACAGGAGGTGACACCCCTGTGGGCTACAAGCAAGTTTACATAGGGTATAATCTCAAGAGCTGCTTCATCTTAGTTACCTTTAAACTGATACGTTATTGTGTGGGTGGGGAGATTTTCACAGTTCCTGCGTCTTAGCCATAACAAGATATCTAACAGACCCAGGGCACTGTTTATGGTTTCTAATGGTCGTTAAAGCCCTGAGAGAGCAGTCAGATTTTTGCAAATGAAAATATAGCCTTGTTAACATTAAACAAAATGGAGTCCCTTCTGGTCTAGGCTCACATTCCCTCCTCCTTTTTTTTGTTCAATTGTTTTTTTTATTTATTGGTATTTTTACATTTATGTTCTTTTTTTAAAAAACAACTTTATTACATACATGATTGTGTTTGGGTTTCAGTCACGTAAAGAACACCACCCATCACCAGTGCAACATTCCCATCACCAATGTCCCAATTCCCTCCTCTTAATTTAACCTTGAGTCAAACTTTGACACTCCTTGAGGTCCTTTGTCCCTGTTCTTACCTATTTTACATAGCTTAGCACAAACATTTTGATCACACCTATATTCTCCCCTAGATTTGTGCACAATTCCCCTTCCTTGAGGAAGAGTAGATTTAACCCCCTTTTATTCTGGAAGGCAACCTCTGTTAGGAAGTAACCTGTTATTATAGAAGAGCTATAAAGATTTCAAGTCTGCTTCCACTTGGAATCCACTTCATTTCAGTGGAATCTACTTAACTTCAAGAGAGCTTTCTAAGGTGTTAATCCCCTCTGACGAGTCAAATTCTGAACTCTCCTTAAAAATTGTATTGGGCATTCAAACCTAAATTGTAAAAAAAAATGCCTATAGTGTATATAACCCCTCCCATATACAAACACCCCTCTCCCCTTCAGAAATCCGACTATTCCTTCACCGCCCCCGATCCCAACCTGATTTCCCACCTTATTAAAACTCTTCACTCTCAGTTCTTAATTTATTAGGCATCAAGAACGATCTCCTACCCTAATAAGCCATTACCCAGCACCCAAGTGAAGGGACACCCACTCAGACCCACACCTCGTCCCTGGCAAGAAACTACAACCAACAACCCTGCCGACTCATGCTGTGTGGCCCTCCTCATCATCTCTCCCTAACGTGGACTGTTGTCTGATATCGAACTCAGTTCCAAAAGGATCCCCACTACAAGAACTCTACCCAAGACCTCTCTGCCGCAAATCTTTTCTCAATCTCAAGAAGACCAAGGGGTGTGATGAAAATGCACCCTGGATTGCACATGCCACAAGAAAATCTCAAAAGACAATGGGGAAGCCTATACTTCCTTCATAAGTTTAAGACCTATGTAATACTACCTGAACCTGTTTTTTCCAAAATGTAAGGTATCTATCTCCTGCATCACTTTGTTCCTTAAATTACTTTTTTAATACATTTAAAAATTACTTTTCTTTATATATGTATATATGTGAGTATATATATTTTTGTTTTTTGTCTTGTTTCTGTTTTCTTCTCTTTCCACTCCCAAATGTACCAGCAATATAATGTAGCACCATTTCTTCCTGCAAAGGCATACTAAAAAGGGGGGAATCTTATAAAAACAAGCTCTTATCTACTAGGAATAAGAACTCATATTTTTTTACGATATAGGGACACCTCCCACCTTAAACTTATGTCATATGTCAACTAAGATAGCCAGGTGATTAGACACCAACCATCCAACCTTGAACTCTGGATCCCAGATATAGAAACAACACTGTTCTCCACAACAGCTCCAGGAACGAAATTCCCTCCAGGACATCCTTAATACTGCTCTGGCACCAAAATATGCCAGTTCTGATATGATATTCTGACAATGAGAAAATGAGAAAAACTCGATCGAAGAGTAGGTAGTCTTGCCTCATCATCTAACGATAAGACAAAATCAGAAGACTTGTCATCTTTTGATCTATAAAAAGCCAAGATCACTATCTACAGATAACTGACTGTGACAACCATGACTGGAGGGAACGGATCCTGGGACCAATAAAAAAGTCCTAGTCTAGGTTTTGGCCTACAATCTGTACAACAACCAAGATCTCTAATTCCAGAGGTCTGACTGAGACAATTGCAACTGAATGGGTCTTCTGGAAACATAACAAAATACTCTATCCCAGACTCCATCAGTGCAATGACCAAGACCACCAACTATAGAAGACAGATTAAAACGACAGTGAAGGAACAGAACTTCTAGAACCACAAAAAAAGACTTCATCATAAGCTCCATTCCTTGACCTGTGCAGATACCAAGATCTCTAGATACAGAGGTTTGGTTTTATCACCCATGATGGAGCAGAAGTCTTCTATACACCACAAAAGAACCTACAGGAGAGTAAATGAACATGCAAGGAGTCTATAGTCATTCCCATGACAGTATACTTCAAAGGTTGAGAAACCCTGTATCTCTTAGGCAAAGGGAATTCCCTTTCAAATGTCCCCAATATTTACTGTGCCTATGCAGGAAAAAAACTGCACAAAATAATATTTTTATTTATTTATGTATTTCGGGTTTTTTGGGGGGGTTGATATTGTAGTTGTTTCCATTTTTTTGTGCTCTGTTTTGTTTTTATTTCAGGACCATGGTTATTATGTGGTGCTTGTCTTTATTGCTGTAGTGCTCATTGGATATTTTGTTTGATATTTCTTTTTGTATTGTTGTGGTGTTTCTCCTTCTTTTTCCCTTTCTTCTTTCAAACTGATGTTGAGAGCCTCTAGAAGGATTCCGCCCATTTCTGGCTTATTTGATTTTTACCCCAGTTTATTGCTTTTCTTTTCTTTAAACAGAACCACATCACTTGAACCATCTAGTTCCGCCTCTCAAATCGAGGGGAAAATAAGGGAGGGTACCAAGACCAAACAGTTGTTTGATCACTAAGTAATAAGCTAGACATAGAGAGGCCACTTATACTAGCATCCCGGGGGTAAGGGTGGGGGACATGGGGTGTAAACTGGGAACGGGAGTAGAGGGAGGACAACTTTGGTGGTGGGAATTTCCCTGATTCAATGTTAATATGTACTTAAAATATTACTGTGAAAAATTATATATATAAAAAAAGAATTCTATTGGGCATTTTTGGCTCTAAATATCCCCTTTATACTATTATATCCCCACACTGGAACATAAGAGACATAGCTGGCAATTGTATTTACAATAGGGCCCATAACCAAAATTTGGGGCATTCTGTATTCCTTTCCCTCTTCCCCACCAGAGCCAACAGGATCCACAGTCATACCAATTTTAGTCTTCCCACTTCAGACTTAGATATAGGCCATCCTTTGAAGTGGATTGAGTGGTCTATTTTGGTTCCTTGAAGTTTTCTTCCTCTGGTGTCTTTTTCAGGTTGCCATGCATATGTCCAGGTTTCTTCCACCTTTACTGCAGGAGGAGGAGTATAGGTGACCATGTACAGTAGTCTTTCCAAGTGGGATTCAATCTAGTGTCTGAGGATCCACACACAATCTCAGGGGATAAAGCTGTGGAAAACAGAATCATTTTGCTGAAGAGCTTCAAGCTTACCAGGAATTTTGACTTAATAGCCTGTGTTGGATTACTGGTCCCATCCTAATCAATATTCACATTCCACCCTAGGGTGTGATCTGTTGATGAGATTATTGGATTATTCCCTACTTGGTATTTATTTTTTTCTTTTTTATTAATGTCTTTATTTATACAATTAGATTACAAACTAATTGTAGTTGGATTTCAGTCATATAAAGAACATCCCCCTTCACCAGTGCAACATTCCCATCACCAATGCATCAAATGCCCTACCCAATGCCCCACCCCCCCTCAGCATGTTTTTGAGACAGGCTTTCTACTTCCCTCAATCATTCACATTGTTATGTTAGTTGTCAGTGTAGTTAGTTCTCTAACTGCACTCACCACTCTCTGTGGTGAGCTTCCTGTTGTGAGCTGGACCTTCTCAATTGTCTCTTGAGAATTATTACAAAACTGTCTTCTATTTTTCTTGAAACCCATAGATGGGTGCTAGTATTCTGTGTCTATCTCTCTCCCTCTGACTTATTTTATTCAGCATAATAGATTCCATGTACATCCATGTATAGGAAAATTTCATGACTTCATCTCTCCTGACGGCTGCATAATATTCCATTGTGTATATATACCAATATATGGTGTGAAATGATATTTATTGTTATTTTGATTTGCATCTCCCTGATGATTAGTGATGTGGAGCATTTTTTCATGTGTCTTTTGGCTATTTGTATTTCTTCTTTGACAAAGTGTCTGCTCACTTATCCCATTTTTTGATGGGGTGAGTTGTTTTTTTCTTGTAAAATTCTGATTTCTAAAGAAACTGTGGTATATGTACACAATAGAATATTATGCAGCCATCAAGAGAGATGAAGTCATAAAATTTTCCTATATATAGATGTACATGGACTCTATTATGCTGAGTGAAATAAGTCAGAGGGAGAGAGATAGACACAGAATACTATCACTCATCTATGGGTTTCAAGAAAAATAGAAGACATTTTTTGTAATAATTCTCAGAGACAATAGCAATGAGGGCTGGAAAGTCCAGTTCACAACATGAAGCTCACCACAGAGAGTGGTGAGTGCAGTTAGAGAAATAACTACACTGACAACATAACAATGTGAATGAATGAGGGAAGTTGAAAGCCTATCTCAAATACATGCGGGTTGTGGGTAGGTAGGTGGGAGATTTGGGGTATTGGTGATGAAAATGATGCACTGGAGAAGGGGTTCTTTAATATGATTGAAACCCAACTACACTCATATTTGTCACCAAATTGTATAAATAAACATATTAATTTAAAAAAATGAAAAACTCCAGTCCATTTTTCTTTTTTCCCTTTCTTTTTTCTTCTTTTTCTTCCTCCTCCTCTTCTACTTCCTCCTCTTTTTCTTTCTGCTCCTCTTCTTCATTTTCTTCTTCCTCTTCTTCCCCTTTCCCTTTCTTGTCTTTTTCTTTTCTTTTCCTTCTTTCTCTTCTTCCTTTTTTCTTCTTCTTCCAAGTAATTTCTTCTTTCTCTTCTTCCTCTTTACCTTTTTTCCTCTTTTTCCTTTTTTCTTTTTATTCATCTTCCCCTTCTTTCTCTTCTTTCTCTTTTTTTCTTTCTCCTCTCCTCACACTTTCTCCAGCTCTTCTTCTTAATATTCTCCTCCTGAGTCTCTGGGACTACAATGATTCCTATGTTGTTTCTGTTGAGTTTATCAAAGACTTCTATTTTCATCTGTTCACATTTTTTGAGTATTTTATTCATTGTCTGATCATTTGCCTTTAAGGTTCTTTGCCAATCTCTTCTGCTATATGAAGTTGTTCTGCATCTCATCCCATGGCTCACTGACCCTGTCCTTGGCTGCGGTTACTCCCTTGCAGAGGCTTTTCATTAAATTGTTCATTTTATCTACTGAGTTTTTCCAGACTTCTTTCAGTTGTAAGTTCTGTCATTATGGTCTGTTCAAATTGATCTATGCTTGCTGAGTTCTTTGAACATCCTCCATATTAATATTCTAAACTCCTTATCTGAGAGTCTTTTCAGATTATCTTCATTCTCTATGCGCGGTGTTGTCATGCATTGTTTCCCCATGTGCTGTGCTGGGTTCATGGGTTAGGAGATGCATGACACCGCGGAGGCCTTTGTTTTTTTAAGATTTTTTTTCTCCCTTATTGCTTAAAAAAATTCATCTTTCCCTTTGTTTTTAGCCATTTGGATTACTATATGTCTTGGTGTTGGTCTATTAGGATTTATTTTATTGGGAACTTTTTTCACCTCCTGAATTTGTACAAGTGTCCCTTTACAGAGGGTGGAAACTTTCTTCTATTATTTACCTCACTACTTGTTCTTCCCCTATACCCTTTTCCTCTCCTTTAGGTATTCCTACAGTTTGTAGATTATTTCTTTTGTCTTTTTCATTAAGTACCTCACATTATCTTCTAATGTTTTGTCTCTCATTTCTTTGTTGACTTCTTTGTTGTTGCAGGCTTGTATTTTGTCTTCTAGTTCATCCCTGCGATTCTCTATGTGTTTATTTTTATTATTGTGGCTTGCAAACATGTTTTTAGTTCCCTCAGTTCTCTTTTTATGGACTCTCTCATTTTCTGAGTTTTTCTTTGATTTGGATGAACTGCTCATCCATGAATTTCTTAATTTCTTAATTTCTTTAGTTAGTGATTTTTGAATTTCATTGCTAGGACATTAAGTGCTGATTTTAGGTCCTCATCTATAAAGTTTTTACGTTTTGTAGGACTGGGGAATCTATTATTATTTCTCTCTACATCCCCAGCTGCTGGTGTCTTCCTTAGTTTGCCCATTGTTCTTTGCATATAGTGGGTTAACGTACTGGTTTTGAGGCTTTTTTTAAGTGGCCTATTTGGTTGTGTAGGAGGTGGTTGGAGGTAGATCTATATTGGGGCTTATTTTCTCAGGTGTACACATTTACTCAAGTATGGTAGAGGTGTGAGAGTCTAGTTAGTTAGGTTTGGGGGCTATATATTTTCAAAGGGAGTAAAAAGTTTGGCCTGCTTTGCCTAGGACTGTCTGGTATAGTCTTATGTGTCAGGAGGGCTTGTAGGGCAGCAAGGATATGGCCACGATGTGTATGTACAGCCCCACAGTGGCGAAGGCACTGTGATGGCATCGTCAATTTGCTCCTTCCTGTGTGTGCCCCGGCAAGGTTGGATTTCTCCTCTCTTCCTTGGTTCCAGCACTCACTCTCTCCCAGACCTGTATGGACTGAGGCACTGAGCTTTGTATTTTTAAGGGTTCTGACCCATTCCACCTAGATCATATTTTCAATTGTAACCCATAGATTGAACTTCAGTGTCTGTCTATGTATGTGCATGCGTGTATATGTTAGCCACCTAAATCTCTGTCTAGTGTTTGTAATATATATAATGTCTATGTTGTATATTGGTGCTCCACCCTGTTATATATAATGGCTCCCTCTTTTGCTTGCCATTTTGCAAATCCTATTCTAGCTCTTCACGCTCTCACTCCAGATCTGTTATTTTCCCCCATTAAACCCTTTTTACTTTCGGTTCTTAAATTCTCAGGAATTGGAAAGTTTCCCTCACCCAGCCAGCTTATGAACCATCTCCCAAAGTGAAAAAATAGATTCCCAGTTGGCCTTACTTCAGCCTGAGAGGAAGCTGCCACTGCTGCTGATTTGCTCAAGGCCACCCCTTTCCACCCACCTCCCTTCACTATTGCTCAGACCATATTCGGATTTTGAGAAAATCACAACTCAAGGAGATTTCCTGATATGTGACTGCTGGAAGTCATTTTTTTCAGACTCCACAAGACCATGTCACAAGCTTAAACTGCTCCAGATTTTATCTCCCCTAAAACCATTTCAAAAGACTTAAAGAGGACAAGTATATCTCCTTTGAATATTTCTGTAGATGTATTTTCTTAATAGGTATAATTCTTATTGTCTATTTTCTTATGTAATGGCAGTTTTTCCCATTTCCTTTTGTTGGATCTATTTAGTAGGAAATTCTAGTAGATAAATTTCTCTTGGATTTTGAGTTCATGTTAGAACTAGGTTCTAGGAATTGTTTAGCTTGTTAGTTTTACTTCTTTATGCATCAGTCATACCATGGGGCATTGTTCCTTTTTGCATAGGCAGATTAAATAAAGAAATTTAATGTGTGGAAAGAATTTCTTATCTAATAGGGATAGGAACACATAAATTTTACATTGCAGTAGAGCCTTACACCCTGAACACTTGTCATAGTGCTTGGCTTAGGCTTCAGAAGGTCAGAGACTGACCATTCATCCCTGAACCTTGGATTTTATCTATGGAATTAGCAGTTTTCTGCACCAGCACCAGGGAACTGACTTCACCACAAAAGGCCCTAATGCTGCCTTGGTATCAACTTGCTCCCGAGTGTGTTTATATGACACCCTGATGACTTGATAACAGCACAACCTGCTTTCAGGCTAAGGTTCTCTGCATTGCCTCCTAATGGTGAGATGGAACAAGTAGACACTCAATGTAACCCTGACTTCGACATAGGATCTATACAAAAGCCATCATCTCTAAGTACAGAAACCGCACCATAACTGTGATTCTGAGAGCTTTTAATGGGACCACAGAGAAAAACATTGTGATTACACAACTCAGTATGCCCAGAACCTATGATTGGTGTTATGCCAGGATGCTTCATGGGTAAGGTTTCCCTGTTTTTAGGCCAAAGGTTTTTCCTTTATATTTTCCCAATATTTTGCTGTGCCTATATAAAAAAAAGAAAACTGCCACACACACACACACACACACACACACACACCTTTTTATGGTATTTTATTTTATCTCATCTTTTATACTGGGGGGTCCAGCCCTTTTCTTATCTACCTTGGGACATGGATTACTTAATTTTACCACATATCACCACATTTTTTTATAAAATAAAGAACAAAGGAGGAAAGGCTGGGGGCCAAGTGCTAAGTGGTCTCAGATGCATTGGCATGAAAATAAATAAGATGGGGACCGGCCTAGGTTGGGCTTAAATCCCTGCCCTTCGGGCTTGGGAGGGTCTCTCTCCCTTCATGGAGCAGGATTTTGAGCAGCACGGGCGGGCAGCTGGCAGACCTCCGCATGTGCCAGCGGCCTTTTGGCCTGGCCTAGGGTGGGGGGCCCGGACCTGGGTCACCCGACCCCCCTTTCCCCCTTTCCTCCGGATCTCCAGGTGGGTTTCTGGGAGGAGCTGATGGGGCACCCTGGGTTTTCCCCACTCCCAGGCCGGGTCTGGGGACCGGCCTAGGTTGGGCTTAAATCCCTGCCCTTCGGGCTTGGGAGGGTCTCTCTCCCTTCCTGGAGCAGGATTTTGAGCAGTCGGGCGGGCAGCTGGCAGACCTCCGCATGTGCCAGTGGCCTTTTGGCCTGGCCTAGGGTGGGGGGCCCGGACCTGGGTCACCCGACCCCCCTTTCCCCCTTTCCTCCGGATCTCCAGGTGGGTTTCTGGGAGGAGCTGATGGGGCACCCTGGGTTTTCCCCACTCCCAGGCCGGCTCCAGAGGTTGGCTTAGGGGGTGGCGTTTGATCTGGGGGGTGGCAGATAATTGCTCAGCTATACTCAGGCTGTCACTGGCAATTTCATACCAGTCTACATTTTGAAACCGCGCGGGGGCTAACGCCCCCGCGCGATCATATGCTCCTCCCAACCATCAGTACCCCAGATTTACCCTTCTTAACTTCAGTAACACACAGCTTTAATCTCTGACCAAAGACATACAGTAGATCTTCCAAATCCCAGAACTATTTAGAAGGACACAAATCGAACACATATTGAACACATATATCTTTTGAATATTTTATGATTATTTTCTTTAACTGCTGTAACTCTCTATATATTCTTCTACCATGATGTTTCTATCCACTTTTCATCTTGTCTTTTCTATGTAAGCTGTTCAGTAAGGATTGTTGGTGGAACTGTCCCTCAGTTTGATGCCTATGATTGAACTATGTCATGGAAATTGCTGGTCTTGTTCCTATTGCTTCCTGATGCACCAATAACGCTTCATGGCATTGATCCTTGTTTGCATAGACACATTAAAATGGGAAAACACTATACAGACAGATTAGTTATTATCTAATAAATCTCATTACAATGTACCTTACACCCTGAATATTGATATAATGACCTGGCACAGGCCTCAGATGAATGGGCATTCTCCATTCACGCTGGAACCAGGCAAGCTATCTACGAAACATCCAAGGTCTTTTATAGCAACAGTTGGAAGCAGTCCTCTACCAGGAAAGACACCACCAAGGGTGTGTCATCGACCTCCTTAAAAGACACTTCCGTTTATACTGAGAAGATGTGACAACAACAATGACCTGTGAGAAGACATGACAACAACAATGACCTGCTCGACAGGACATGGTTCTCTCTATTGCCCCTTAAGTGTGAGGTGAAATGAGAGGATGCTCTGCACCATCCTTACTGCAATATGGGATATGCAGACTCCAGGATCTTTCATACAGAAGCATGATACCAACAACAGAGACTATGTGAGGAATGGAGGTGTATTGCCACTACAGACGATGACTTGAATTGGACAAACTAGTTTGCCTGGAGCCTAGATTCAGTCCTGTGCCAGAAAACTTCAGGGGTAGGGTCTCCATGTATTTAGACCATAATTTGTCTTTCCATGTCCCTTATGTTTTGGTGGGCCTATGCAAACAAATGCCACTTTAATATCATTTTTTACTATGTTCCCTTGACTCCAATCCTTAAGAAAAACAACCCATTAAAACTTTTGAGGTTAACTTAAACTAGTAAGCATGTGCATGGAACTAGATAAATGTACTTTGCCCTCAATGTTTAAAGAGTTACATAAGTCTAATATCTTTAGATTATATGGTGTGCTGCTAAGAAACAATATGTACTACAACTGGGGATTTGAGGGACAAAGTAATTGTATTGTACATGGGTTCAGTTTTGTTTTTCTTAATGCTCTTTGGCTGAAAGTTCAAGGCTGGGATATTATCGAAGGGACTACTGAGAATCCTGTTTATGGGTGATTGGGCTTCCACTGTAACTTTACCCTGTCCTCTTTCTTTGCATCTTTGTTGTCATAATTAAAATAATAAAAACAAATAATTTAAAAAAAAAAGACTGTATCATGGTAGAGGCACAGAAAATACAGACTTGTTGACCCAACCAACACTGGAGTTAGCAAGAAGATGGAAGATGCTGGTAGCCAACAGAGGAAACGTGAACTCAACAGAAACATTCCATAAATGTTGAATGTGATGTCTGCAGTGAATTGATTAAATATCTTTCTTTTGAACATCCTAGGGTAACTATAAACCTTTTAAATATCTAAATAAACCAATCATTATAGTGTTTGCTCTGGTACTGGATCAGTTGTAATCACCATCTGTGAAGATTTCTGTGCAGAGACTGGCTTGGCTTTTATCAAATTTCTTTCCTTCCTAGTACAGATCTCTGTATGTTTCCTTCTTTTTTTTCTACTGTGTGCCCATGGGACTGGGTTGTAGCCCAATAAATGTGAGTGGAAGTAACAAAAAAAAAAAAAAGAAAATAAATAAGAATAGAAATAAATATCCAAGCAAAAGTCAATGACAATAGAATCAAGGAACCTAAACTTTAACAATCTAAACTTAAATGGGCCCGTTATACTTATAGGACATGGGGCAAAGGGTGGTGGTATAGGATGCACTTGGGGTCCATTGGTGGAGAGAAGTTAACACTCGTGGTGGGGTAGGCCCTGTCTCATTGTATACCTAAAATTCAACTATGAAGGACTCTTTAGATCACAATTGTTTCAATAAGGAGTATGCCTTGCACGTGTCTGACCTAGAATGAACTGCTGTTTGATCTCCCGACATCCCATAAGGTCCCCCAAGCCAGGAGCGATTTTTGAGCACATAGCCAGGAGTAACCCCTAAGCATCACAGGTTGTGGTCAAAACAAACAAAAAAGATTGTATAATTAATTGAAATAAATTTAAATTTATTATGAGTTACACATTAACTCATGAAACTCAAAGTGGATTAAATATCTTCATATTCCATAATATGAAAATATTAACAGAAATTCCCAGGGTATTGACCTTATAGATTTTATCATAGCTTTAGTCCATTGGCAAGTATAACTAAAGAAAATTCTCATATGGATAAATAAGAAAAAATGAAAATCAAACGGATAATCTCAGAGGTCCCTTTATCTCTATTTTTATAAATCAATCCTGATTCATTTTAACACATCCATCCTGGAAACAGGTTTGGTAGTTTTTTGTGGTGGCAGGGATTGACTTCAGGGTCTCATGTATCAAATAGAAAATACTCAAATTCTATTTGAGCTAATCTCTGGCCCAGATTAGATGTTAAAACAGAAATGATAAATGAATTCAACAAACCATGCCTCCCTTTATTGAACAGTGTACATACTTCAAGTCATGACATGACATGCAACTCTAACCCTCAAATATGCTGAGTTACTAAAATTCCTATGTTCATGTAAAAGATAAAAATCGTAAATGATCCACACTGAAATTGAACTGGATTCATTGTCCTTGATATCAATATTTGCTAACCACATAATATAAACTTATCAACTCTAATAAGTTTAATGACTGTAACTGGTATTCCAAAGCGTATCAGGAGTAAAATGGTTATGATAGTTATTTCTTCATAGAAAATAAAAGGTGTAAGGATGGAAGCTAGCTCACTTTTAACTTATGTTATCAAACATATCTTATCAAATTGTTTATTATAAACTTTCCCATAAATTATCTTTCTTCTAAGAAGATAGTATCATATACAGTATTCAGTTATATCTTTAAACACCAAGGTTTATTCTCTCATCATCCCTCACTTATCTCTCACATCTCCTCAATGATAGATATTCTTCTTTTGCTGAAGTACACTACTTAAATACAGAATCATAGATATTCTTCTTTTGCAGAAGTTCACTACTTAAATACAGAAGGCCATTCTTTGGTCAACAACTATTAAATTTGTGCTAGAATCTTCATTAGATTATTTAATCATTCAGATCACTTTATAACAGGGGTCTCAAATTTAATTTACCTGGGGGCCGCAGGAGTCAAAGTCTGGGTAATCCTTGAGTGCAAAGTCAGTAGTAAGCCTTGAACATTGGGGGGTGTGACCAAACAACTAAAACAAAACAAAACAAAAAGATTTCTCTAGGGCAGGGCCACAAAATGTTGTACGGAGGGGTGCAAATGGTCCGCGGGCCACAAATTTGAGACCCCTGCTTTATAATGTTCAGCTATTCATGCCTCCAGGTGAGACAAATCAAGAAAATGAAGTTTCATGAACTAATATATTTTACCTAAAGACTTAAAAAAGCAACAGTCAGACCTTAAATTTATACCAATACTGATAGTAGTCTTACTTGCCTTTAAAAGTATGCATAAATCCCTCCACCTTTTGGACTAGGAAGAGTAGTAAAATGGAAAATCTTAATAACATTTAATTAGCAATCCAACCACATTTGGCACTATCTCCTAAAAAATGTTTCTATGTGGGTGATTCTTTCACATTTGGAGACTAAATTATTGTGCCAAATTCAGTAAAGTATCTTTATAAACTGTTGAATTAATTACATTTCCAGTTAAAATAAATAAAATTTGTAAAACTAGGAAGACAACATTATATCCTGAGCTGTCTTTAGTTCACTACTTCAGCCATACCTTTCTCATGTCATTAAAATGTAACATAAATATGTTATATATGTGTGTTATATAAATATAAATACATTTTATATATAAAAAGAGATATTCTAAAGGAGAGAAAACCATATAATAGATAAAGTGAAATGTTTTCAACAAATGTCAGGGAAACTTGAAACCACAAGCAAAGAAATGACACTTGGTCACTATATAATAACATTAAAAATTAATTTACATTTGAATACATTTTTAGTATTGATTCTAAAACCATAAAAAGTATAGAACATATAGAGCATACATTATGTAACTCTGTCACCCACTTTCTACACTTGAGGAAGTGTCTTTTAATTCTCTTCTCTATAAGTAATAACTTCACCTCAGATATAAAACAAAAATTTTAAATTAAACAAAAAGCAACCTAGCAATTGGGAGATGTGCACATCATACTCATAAATGATCATCATTGGCTGCATCAAATAATGATTCCGATCTTCTTTTTTTCAAAAATCGCTTTAGTTATTCATGGAACTTATTATTTCAAATAAATTTAAATAGGAGTGGCGAGAGAGGGCAACATTGCTTTCTGCCAGATCTTATAGCAAAGGCTTTATTTTTTTCACCATCTACCATTTTTTACTTGTTTCATATCTGCTTGTAGTTTCCTCTTTTCTGCTTTCTTATTTGTTTGCATTTTCATTCGATTTTTCTTTTGGTTAACTAAGCATCCTCCACATTTTCTCTATTTTGTGCTTACCTGAGAGTATTTTGGGGGAAGGGGTCACACCCGGCAGTTCTAAGGGATTACTCCTGGCTCTGAGTTCAGAAATAGCTCCTGGAAGACATGGGGGACCATATAGAATGCCGGGATTCAAACCACTATTCATTTTGAATCATCTGCATGCGAGGTAAACACTCTGGCCCCATTACCTAAGAGTTTTTATGACTAATAAGTCTTAAGAGCTACTATATTGACACTACCAATCAAGGGATAAGTGCAATAGGAAGAAATCAGACTACTAAACATATATGCACCCAATGAGAGGCCAGTAAATCATCTAATAAAATTATTGACAAATTTGAAAGAAGACATCAATAATAACACAATAATTGTGGGAGACCTCAACACGGCCCTGTCAATACTTGATAAGTCAACCAAACTGAAACCCAACGAAAATATACTTCCCCTGAAAAGAGAAATGGAAGAAAGAAACCTTGTAGATATAAGACACTCCATCCGCAGAAACCTGGATACACATTCTTCTCCAATGTACATGGGTCATTCTCCAGCATCAAACACATGCTGACACATAAAATATACCTCCATAAAATCAAGAGGATAGAAATTTTGCAGGCTACCTTCGCTGACCAAAAGGCTCTGAAATTAGATATGAACTACAAAGTGACACAGAAGAAAAACTTTAACAACTGGGAATCAAAGAATCTGCTAGTGAACAAACAGTGGGGCCGAGATAAAATCAAAGAGGAAATCAAAACTTTTCTGGAAACAAATGACAATGAAGACACAAACTATCACTCTATGAGAAACATCAAAAGCAATACTGAGAGGAAAATTTATAGCTTTGTATGCACACATCAGAAGGAAGATAGGGCAAACCTGAATAGCTCAATGACACAGCTAATAAATTAGAAAATGATCAACAGGGCCCGGAGAGATACGGCGTTTGCCTTGCAAGCAGCCGATCCAGGACCAAAGGTGGTTGGTTCTCCCGGTGTCCCATATGGTCCCCTGTGCCTGCCAGGAGCTATTTCTGAGCAGACCATCCAGAAGTAACCCCTGAGCACAGCCAGGTGTGACCCAAAAACCAAAACAAAAACAAAAACAAAACAAAACAAAAAAAGAAAATGATCAACAAAAGAAACCAAAAATAGGAGACAAAAGTAAATAACAAAGCTTAGAGCAGAAATCAATTAAGTGGAAATCAAAAAAAAAAAATCTAAAAAAATCGGAATCCCGCTTCCGCCATCTTCCCTCCAGCCCTCGGCGCTCATTGGGGCGGAGACGCGTGTGCAACACCTCGGCATGGCCGCCCAAGGGGAACCCCAAGTCCAGTTCAAGCTAGTGCTTGTGGGCCACAGCGGCACCGGCAAGACCACCTTCGTGAAACGCCATCTGACCGGAGAGATGTCGCCACTCTGGGCATGGAGGTGCACCCGTCTTCCACACCAACCGCGGCCCCATCAAGTTCAACGGGTGGGACACGCCGGGCCAGGAGAAGTTTGGGGGCCTGCGGGATGGCTACTACATCCAAGCTCAATGTGCTATTATAATGTTTGATGTGACATCCAGAGTGACTTATAAGAACGTGCCTAACTGGCATAGAGATCTTGTTCGTGTCTGTGAGAATATCCCCATCGTGCTGTGTGGCAACAAAGTGGACATTAAGGACCGGAAAGTTAAGGCCAAGTCTATTGTCTTCCACCGGAAGAAAAATCTTCAGTACTATGACATCTCTGCCAAAAGTAACTACAACTTTGAAAAGCCCTTCCTCTGGCTCGCTAGAAAACTGATTGGAGATCCTAACTTGGAGTTTGTTGCCATGCCTGCGCTTGCGCCCCCAGAGGTGGTCATGGATCCCGCTTTGGCAGCACAGTATGAGCACTATTTAGAAGTCGCCCAGACAACGGCTCTCCCGGATGAGGACGACGACCTGTGAGGAGAAGGAACGGGAGCCCCAGCGTCAGAAGACTAGTTTTATAGGCAACTGTCCTGTGATATCAGTGGTGCCGCGTGTTTGCCACTTTATTATATAGCTAACCAGAACATGTGCTTAATCTTTGGGATGCTGAAGGAGATGAATGGGCTTCAGAGTGAATGTGGCAGTTTAAGGGAAAAAAACCTCTTTTTTTTTGACCGCATATTTAGCTGTGTTGAAACTGCAGTTGTCTCCATTTTGAGTTTCTAAGACAGCTGCGATCACATCACAACATTCAGTGGTGAAATATTGTTTGTTACTGTCATTCCCATTCCTTTTTAGAATCAGAATAAAGTTGTATTTCAAATAAAAAAAATCTAAAAAAATCAATGAAGTCAAAAGTTGGTTCTTTGAAAAAATAAAGAAGAATGATAGACCACTGGCAAAACTCACAAGAAAGACAGGGAAAACTTGATAACATGTGTTAGAAATAAAGAGGGAGATCACTACAGATATTGCAGAGATCCAAAGGACAATCAGAAACTTCTTTGAGAAACTCTATGGCACTAAACATGAGAACCTGGGAGAAATGGATAAATTCTTGGACTCATAATCTTCCATGGTTGAACAAGGAGGATGTAGCATATATAAACACCCCCATCACTATTGAGAAAAGTAAAATGGTAATTAAATGCACAAAAACTAAAGGCTGGGCCAAGATGAATTCAATAACTAATTCTTTCAAACCTTTCAAGAGGAACTACTACCAATACTGGTCATGCTTTTTCATGAAATTGTAAAACCGCAACACTTCCAAATAGGTTTATGAAGCCAACTTCACCTTGATACCAATACCAGACAGAGATGCTGACAAAAAAGAAAATTACAGATTAATATTTCTGATGAACACAGATCCAAAGATCATAAACAAAATTCTGGTAAATAGGATCCAATGCCTCATCAAGAAGGTCATTCACTACAATCAAGTAGGTTTCATCCCAGGAATGCAAGGATAGTTTAAATTCTGTAAATCAATCAACAAAATACCAAATATCACTATCAAGAAAAATTAAAACCACATGTACATAAAATAAATGCAGAGAAATCATTTGATAAGGTCCAACACACATTCTTGGTAAGAACTCTCAGCAAGATGGTAAAGAAAGGAACCTATCTCAATATAAAGAAGGCCATCTACCACAAACCAATGGCAAATATTGTCCTCAATGGAGAAATAAAAGCCTTTCCTCTAAATTCTGGTATAAAACAAGGCTGTCCTCTCAACACTGCTTTTCAACATAGTACTGGAAATACTTGCAATAATGATTAGGCAAGAAAAAGATATCAAGGGCATCCAGAGGCAAGGAAGAAGTCAAGCTTTCACTGTTTGTAGATGGCATAATACTATATTTAGAAAATCATACAGACTCTACCAAAAAGCTTCTAGAAACAATAGATTCATATAGCAATGTGGCAGGATACAAAAATCAATGGCCTTTTTATACACCAATAATGATAGAAAAGAAATGAACATTAAGAAAACAACCCCATTCACATTAGTTTCACACAAACTCAAATATCTTGGAGTCAACTTGACTAAAGATGTAAAGGACTTATACAAAGAATACTATAAAACCCTGCTTCTAGAAATAAGGGAGGACATGTGGTAATTGAAACAAATACCCTGCTCATGGATTGGCAGCATTAGTTCATTAAAATGGCAATAATTCCCAAAGCATTGTACAGATTTAAGCAATTCCTCTAAAGATACCCAATTGATTTTTCAAAAAGTGGATCAAACACACCTGAAATACATTTGAAACAATAAACACCCACGAATAACTAAAGCAATCTTTGAGGAAAATAATATGAGAAGCATTAATTTCCCCAAATTTTAAATTGTATTGTAAAGCAATAATTATCAAAACAGCATGGTATTGGAATAAAGACAGATCCTCAAATTAGTGTCATAGGCTAGAGTACTCAGAGAATGCCCCCCAGACATGCAATCACTTAATTTTTGATATAGGGGCAAAAAATCCTAAATGGAGCAAGGAAAGCCTCTTCAATAAGTGGTGTTGGCACAACTGGTTAGACGCTTGCTAATAAGCGAACTCTGACCTCCAGCTAACACCATGTATAAATGTCAAATCCAAATGGATTAAAGACCTTGATTTCAGACCTGAATCCATAAGGTATATAGAACAACACATAGGTAAAACACTCCTTGACATTGAGTCTAAAGGCACCTTCAAGAAGCAAACAGCACTCTTCAAACAAGTGGAAGCAGAGATAAACAGATGGGACTATATTAAGCTGAGAAGCTTCTGCACCTCAAAGAAAATAGTGCCTAGGATACAAGAGCCACCAATGAATGGGAGAAATTATTCACCCAATATCACCAGATAGGGGGGTAATATCCAAAATATACAAGGTACTGACAGAAATTTACAAGACAAAAACACCTAATCCCATCAAAAATTGAGAGAAGAAACGAACAGATACTTTGTCAAAGAAATATAAATGACCAAAAGACACTTGAAAAATGCTCCACATCACTAATCATCAGGGAGATGCAAATTAAAATAACAATGATGTATCATCTCACACCATACAAACTGGCACATATCACAAAGAACAAGAACAATCCATGCAGGAGGGGATGTGGAAAGGAACTCTTATTCACTGCTGGTGGGAATGCAGTCCAGTCCAGCCTTTATGGATAACAATATGGAGATTCCTCCAAAAACTGGAAATTGAGCTCCCATTATCTATCTATAGCACTCCTAGGTATATACCCTAGGAACACAAAAATACAATTCAAAAGTCTCTTCCTCACAGCAATATTCATAGCAGTGCTATTTACAATAGCTAGATTCTGGAAATAACCAAGATGCCTTCAGCAGATGAATGGCTACAGAAATTGTGGTACATATATACAATGAAATATTATGCAGCCTTCAGGAGAGATGAAGTCATGAAATTTTCCTATACATGGATGTACATGGAATCTATTGTGCTGAGTGAAATTAGTCAGAGGGAGATAGACACAGAGTAGTCGCACTCCTCTATGGATTTTATGAAAAACAAAAGGCATTTTTGTAATAATTGTCAAAGACAATCAAGGGCTGGAAGTTCCAGTTCATGATATGAAGTTCACCACAAAGAGTGCTGAGTGCAGTTAAAGAAATAACTACATTGACCTTTCTCCCTAGCCTGGGGAGTGCTGGGAGGCTTGGCAGGCCCCCAGCCATCCTTGTCTTTTTCCCCTGACTCCAGGCCTTCCCTGGGTGCCAGCTCAGATGGCCAGAAGTGGGTTCAGGTGGACTCTTAGTGGTCTTCAGGTTCCCCCCTCCCTCCGTACTCCAGGGGAGAGGTGCATGGGGAGGAGGGCAGGCAGACATCTGGCTTCCGGTTTCCTCTTGGATTCTGGAGACCAGCTCTTGCCAGGTATAGGGTTTGGGGAAGCCCCATACCAGAACCTTTCTCCCCAGCCTGGGGAGTGCTGGGAGGCTTGGCAGGCCCCCAGCCATCCTTGTCTTTTTCCCCTGACTCCAGGCCTTCCCTGGGTGCCAGCTCAGATGGCCAGAAGTGGGTTCAGGTGGACTCTTAGTGGTCCTTAGTGGTCCGCAGGTTCCCCCCTCCCTCCGTACTCCAGGGGGGAGGTGCGTGGGGAGGATAGCGGGCAGACATCTGGCTTCCGATTTCATCCTTGATTCTAGAGACCAGCCCTTGCCAGGTATAGGGTTTTTCTCCCCTAGACTTCAGTCTTTCCCTGGACACTGGTCTAGGTGGACTCTATAGGGTCAACAGGCTTTCCCCCTATCTCTCCCTACACTAAAGGGAATGCACTCTGGGAGGAGGGCAGACTGTTCTAGCACTGGTTTATATTGGGACAGTCAGTGGAAATTTTTTCTCTTTTTTTTCATATTGATATTATTGTGTGCATATATTCTATATATCCATAATATCCATCTTGTATTGAGAACTTGATACTGCCCTACAAAGCTCATTTCTAATATTTTACTGCCTCAGTCCCAACCCTTACTTCTCCTCATCCTCCCATGTAGGTGCAGCTAATGACATGAAGTTCACCACATAGAATGATAAGTGCAGTTAGAGAAATAACTACACTGAAAACTATCATAACAATGTGAATGAATGAGGAAAAAAGAAAGCCTGTTTAGAGTACAGGTGTGGGTGGGGTGGGGAGTGGGTAGATCTGGGAAATTGGTGGTGGGAATCCTGCACTGGTGAAGGGGGGTGTTCTTTATATGACTGTAATCATACAAGTACAATTATATTTGTAATCCCGGTGTTTAAATAAAGCTAATTAAAAAAATAAAGGTAAAACATACAGGAAAAAAAAGAAATAACTACATTGACAACTAACATAACAACGTGAATGAATGAGGGAAGTAGAAAGCCTGTCTCAAATACAGTTGGGGGGTAGGGAGGTGGGAGATTTTAGGCATTGGTGATGGGAATATTGCACTGGTGAAGGGGGTGTTCTCTATATGACTTAATCCCAACTATAATCATGTTTGTAATAAAATTGTATAAATAAAGATATTTAAAAAAAGAAATTCTTTTTGATCTTGCAAAAGAAAAGAAAATGAAACGTATCCATAGACTGTGGGACTGCTGCCTGGTCCATTCCCTATGGATAACTCAACGGAGGTTTCTCAGTAAACTCAGAATCAAACTGCCCTAATGATCTGGCAATCCAACTTTTGGGTCTATAACCCCAGGATAGAAAAACACACATACAAAAAGATGTATGCACAATGCTATTCATCTTGGCACTGATTAAAAGTTGACAAATGGTAAGAGTTGGAATCAAAAAAGAAAGAAAAAGAAAAGAGTTGGAATCAACCTAGGTGCCCAACAATAGATGAGTGGATCATGATGATGTTTTACTGAAATACTGTCTAGCTGTAAAAAGGATGCAATCATGTAATTTTCTGAAAGATGGATAATACTCGAAGATATTATGTTAAATGAATAAACCAGAAGAATGATAAATACAGAATGATATCACTTATATGTGGTACTTAGAATAACTGCATATAGAAATGGAATGGTTTAAATGGGGGTGGTGTCCAGAACACTGTAGGACCCACAGTGAGGGGGAGAAATAAGATTGAGTCAAGGAGGAAAAAGTCAAGTATAAAAGGAAGGGGGAGACTGGGGCCAAGGGGTCTCAGGTGCATTGGTAGTGTTAAGAAAGTACAAAACTAAATATCCAAGCCAAACTCAACAACAATACAATCACAAGACCCAAACTTTAACTAAAATAAAAAACGGTCCTGTTACAATGGCAGGTTGGGATGGAGGTGGTGGCATGTGATGCCAAGTACATTAGTGTAGGGAGGTTGACACACGGGATTGGTTCTGAAACATTGTATGTCTAAGACCCAACTATGAATAGTTTTGTAATTCACAATGGTTTAAATAAAATATTTAAATATCTCAGATAAGTCCTTTATCTCTTTGATATGACATCATAATAAAGGAATTACTTATCTATTCTTGACTCTAACAGTGACAGTTGGGAAGCCTTTATTGATCTATTTTTTCTTATCTGAACTTTGAAGAAAACTATTGAGACCATAAATTTGATATATTCTAAACCATAAATAATTCTCCAACAATTTCTCCACATACATGCATCCTTCATACTTACTATGACACTCCTTCACACCTTCTGCACAATAGGTGATATTTGGTCTTCATTTGAACTACATTAAGTGAGAAGGAGGTAGAATAGGAGTGCTTCATCACTCCCAAACTCTAGAAATATACTATTAAGATGTTCCCAAAACCCTACTGTCAAGTAAATCCAGGAGTTTTACATGCTTAATATACAAGAGGCCCCATCTTATATTGAAACATTAGCCTGATACAGTAGAAAGAATAGAAAATCTTGGACAATTATTCATCTTTTATAGATCATTATCATTTTTTTAATAATGAGGGTAGAGACTGTAGCAATAGCACAGTGGGGAGGGTATATACCTTGCATGCAGCTGACCTGTGTTTGATCCCCAGCTTTCCATATGGTCCCCTGAATCTGCCAGGAGTAATTTTTAAGCAGAGCCAGGAGTAACTCCTGAGCATCACTGGATGTGGCCCCCAAAAAATAATAAAAGAAAAATGATGGTAGTTGGGCAGGAGAGATATTACTGTGGATAGGTTACAAGCCTTGTATGCTGCTGACCAATGTTTGATCCCTGGCAACACTCATGTCTCCCTGAGCTGCCAGCTATCATTAGTGAATGCAGAGCCAGGAGCAAACCTTGTATACTACTGGGTGTGGCCTCAAAGATAAATAAAAATTAGTGTATACTATCATTCTCCACAAAACTGAAATGAATATAAAGTGAAAATTTAGCTAGAAGGTGGTTCAGAATATAATTATAGTTATATATAAACTTATAGCTGCCCACTCATGCCACACAAACTACCTACACACAATAAAGTCATCCTAAATTTTATTGGCACTGAAATATAACATGGATTGAGCACAAAACTCTTGAAAACCAATTTTAATCCTCTTATTAAAATACATAAAGACTGAAATGAAATGTAAGTTTTCTCCCCAGCCTCTTTGGGTTTAGGTTACTGCCTTTAAAAACATCGAATAATCCCACAATTTCAAATTTCATTTTAGTTAATATAGGCCATTTTATTCTGAAGATTCAATAAAATTCACAACAATGCATAGAAGACTCCCAAAGCTGGGAATAGGGAATGAATGTTGAGGGATGAAAGCTAACAGATTCTGGACTGAAAGCACTTTATAGTAAGACAATATGATCATTGGGAATATTGAATTTACAGAAAATAAAAATAGTAAATAATAATAAAACCAATACCTACTGATTTAGAAATCAATTGTATAGTGATTGATTGTACATGAATATTTTGAAAAATATTATTTTATAACAAACATATGATTTCTGTATGTGGGGGGTAGTAAGTAAATGAGGCCAAAATGATCCTTTCCCCCAAGAATCCTTATAAAATTTTATTATCAAGAAATGCAGTGACAATAAACAGTTGCATATCAATATAATACATAGTACTTTTAGAAAGCAGCAAAAGAGCAAACATGAAACAGAGAATGAAGAGGCTTTTTTCTAAGTTTAGAGCAAGTTGTGGTGATATGTAAGGGATCAAGCCACAAACTCCAACAGTTCATTTATTTATGGTTCAAGATAGCACAGATGATGGCAAAACCTAGTTTAAATAAGATTTGTCATACAGAGACAAGGGCCATTCATCTCCTGGTAGGTAATGTCAGGGTCAATTAGGCACCTAAAAGTTTAAGTAAATATGGATTGCAGATCATGAATTTCTTACTAAACTCAGTTCTTCAACCAACTCACCAATAGTCAATTGAGTCTACATGACTCTTAACAGGAGCTATTGCCCAAATATCCCTAACTAGAGAAGTGGCTTGAGACACTTGGCAGTAAAAATGCTAAAATAAAATGTGAATATGTCATCCCTTTGGCATGAGTTCATGATATAGCTGGTTGAATTTTAGGGTATGCATACATTTTAATTTAAGGAAATTTGGGGACAAGAATAAAATGGAACAGAAGCCTAAAAATATGTGGAGTAAAATAGGGGAACTAATGTACTCCATATTACATTCCCAAAGAAAAAGAGAAAAATATAATTGTGCTTATAAAATCAAGTGGGAAGAGCCTTTTAACTGAGAAATTGGTGTCTTCTAGCAAACTTGAAAAAAGAATTACCAATCTCACTAGCGTAGGGCAATTCTCTGCCTCTTGAGATAAGTGAGGGCTGACAGGCTAGGTATTGTCCATTAATGTACTACAGAGTGCTTGGCATGACTACAGGTATTTAATGATTACAACACAGTGTTAGCAAGAGTATAGAAATTTGAAGGCAAGAGAGTAGGAAGAGGGCCTCTAGAGGTTGGAAGCTCTTTACATGGATTCAAATTCATCAATGCGCTGCTTAGTGTTGCCCTGCCGGATCTGGCGAAGGGTCTTATATTTGTCTCGGCCCAGTCTCATGTTCTCAGCATGGATCATGTCATTGACAGTCTTCTTGGACTCATCGCAGGCATTGGCCAACTCTGAAGTAAGGGCCTATGAAGATACAAGGGGATGAAGAGTTAATGGCTTTCTCTCTTTCTACCTTTCTATACCTTGTACACTCCCTCACTACTTTCTACACCCATACATACACATACTTTTTGTGAGTCATTTTCAGTACAAAGGACTATAGTGGGGGAGAGAGTAAAACAAACCTCATAAACTTCAAGGACTAATTAACAGGTATTCCCTAAAACTAAAATAATATGCCAAAGTTCAAATGAGATTTATGGTAGCTAAATATTTTCTCAATACAGAAAAATAAAGCATGAGTAGAGGATTGAGTTTTACCAGCACAAAAACAAAAGCAACATAATACCCTTTGTCTGATTATTACTAAAGCTTTCATTTTAGAAAGGCACATTTTCCTAATACAGCACTGAGATTCCTCTCCCTATACTTTAACTATAATCTCGGGAAGGAAATGCGTTACTGAGTTAATGTACTAGTTACCCTTAAGCTTTGAGGACAGTATTTACCTTCAAGTGCTTCTGCACACGTTCATTTTTCTCTGCTTCAGTAGTTCGTTCTTCCTCACTGCGATCCTTGGCCATAGCATCAGCCCGCAGGTCAGCACTGGCCTCTGCTCCATTCTCATCCTGCTCGTCCTGTTCATTCTCAGCAGGCTCTGCTACATGAGGAGTACTCATGGCAGACTTAAGCTCAGCACGAATCTTCTCCAAGTCTTCCTGCACCATCTGAGCCTGTCAAGTTGAAGGAGAAGAAAAAGAGCTAGCAGGCAAATCAAGTTAAGTTGCGGTTATCTTATTTCTGCCTAGAAGGGTCCAGTAATAGAAAGATGGAAGGCGCAGCCCTTGACATGAAGCTCAACACAAAGTGTGATGAGTGCAGTTAGAGAAATAACTACATCGAGAAGTATCCTAACAATGTGAATGAATGAGGGAAGTGGAAAGCCTGTTTAGAGTACAGGTGGAAGTGGGGTGGGGAGGAGGAAGATTTGGGACATTGGTGGTGGGAATGTTGCACTGGTGAAGGGGGCTGTTCTTTACATGACTGAAATCATACAACTACAATCATATTTGTAATCATGGTGTTTAAATAAAGATAATTTAAAATAAAGAAAGATGCTGGGTAAGCAAAATTATTGCATCTATCTGATCCTCATTTATCTAAGCTATACAATAAAAACAAGTCTACAAATTTCCCTGGGTGTACTGGAAAATTCTGCTAAGTATTAGAAAAAAGCCTTTAGCTTCTTTTCACAGGAAAGAATAAAAATGGGGAGCCACAACCTAAGGAATCTAAAAAACTGGATTTTATACATGTGACATTCCCTATAATGTTTTACTGCATCTTACCTTTGTCTGCCATTCAACAGCTTCACTCTCTTTCTTCTGTCGAGCCATCTCCAGCTGGGAAATTCGTGCTGTTAGCTCTGCCATTTCTAAGGCCTATGGAAAAAAATGAATGTTTCTGATAGCTACGCATTCTGGCCTTTAGGACTTACATACCTTAGTGCTAGTTCTACTGAGAAATCAGCATGGAGCTTACCAGTCTTTCTTCTACACTCTACCAACATTTCTAGATATCCAAATTTACTATTTAATCTACTATAGATGCTTTTTAAGTCTAAACTATTTCCTTATGACAGCTCCCAACCTAGATTGCAGACCTTCTACAAACAAACATGTCATATCTTTTTCTTTTCTCTCTCTTTTTCTCTCCCTCCTCCACCATCCCTCTTTTTTCTAGTGTCCTTCTTCATTTTCTGTTTTACCTACTGCACTCTGAAAGGCCTTTGCAAAGCATTGGAGATCATCATGTCACTGCCTTTAGAGAAAAAACCCTTCCATATTATGCTAGAATACTCAGAAACCATTAAGACTCTTCCCATGGACAAGCATAGGAAATAAATTCAAATATTACAAAGTAATCTCAAAAAAGTAAGAAAATATGCATAGTCATTGTTTGATCAAATAGACCAAGGAAGTTTTCCTATAAATTAGATCTTAATCTCTATACATCTACCCTAAATAGTATATGGTAAGATCACATATCAAGGGATCTAGGTCACAGGTTCTCAACTTCTGATTAATAGAGTCTTTTAAAATTGTGATGGGTGAGAGAATAATGACGTGAACTAACTCTTAGACTCTCCAAAGAGAATTAATTTTCAAGCAAAGTGGGAAGCAGATGAAAAAGAAATTTGGAACATTAGAGAAATATTAGCATTGGCACATTGGCGGTGGTTGTGATATTATAACATATTGCTTATAGTGTAAATATTAATACTCTATGAACCATAATTTATCAAGTTTAAAAAGCTTTTGCTGAAAGTATACATACTTATCTTCCTTCTATGATCAAAATGTTTATATTATATATACATATAGTTCTCACATGATTTTTTATTGCAAACTCTTCAAAGAGAGACAGAAATGAATGGGTTCTCACACTTACTTGGCCATTACAGGACCATTGGCAGGCGTTTTAAATTTCTTCTCTGGGCATATTATCAAGTTAAAAGTATTATGAGTTAATTAGTTATTATAGTAATGTTATTGGAAAGAAAAAGCTGGAAAGGGGGAAAAGTGGTTAGCACAGTATTTAACAGAGTAGACAGCCAATCAAGTGTGAATCTCTTTGCTTATTTCCCTTTTCCCCTTTCTGTTGTCAGATCATGAATTCAGACCACTAAATGTTAGAACTGCAGAACAAAAGACAGGGACAGAGAGATAGTACAGGGATTAAGGCACTTTCTTTGCACATAGCTAACCACAATTCATCCCTGAAACTGCTCATGTTAACCCAAAACATCAGTAGGAATAATCTCAGAACCAAAACTAAGCCAGGTGAGTTCCAAAACCCCCAAAAAGTAAGACTTTAGGAAGACTGCAAAGTTTTAAGACCACAGCAGTGACTTCTCAGATTTTTTTCTCTAAAAACCTATAGAGTCATATCCTCATAGATTAAATCCCTGTAGGAAGAGATATATGTACTCAAATAAGGGACTAAACACAAAACCCACAATCCAAGCCAACGGATTCTTTAGTTTTACCAGCTGTTCCTGGGTCTTCTTTTGGTCTTGGGAGGCCTGCAACAGGGCCTCCTTGGCTTGTTCAGCTTCCTGACGTTTCTTGGCAAGTTTTTCAGCCTCACTCTGGGCATGCTTCCGCTCCTGTTCAAGTTCAAGAGCTCTAAGGGTCTGCTCCTCCAGTTCTGTAAAGAGGGATAAAAGAACAAAGTGTGCAGAGATAAAATACCATTAAACATCCTGGAAATTTCTTCACAAAAAGCTTCACAAAACCTTATAGAATGCTTTTGGTCTTCTCATTACTCTATCCCTCATCTGTTCAGTACCACAAGTTCATATGGCTTAAGTTTGCAACTCAGGCAGAAAGATATCCAAAACATAGTCAAACTTTGGGGAAGCCCCAACATTAGTCACTCCACATCTTACCTTGCTGAGCTTTCTTAGTTTGTTCCTCAATCTGCTTTAACTTCTCCATGAGTTCTTCCTTTTCACGCTCAATCTTTTCTTTCTCCCTTTCTGCCAGCTCACGCTTCTTCTTCTCATTTTCAAGCACAGCACTACATAAAGAGAAAGGAATAAGAAAGGATAGCAAGATCACATAAAAGGTTTCCTGGCACTGGACACTCAACTCATATCCATTCAATACATTTGAGGATTACAATTTGGCAAACACATCTTTTAAATATAAAATATATGTAATTATTTATTTAAGAACCATGGATACAAAATTGTTCAAAGTTGAGTTTCGGTCATAGAATGTACATCACTCTTCACCAGTGCACATTTCCTGACACCAGTGTCCCCATTTTCCGTCCCACTACCCTCCCCTGCCTGCCTATGGGGCAGGCATTTTATTTCTCTCTTTTCTTTTTTGACACTGTTTGCACTATTGATAGTGAAGGGATACCATAAATATCACTTTATCCCCTTTCAGCACCCTGTTCTTGTTCAGAGTGATCAGTTCCAACTAACATTGTCATAGTGGACCTTTCACTATCCTACTTCATTCACCATACTTTGTGGCAAGCTACCTACCATGGACTGGTCCTTGTGACTCTTATCTATATTGTCTTTGAATATTATTATCAGACTATCTTTTATTTTTCTTGTATCCCACAAATGAGTGAGATTATTCTGTTTAGCCATATCCCTCTGACTTATTTCACTCTGCATGACAGTCTCCATGTCACTCCATGTATAAGCAAATTTCATGAGTTCATTTTTCCTAACAGTGGCATAATATTCCATTGTGTAGATAGATCCACAGTTTTCTTAGCCACTCATCTTTTCTTGGGCACTTGACAACAACACATCTTCTATTGTTTTGTTTTGAGACCACCCCTAGTGTTGCTCAGGGGTTACTCTTTGTTCTATATTCAAGTGTCATTCCTAGGGTCTTAGGGGGTTCAGGAATCAGGGGACTCTAACCTAGTTTGTCAAAGCAAACTCCTTAGTTGCTGTACTATCTCTCTGAGACATTTTATCTCCACATCTTAGCTATCTATAGACTCGGGGCCTGTCAACTGCTGTAGAATCAGGAGCTCCAACTTGGATTCTAGCTCTGCAGCTAACCAAATGATTTAACCATGCCATTTCTTTGCTATTGTTCTCAGTACTCTTATCTATCATATACCCCATAAGTATTGCCTCCATGCAAGGATACTATGCTTCATGTTTGGCAAGGTATGTGGCTAAGGCATTAGCTAGGCTCTGATTCTGCCTTCCCTCTGAAGGTCTCTAAATTCCTTTTTCCCTTATATGTATTGTAAATATAAGAAATACTTCCTCTTAATGGAGACATTCTTTATTCCCTTGAACAGATATATGTTCTCTCTCAGACCTCAGAATACTTGGTCTATATTTCTCCACATCTCTCTCCCTTGTTATTTTTTACCATATGATATCTTACCATAACTCATTACAGTATAGGAAATTTATTTTTCTATTCCTAGTCAAAGAACAGCTTAATCGCACCAGGGATTGCTAAACTTTGCATGCTCAACAAATATTTATTGAGTGAATTAATGGCACACCATCTGTATCTTAAACAGTTACATACATGACATCCCTACTCTTGTTACAAATAGACTATGAAGACTAGTATATCTGTAAACCAATTCTGTATATCACCCCAAATATGAAGAAATTTGTCCTGAATTTAGACCAAGTTCCTGTGAATCATATTGTTAAATCTGTCTTGTGAAACTATTTCTTCCTTTTTTTTTCAATTTTTTGGGAAAAGTTCACCTCAGTGTTACTCAGAGGCCTCTAGAGACTTACAAATGTAAGTAATAAAAATTGCTCAGGCACCATGTGATGGCAGGATTAAAACCCAGGATTTAGGCATACATGGCATGCACTCCAATCTTTTAAGTCACCTCCATAGTCATAGAGACATTTTCCAGTCCAGTCCTCCTAAAATTAGTTATGATGAGAACACCGACTAGACCAGTGCTCTCTTCAAATCTTGATATGGATAAAATTACTTCATTTTAAAAATAGCTTATTTGCCTAGAGTAATATTATAAAAGGTAGGGTTCTAGCCTTGTGTGACCTGGGTTTAAATCTGGCACCCCATATAAACTCCAAGCCCACCAGGAATGATCCCTGAGTACATAACCAGGAGTAAGCCCTAATGAGCATGTTGGTTGGGGAAGCTATAAATAAAAATAGCTTCTTGAGGAACAGTGCAAAAATACAGCAGGTAGGGCCTTCATGTGGCCAGCCCATGTTCAATTCCTAGCATTCCATATTGTCCTATGGACCACTAAAAATAAGCTCAGATAATTGCTGCATGTGGGCAAAAAAAACAAACAAACAAATATAAACCTCTTATTGAGGTCAAATTCATGTAATATGAGATGATTCATTTAAAAGTAAACAATTTGGTGACATTTAGTACTGAACTGCATTGTCACCACCTTTAATTGCAAAGTAAAAGTAAAGGTACTTATTTAAAAAGTAAAAGTACATATTTATTAAAGTTTCTCCCTATTTTTCATTCTCTTAGTTCCATAATAACTACCAATGTGTGAGTTGGGATGGGGGGGGGAAAGCTACCAATGTGCATTCTGTCTCTATATAAATTTATTTATTCTGGATATTTCACATAAATACAATTATATAATATGTGAAATCATATATGATTTCTTTTACTTAGCATAAATTTTATAGGCTCATCCACATTGGTGAATATATCATTATTTCACTATACAACTGAACATATTGCATAATTTATAGCTGTAACTGAACTGCTATGATCATATATGTAAACTTCCTTGTTTAAAGCTCTATTTTTTAATATGATAATAATTTTTATTTTGACCAAAGTGGATTACATATCTTTCACAGTAATATTTTAGGCACATATTAATATTGAATCAGGGGATTTCCATCACCAAAGTTGTCCTCCCTCCATCCCTGTTCCCAGCTTGCATCCCATATCCCCCTCCCTAACCCCCAGGCTGCTAGTATAAGTGGCCCCCTCTGTGCCTAGCTTATTGTAGATTGGGTATTGATTCTTTTGTCGTTGGTTTAGGATTTGGTGTTTAAGTCTGATCATTTTTATTACTACTTAGCGATCATACACCTGTTTGGTCTTGGTACTCTCCATTATTTCCCCCTCAATTTGAGAAGTGGAGCAAGATGGTTCAAGTTTTGTAGTTCTGTTTGAAGAAAAGAAAAGCAATAAAATGGGGTAAAAATCAAACAAGCCAAAAATGGGTGGAGTCCTTATAGGCTCTCAACAAAAGAAAAATCAAACAAAAAATCCAATGAGCACTACAGCATTAAAGACAAGCACCACATAATAACCACGGTCCTGAAGTAAAATCAAAACAGAGTGCAAAAAAAAATGAAAACAACAACAACAAATCCAAAAACCAAATAAAAATAGTAAATAAACAAATAAAAAATTTATTTTCTCCTTATTTCAATACCATGCTGTTTTGATAACTATTACTTTGTAGTAAAATTTAAAGTTGGGGAAAGTAATTCCTCCCCATATTCTTTTTCCCAATGATTGCTTTAGCTATTCTAGGGTGTTTATTGTTCCAAACAAATTTCAAAAGTGCCTGATCAACTTCTTTGAAGAATGTCATGGGTATCTTTAGAGGGATAGCGTTGAATCTGTATAATGCCTTCGGCAGTATTGCCATTTTGATGATGTTAATCCTGCAGGGTATGTGTTTCCATTTCCGCGTGTCCTCTCTTATTTCTTGGAGCAGAGTTTTATAGTTTTCTTTGTATAGGTCCTTCACATTTTTAGTCAAGTTCATTCCAAGATATTTGAGTTTGTGTGGCACTATTGTGAATGGGGTTGTTTTCTTAATGTCCATTTCTTCCTTATTACTATTGGTGTATAGAAAGGCCATTGATTTTTGTGTGTTAATTTTGTAGCCTGCCACTTTGCTATATGAGTCTATTGTTTCTAGAAGCTTTTTGGTAGAGTCTTTAGGGTTTTCTAAGTAGAGCATCATGTCATCTGCAAACAGTGAGAGCTTGACTTCTTCCTTTCCTATCTGGATTCCCTTGATATCTTTTTCTTGCCTAATCGCTATAGCAAGTACTTCCAGTGCTATGTTGAATAGGAGTGGTGAGAGAGGACAGCCTTGTCTTGTGCCAGAATTTAGAGGGAAGGCTTTTAATTTTTCTCCATTGAGGATAATATTTGCCACTGGCTTGTGGTAGATTGCCTTAACTATATTGAGAAAGGTTCCTTCCATTCCCATCTTGCTGAGAGTTTTGATCAAGAATGGGTGTTGGACCTTTTCAAATGCTTTCTCTGCATCTATTGATATGATCATGTGGTTTTATCAGTGGAATAGGCTTGAATACTCAGAAAATGTTCCCCAGACATACAATCACCTAATTTTTGATAAAGGAGCAGGAAATCCTAAATGGAGCAAGGAAAGCCTCTTCAACAAGTGGTGTTGGCACAACTGGCTAGCCACTTGCAAAAAATTAAACTTAGACCCCCAGCTAACATCATGTACGAAGGTAAAATCCAAATGGATTAAAGACCTCGATATCAGACCCCAAACCATAAGATATATAGAACAACACATAGGCAAAACTCTCCAGGACATTGAGACTACAGGCATCTTCAAGGAGGAAACTGCACTCTCCAAGCAAGTGACAGCAGAGATTAACAGATGGGAATATATTAAGTTGAGAAGCTTCTGCACCTCAAAGGAAATAGTGCCCAGGATACAAGAGCCAACCACTGAGTGGGAGAAACTATTCACCCAATACCCATCAGATAAGGGGCTAATTTCCAAAATATACAAGGCACTGACAGAAATTTACAAGAAAAAAACATCTAATCCCATCAAAAAATGGGGAGAAGAAATGAACAGACACTTTGACAAAGAAGAAATACAAATGGCCAAAAGACACATGAAGAAATGCTCCACATCACTAATCATCAGGGAGATGCAAATCAAAACAACAATGAGATATCACCTCACACCACAGAGAATGGCACACATCAAAAAGAATGAGAACAACCAGTGCTGTCGGGGATGTGGAGAGAAAGGAACCCTTATCCACTGCTGGTGGGAATGCCGTCTAGTTCAACCGTTATGGAAAGCAATATGGAGATTCCTCCAAAAACTGGAAATCGAGCTCCCATACAATCCAGCTATACCACTCCTAGGAATATACCCTAAGAACACAAAAATACAATACAAAAATCCCTTCCTTACACCTATATTCATTGCAGCACTATTTACCATAGCAAGACTCTGGAAACAACCAAGATGCCCTTCAACAGACAAATGGCTAAAGAAACTGTGGTACATATACACAATGGAATATTATGCAGCTGTCAGGAGAGATGAAGTCATGAAATTTTCCTATACATGGATGTACACAGAATCTATTATGCTGAGTGAAATAAGTCAGAGAGAGAGAGAAAAACGCAGAATGGTCTCACTCATTTATGGGTTTTAAGAAAAATGAAAGACATTCTTGCAATAATAAATTTCAGACACAAAAGAGAAAAGAGCTGGAAGTTCCAGCTCACCTCAGGAAGCTCACCACAAAGAGTGATGAGTTTAGTTAGAGAAATAACTACATTTTGAACTGTCCTAATATTGAGAATGTATGAGGGAAATGCAGAGCCTGTCTAGAGTACAGGCGGGGGTCGGGTGGGGAGGAGGGAGATTTGGGACATGGGTGATGGGAATGTTGCACTGGTGATGGGTGGTGTTTCTTTTATTACTGAAACCCAAACACAATCATGTATGTAATCAAGGTGTTTAAATAAAATCAATTTATTTTGTGCTGCTTTTTTTTCTTTTCTGCAAAGGCACAGTAAATATTGGGGAAATTAGAGAGAGAATTCCCTTGGCCTAAGAGATACAGGGTTTCTCCGCCCTTGAAGTATATTGTCATGGAAATAACTACAGACTCCTTGCATGCTCATTTACTCTCCCCTAGGTCCTTTTGTGGTGTATGGAAGACATCTGCTACGTCATGGATGATAAAATCAGTCCTCTGGATATAGAGATTTTAGTATCTGCACAGGTCAAAGAATGGTAAAGCTCTATTCTTAATCATTTTGATTATATATAAAAATAGAATTCTATATTTAACATTTTTTGGTCACAGCCAGCAACGCTCAGGGGCTACTTCTGGCTCTATGCTCAGAAATCACTCCTGACAGGTTCAGGGACCATATGGGATGCCGGGATTCGAACCACTGTCCTGCATGCAAGGTAAATGCCTTACCTCCATGCTATCTTTCTGGCCCCCAATATATTTAACATTTTTGAGGAACTACTAAACTCTTTTCCAATGTAGTTGAACTAATTTATATTTGTCCACAAGTTCCCATTACTCCACATTCTTAACAGTAGTTGTTTGTAGTTGTTTCTGTTTTAATTATATTATATTTTTAATGTGAGGTAGTACCACAGTTACTTTGTGATTTTCACTCCCCTAATGACTACTGGTGTTTTTCTGTACCTTCTAAATATTCTTTTATCTTCTTTAGAGAAATGACCACCTAGGATTTTAAGGTATAGTTTCTGAATAAACAAAGTGGAAATTCATTTCTAATTTTGACCTTTTAACAAATTATTATGTAATATGGGACTTGGGGCATATGCCATTGAACGAATTTTGCAAGGAATTCTAATGTACAATTGTTTTATAGGAAAAATTCTAAAGACTATGTCCAGCTTCATTAAAATAACCCAACACTGTAAGCTTGAGACTCAAACTATATCAAACAAATTTAAAAATGTGCCTGTCAAAGAGGCAAGCTCAGAAGTAAAAGGGAATATAAAAGCAATGTTGAAAGGAAGTTGCTACAGGTAGAGGAGTTGGTATCAGGATACTGTATGCTTGAAACTCAACTATAAATAACTTTAGAAGTTGTGGTACCTTAATAAAATATTACATTTCTATAGAGTCAACAGTTAATTGAAATTATAATACTTTTAATGTATTTATTTTTAATTTTAACTGAATAACAATGAATTACAAAGTTAAAATATATGTGATTCTGTCTTGAGTCTCTGAACACAACTTGGGGCCCTCTCAACAATGAAATAAAAAAGTGGAAAATAGGCATGCATCATAAGGCAAAAATAAATAATAAGTGATATCACCTGGCAACTTATATTTTCAGCACAGTGTGTGTTTGTATCACAACTAAATGAACTTTTGTGTATTTCACTGTATAAAAGACAGATTAAAAAATAAAGCCCAGTGGCATCAAGTATATTGAAAAAAATATATATGGGATTGAATTTTAGACATAATTTTTACCAAACCCATACTTTTGCCATGACCTACAATGCCCCCCAGTATACCTTCCAACCCCTAGGATGCCTCAGTGGCGAGTGGCAAGCTTCCTACTAAAGACCAATTCTCCTGATCTTAATTTCTATTGCTTTTAGGCACTTGTCATTCCCCCATAAAACTTCTGATATAATTATATTTATTGAGTTACACTGACATCTGCCTAATGTGTTCAGGTAACTTAATGCAGAATATTTTAGAAAGTTCCAGGAAGTATACTTCTAAATCTTTCATATTCCCTTTACAACAGTGTCAATTAAGGCTATCTGAAGAACAGTTATTGACTGCTAGAGTTGAATACTGAAGACATTATCAGTACTTTTTTCCATTTTTATCATAGTGCTTTGATTTACAAAGTTATTCATAGCTGAGATTTATATGTAAGATGTTTCAGTATCAATCCCACCACCAGTATAAAACTCTTAATTATTTTAAATCCCCTTCTTACTTGAGATAAGAGTGCATAAGTCTTAATCAAAGAGATATACACTTTGCTATTTCCAACAACTTTATGTCCTGTATAGCAGTCTTCTGAGAAACCCCTTTGCCCTGACTTTTGTCCCTGTCCGAATTCTGCAGCACATACCGCTCCATCTGTTTTTGGTGCTTCTCCTCCCGGGCTTGTGCCTTCATCTGCTGCACCTCAATTGTGTCAGGTTTGCGGCGTCGCATGTACAGCTCATGGTTCCCCATGCACAAGGCCAAGATCCGCTTGTTAATCCGAAGTCGTGGAACATAGAATACAAAGTCCTGGTAAGAAACCAGAAACAGAAATAATTTTCACACAGAAATAAAGGTCCTCTGAAAATCTAATTCCAAAGGCACTGGAAAGACTTTTTAATAAAAACAAGTTATAATTTACCATGGTTTACAAAGTTATTCATAGCTGAATTTCAGACCTACAATATTCCACCACTAATCCCAGCACCAGTGTCCAATTTCCCTCCACCAGTGTTCCCGGATTCAACCCATCCCCAGCCTGATATCTTTTCATGAAACTTTTAAAGGTTTTTTGTTAAGTTTGGGTCTCATGATTTCAGTTTTGTTGACTCAAGGCTTGAATATTTAGCTTATCATTCCTTAACACTACTGATATACCTTATATATATATATTGATATACTCTTGACCTTGATGTTGAAATAATGTATGCCTGAAACTCAACTATAAATAACTTTATTTTTGGTTCCCTGATGCTTTTTTTTTGTTTGTTTTTTTTTTGGGCCACACCCGGTAATGCTCAGGGGTTACTCCTGGCTATGTGCTCAGAAGTTGCTCCTGGCTTGGGGGACCATATGGGACACCGGGGGATCGAACCGCGGTCCGTCCAAGCGCAGGCAAGGCAGGCACCTTACCTTTAGCGCCACCGCCCGGCCCCCTCCCTGATGCTTTTAATCTGTCTTGTTTCCTCCTCACCTCCACTCTATTTTTATGTTATTATATTTTATAAATTGTTTAACTTAATCACCATGACATAGTTCCAATTAAAAGATCAAAAATAACTTTTATAATAACTAGTGTTTTTGTTAAATATTAGGGTACTCTCTTAGAGTAACAATGAGCCTTGCATATTACTCTGGTGAGATTAGCGAGAGATATAGGTGCTTGTCTTGGAATTCCTAGCACCACCATATTCTCCTCTAAGCACTGCCATTAGTGACCTCTGACATCATACCCAGCAGTAGCATCACCAACTATGACCCAAAAGTTCCCTATTTAAATAGTCTATTGAATATAATATGAATGATTAGACTATTTCTGTAATCTTATCCTAGAAGCAGACCCTTAAATCTTTTATGGAATAATACAGGTTTTAAATATATATTTAAATGTATTTTAAGTTTAAATATATATTTATATATAAATTTTAAATTAAATACATATTTAAATTAATATATAAATATATATTTATAACCTGTATTATTATATATACACAAATACATATTTCTCTCAAACATAAATCATCCTGATTATTTTTAAGTAAGACCTGATCTCAGCTGGCATTGCTACTTTTTGATCGAAGATAACTCCAGTAGCACACACTCACACACATGAAAATATGTTTTTAATTTGCCACCACACTTACCATTGGACAAAGGTCATCAGTTGATGGCTAACTATATAAATTCCTCTGTTACTGAACTGAAAATTATACCATCTCATATAACTTGAAGTTTTAATAGAAGATACAAATGATCCAGGTCATTTCCTACCATGGCCAGAGCAATAGTATGCTTTGTATAGAACTTGCCTTGCAAGCAGCCATCTGGGTTCAATCACCAATATGGTCCCATAAGAACCACAATGACAAACTTATGGTAGATTCAGGAGTAACCCCTGGATCTATCAGCTGGTGTGACCTCAAAACAACAAAATTCTGAACTCTATTATTTTTACTGTGTGTTCTTGGGAAAACTGTCTCTCTGAAAATCAGTTTCACTAGTTATAACCTGATGATGCTAGTAACAACCTGGCATCATTACTAAGGCTTTAAGGAGGCAGCATATAGAAATACACTATTATTATGAGTTTAAGGAAGAAACATAAAAGAACAAAGCAGGAGATATTTGAAAACTTCAAGACTAAGCAAAATATTTGAAATGTCATGAGAAATTAACATTGTCAGTAAGCCTGGTTGAAAATAAGGTATATGAAAAAAAAGAGAGAAGACATCTATTGTCATTTTCTATTCTACTCCCTGTCTGATCAGAGAAGTGAGACAAGTACTTTAGAGGAATGACTGCAACCCAAACAATTTTATTTTTCTTGAATATTTCTGAGAGAAGGCTTGTAGACAATAGCAAAGTTATACCAAAAAAGCAAGTTTGTGGGGCCGGGCGGTGGCGCTAGAGGTAAGGTGCCTGCCTTGCCTGCGCTAGCCTTGGATGGACCGCAGTTCAATCCCCCGGTGTCCCATATGGTCCCCCAAGCCAGGAGCGACTTCTGAGCACATAGCCAGGAGTAACCCCTGAACGTCACCAGGTGTGGCCCAAAAACCAAAAAAAAAAAAAAAAAGGCAAGTTTGTGGTGCTGGTGCAGGGAACTGTACCAGTTCTAAGGTTAGGATCCAGGGATCTGGGTTGGGCAGTCGATGTCCCATCACAAGTGGTCTAAGTCAGGTCCCCATGATAATTGTTCAGGGTGGAAGGTGCCCTTGCATTATAAAATTCATGAGTTCTTACCTCTATTAGATAAGAATTTCTCTCTATACATAAGATTTTCCCATTTTAATGTGCCTATGCCCAGAGCCATGAGCATACTGCTCATGACAGTATGCCTCAAGGGAAGAAGCACCCTGTATCTCTTAGGCCAATGATATTTTCTTTCTAATTTCCTCAATATTTACTGTACCTATGCAAAAAAAGAATAAAACTTGCCACATCTGCTCCCCCCATTTTTTCTTTCAATTTTATTTATATTTATAGCATCTAGATAGGGGCCCCCACCTTTTTTTTAACAGAACCATAGAACATGAATCATCTGGTTCTGTCTCACATTTATATGTTTCCCTACAAATTGAGAAAAGGGGAAAATGTGGATGGTACCCAAAGGGCCAAATGGTCCAAGGAACATAGAGTGGAAATAAAAAATGGTCAGCCCAAAATACTCAAACTAATGTCAACGTTAGTAGAATCAAGAGACCCAACTATAACAACCTATATTCAAAATGGACCTGTTACTCTAGCAGACTAGGGGGCTGAGGGTTGGAGGTACGGGATGCCTGCTGAGAACTATGGTGGAGGGAGGTCAACACTGGTGGTGGGAAAGACCCTAATTAACTGTACAACTGTGAAAAACTTGTAAAAAATAAAAAAATAAATAATGAAGTATCAGTGAAGTATTTACTTTGGATATGGACTTCTCACTCTCCACTTTCTGGAACGTAAAATTTTCAATAGATAAGACAGTTCTCCAGTATGTCCAATAGATAAAAATAGCTTCATATTCAGAGCCCCAGACAGGACAGCAGTCTTTAGTTTTTGTGTCTTTTTCTCATATGTGCTTATCCTAAGACCAAAGTGGCACCCAGTATAAGATACTTCCTGAACATTTCTGGGCATCACCATATCTTTGATAACCAACCTACTTTTTTCTATTCCCATTTGCCCACAAAACAAAATAGCAAGAAAAGAGAAAAAAAATAAAATGACCTAATATTCCTCATCTAACCCCAGTCTAACGATGTATTTTCCATGTCTTGGCCAGTAAAAAGTGTTACTTACTGGAGATTTTTTGTCAATAGGTTTGATGACAAATTTCTTATCATTGAAAGAGATATTCCTGATTTCACTCCATGGGAAGCCTATCTTTGGAGTCAGTCTGTAGAAAAAGATAAATAAAATCAAAACAAGACCAAGGAGAGATGAACATAGGGTTAGCACATTGCCCTCTAACTTCTCTCTTAAGTTGAGAGTCAAATCACTGCCAGTTCTGCCAGTGTCATCACATCACACCAGATCAGTTGAGAGTACACAAAGCACCTTTTGAGATTGTAATCAACACACTATTTGTTTTATTGCAATTTTGGTTAAGGCATGAATCTTTTAACAATCTCACAGGAATCACCACTGTATTTAAAAGGAACCTAGAGGTGTAAAAGTTGGAGAATGGTTAATCATAAACTCCAAGACACAAAAGTCACATAAATAATGATTTACTCATTTCCATCCTCCTCAGTGTTAGACTAAGAAAAACTAAACAAGTGATACATGATTATAGCAAGAAGAATACTAGGCTAAAAGGCAATCATTGGATAAAAGTGATACTAATTGGGGCCGGTGAGGTGGTGCTAGAGGTAAGGTGTGTGCCTTGCAAACGCTAGCCAAGGAAGGACCGCGGTTCGATCCCCCGGCATCCCATATGGTCCCCCCCAAGTCAGGGGCGATTTCTGAGTGCTTAGCCAGGAGTAACCCCTGAGCATCAAACGGGTGTGGCCCCCCAAAAAAAGTGATACTAATTTCAAATCCTGACATAGGATTCCTGCTGAGTGCTGTGACACACAGGAGACATTTTTGAACTTTTGCCTCTGCTCTGCTCTGCTCTATGAGGCAGCCATAAGCTACCCTACCCAGAAGAGCTCCTGGGGGTACAGCAAAAGTAAACATCCCCTGACTGCATGTCAGCAGAGATGAGCTGTCTCTACACACAAAGGGCAGAGCTGAATGTTCTGAGTACTTTGGCACATGGGAGACATTTTAAACAGCCTATGCTCTGCTCTGTGAGGGGGACAAGAACCATCATACCCAGAATAGCTCCTAAGGGTACAGCAACAGAAAACATCTCCTGAGTGCACATCAGCAGAAGTGAGCTGTCTCCACACACAAAGGGCAGAGACTGATTCCTACCTAGTGACTTGGCACACAGGAGATATTTAAAATGGCCTATGCACTGCTCTGTGAGGCAGCCATGAACCACCCTACCCAGAACAGCTCCTGAGAATATGGCAACAGAAAACATCCTTAAGGACATGTCAAAAAAGGAGAGCTGAAGGGTGGAGACAGAGGAGCACAGTCACTCCACTTCACTTTACAGACATGCACATCTTCTAGTTAATGAACCTCAGCACAAATTGTAGAAAACATCACGATACAAGTGTGACAATAAGGAAACAACATAGGCTAACACCATGCATACAGAATAAAGATGGCAGCTCTGATGACCCGAAAAGTGCCAACCACCTCTTTAGCCTCTCAGATAAGGAATTTAGAGAAGAACTATGGAGGAAATCCATAGAACTCAAGGAAATCATAAATTGAGCTGAACGAAACACAAATAATAACTGAGAAAATATAAAAATAGAAATGAAAAAAAAACTTCAAAGTAAAATAATGGGACTGAAAAATCTTGATAGGTGAAGTGAAAACCTTAATTAAAAAAACGAGTAATGAGCTGGAAGATGAGATGCATAAAAACTTGATACAACAAAAGGCAATGGAAAAGAGCAAATCATCAGACAATGCAAAAAATACTGAAATGAAAAAAGATAAAAATAGAATAAAAATATAAAAAATACTCAAAAGAAACATGAGAAATTATACAGCTCATTACTGAACACCTAGTTGGTCAGAGGTGAAATCAAAACATGCCTGAAAACAACTGCAAATGTAGACAGAAATTATCAGCAAAAGCAGTACTAGATGAAAATGTATAACTCTGAAAGCACACATCAGGAAGGAAGATGTGTTCTACATAAATAACTTAATAACGTCTTTTAAAATTAGAAAATGATGAACAAAGTAACCAAAAATGGTTAGGTAGAAAGAAATAACAAGTCTTAGATCTGAAATCAATGAAGTGGAAGTCCAAAAAATAATCCAAAAGAGCAACACAAGCAAAAGTTGGTTCTTTGAAAAAATAAACAGGATTGATAAATCACCAGTAAAATTTACATAGAAAGGGTGAGAAACTTACTAAATCAAATTAGAAATGAAAAGGGGTAAATCACTACAGATACTATAGAGATTCAAAAAATAATCAGAGACTACTTTGAGAGAATATGCCATAAAACATGAAACTCTGGAAGAAGTGAATAAATTCTTGGACTTCATAATATTCTATGGTTGAATTAGGATGATCTAGGGTATCTAAACAGACCCATAATTATTGAGGAAATTAAAATGGAAATCAAAATTCTTCCCAAACACAAAAGCTCAGGCCATGATGGATTTAATAACAAATTCTTTCAAACCTTTCAACAGGAACTACTACCAAACCTTTTCAGGCCCTTTCAGTAAATTGAAGAAACAGAAACACTCCCAAATAGTTTTTATGAAGCTAATATCATCCTGCTATGAAAACGTGACAAAGTTGCTGAAATAAAAAACAAAACAAGAAAACTACAGACCAATATCCTTGATGAACACAGATGCAAAGATCCTCAACAAAATCCTAAAAAATAGAATCCATCAAGAAGATCAAATACCATGACCAATAGGTTTCATTCCAGGAATGCAAAGATGGCTTAGCATACATAAATCAATCAATATAGTATACTATATCAACAAAAGAAAAAATAAATAGTGATCATATCACTAGAGCCAGAGAGAGGGAATGCAGAGTGATCATTTGATAAGTTTCAACACTTGTTCATGATAAAAAAAATCTCAACAAGATGAAAATGGAAGAAACTTTTCTCAATATAGTCAAGGCCATCAACAACAAGCCAATGGCAAATATTATTCTCAATGGAGATAAAGTAAAAGCCTTTCTTCCAAAATCTGGTACAAGACAAGGCTGACCACTCACCACTCCTACTCATCATAATACTGGAAGTACTTCCAAAGAAATTAGATAAGAAAAAAATATATCAAGGGCAACCAATCAGGAAAGGGAGAAGTCAAGCTCTCACTATTTGCAGATGACATGATACTATATTTAGAAAACCCTAAAGATTATAAAAAAGCTTCTATCACAATAGATTCATATAGTAAGGTTGCAGGCTACAAAATTATCACGCAAAAATCAATGGCATCCATATACACAAATAATGATAGAGAAAAAATTGCCATTAAAAACAATCCCTTTGGGGCCGGGCGGTGGCGCTGGAGGTAAGGTGCCTGCCTTACCTGCGCTAGCCTAGGAGACAGACCGCGGTTCGATCCCCCGGCGTCCCATATGGTCCCCCAAGCCAGGAGCGACTTCTGAGCGCATAGCCAGGAGTAACCCCTGAGCGTTACCGGGTGTGGCCCAAAAACCAAAAAAAAAAAAAAAAAAATCCCTTTGACATTAGTGCCACAAAACCTCAATTAACTTGGAGTCAACTTTAGTAAAGAGTTGAAGAACCTATACAAAGTAAACTACAAAACACTGCTTCAATAAATAAAAGACACAAGGAAATAAAGACACATACACTTCATGGATTAAAAGGATTAACACCATTAAAATGGCACTACTCCACAAAATATAGTACAGATGTAATGCAATTCCTCTAAGGAAACCCATGACATTCTTAAAAAAAAAGTAGATCAAACACTCCTGAATTTCATTTGGAACAATAAACACCCGCAAATATCTAGAGAAACCATTAGGAAAAAGAAGATGGTAAGCATCACTTTTCCCAACTTTAAATTGTACTACAAAGGTATTAAAACAGCATGGTATTGGAATAAACACAGACCAGCAGATAAATGGAACAGACTTGAGTATTCAGAGAATGTTCCTTAGACATACTACCAATTAGTCTTTGATAAAGGGTCAAGAAACATATAGAGGGCCCGGAGAGATAGCACAGCGGTGTTTGCCTTGCAAGCAGCCGATCCAGGACCAAAGGTGGTTGGTTCGAATCCCGGTGTCCCATATGGTCCCCCGTGCCTGCGAGGAGCTATTTCTGAGCAGACAGCCAGGAGTAACCCCTGAGCATCGCCGGGTGTGGCCCAAAAACCAAAAAAAATTTAATAGGGTTTGAAATACGACCCGCACAACAACCATAATCCCCAGTCCCAAAGGTCTGGCAGAGACAATTGCAACGAAATGGGGCTTCTGGAAACACAATGAAAAGACGCTATCCTAGGTTCCATCCTAGGATCAGTGCAAAGACCAAGACCACCAACTACAAAAGATGAATTAAAATGACACTAAGGGAACAGAACTTCTAGAACCACAAAGAAAGACTTCATCATTAGTCCCATCCCAGGACCTGTGCAGATACTGAGATCTCTAGATACAGAGGTCTTATCTCATCACCCAGGATGGAGCAGGATGTTTCCAAACACCACGAAAGCACCACTGGTAGAGTAAATGAACCTGAACGGAGTCTATAGTTAATCCCGTGACAATATACCCAAGGGTGGAGAAACCCCATAGCGCTTAGGCCAAGTGAATTCCTTTTCGAATGACCCCAATATTTACTGTGCCAGTGCAGGAGGGGGGAAAAAGGCAAAAAGCACAAAACATTTTTTATATATTTTTTCTTCATTTATTATTATTATTTTTATTTTTATTTACCTATCTACTTTTTGTCGATTTCTTTGTTTTGGTGTGGTTATTGAAGTTGTTGTCCCCATTTATATTTATATTGTTTTTTTTTTCTTCTTTTTTCTTCCTTTAGGTGCTCCGCCATGTTTTTTAACTCAAGACCATGGCTTTTTTTGTGGTGCCTATCGTTATCACTGGAGTGCTCACTAGATATTTGACAATTCTTTTTGTACTATTGGGATATTTTACCTTATTTTTCTCCTTCATCTCTCAAACCAACGATGAGAGCCTCTAGAAGGAAGGATTCTGCCCATTTTCAGCATATTAGACTTTTACCCCAGTTTACTACTTTTCTCTTCTTCAAATAAAACCACATAACTTGAACTAGGTAGTCCTTCCTCCCAGTTCGAGGGGGAAATAAGTGAGGCACCAAGACCAAGACTTCTAAGTAGTAAGCTAGGTACACATATTCTCACAGCCCCAAGGGTGAGGGAGGAAGATATGGGAGGTAGGATGAACACAGAGGTGTAGGGAGGACTAATCAGTGATAGGAACCCCCCTGATTTTATGTAAATATGTACCCATAATATTATTGTCAACAATATGTTGACACTACAATCAAAATAAAATTATATTAAAAAAGAATAGAAATAATATTCTACCATAAAACATTATCATTAAAAAAAGAAAGTTGGGAGCAATTGGTGATGGGAATGTTGCACTAGTGAAGGGGGGTGTTCTTTACATGACTGAAACCCAACTACAAGCATATTTGTAATCACAGTATTTAAAGATATTTAAAAAATTAATTTAATAAAAAAGTTGGAAGCAACCTCTGCCTAAAAGGGAAACTTTCTGCCTGTCTTTTTTTTTAAATAAATTTTTATTGTGACCAAAGTGCATTACAAATCTTTCACAGTAATATTTAAGGTACATAGTGACAATGAATCAGGGGCATTCCCACCACCAGTCTTGTCCTCCCTCCACCCCTGTTCCCAGCATGCATCCCATATCTCCCTCCTTGACCCCCAGAACACTAGTGTAACTGGTCTCCACTTTACAGCTTGTTGTAGATTGGGTATCTATTCTCTTGTCATTGACTTTGGATTCAAGTCTGATCATTTTTGATTTCCACTACATGTTCATATGACTGGCCCTGGTATCATTCTCCCCCCCCAATTTATGAGGCAGAATGATTCAAGTTATGTAATTCTGTTGGAGATAAAAAGGATAAGAGAGAAGGAAAAATTTGGTAGCAACTACCAAAAAAAGAAGAAAAAATGCACCCAGAAAAAAAAAATCACCAAATAATCACAAGAGTGAAAAAGAAAGAAAAAAGTGGAAAAGAGAAGGAAAATAATATCAAAAACAAACAAAACAAAACAAAACAAAACAAAAAAGAGGGAGTGCTGCTGTGGCAGGATTTGGTGTTCCCCCACCTTTTTTTTTTTTTTGCATAGGCACAGAAAGTATTGGGGAAGAAAGAGAATTCCCCTGGCCTAAGAGATTCAGGGTTTCTCCGCCCTTGAAGATACTGTCATGGGAACAACCACTGGCTCCATATATACTCATTACCACATCCCATGCCTGTCTTTTCTTCTGCTAAGTTCCTAGTTCTGCCTCTTTCTATCATTAGGAATAGACAGTACACATTCAGTTGTTAAGTTTAATTTGTTGTTAAGCAATTTTATTGGGATACATATTCTGTCATATACACATGTTTTTTCTTTCATAGTTTTTTCAAAACTTAATTGTGACCAGGGGCTGCTAGATTTAAGATGCCACATCTGCTTGGCAGAGTTCTTAAAACACCTGAAGATCGGCTGGAGCCCTTCACAGGAGGCAACCATGCCCAAGCACCCGTGGGTATAGACCAAAATTTAAAAGAATAGGAATTATATTACTTATTAGAAAAGTGCAAATCTATGATAATGTAATTTTTAAAATAATGTTTTCCTCTCGTATTTCTTAATTTGTATGTTTTAAATTGAGTTTTGCAATGGTGTAGATGATTTAGGAATATAAGTTACTACAGTATGCTTAATAGACCACCAAGTGTCAATCTGCCTGATTATTGACCTTTTCAACCCACTGACTCTCTTTTAGTAATCTCAGTTCTGGGTCAGTCTAAGGCTTCCTTTTGATTGGAAAAGGATGTATTCCTTTGATCTGTTCACTTTTATACCACCTATAAGATCAATATTTTGTCTTCTGATTTATTTCACTAATAGAATCCCCACCAATTCCATCCATGCATGCATATATAGCAAAAAGCAGTATTTCATCTTGCTTGTAGTTGAGTGATAAATGTACCACAATTTATCTACTTACCTGTGGTTAATCAATTGGGATGTTTCCAGATCTTGCCTATGTTAAATAGCACTACAAGGATCATAGGTCATATAACTTTTCAAATTAGTGGTTTTATTTCATTTGTATAGATAACTTTCAACTTGGCCTAAATTGTGAGGATCAAAACTCAAGACCTGTCATTTACTAGCTGGTTTATTTGGATATGTTATTTAATCAATTTCCCATCTGTAAAAGTAAATGCTCAGTAAACATTAAGTATTAAAGTTTTTTTTCTAGTCAAAAAATGATTAAAAACATGTAACCCCATCAAAAATAAGGAAAAGAAATGAACAGACACTTCCTCAAAGAATTAATACAAATGACCAAAGGTATATAAAAATGTTTCACATCACTAATCATCAGGCATATGCAAATCAAAACAACAATGAGGTACCATCTCACACCACAGAGACTCGCACACTTCATGAAGAACAAGAACAATGAGTGCTGGTGGGGATGTGGAGAGAAAGAAACTCTCATTAACTGCTGGTGGGAATGCAGTCTAGTCCATCATTTATGAAAAGCAATATGGACATTTCTCATAATCCTGGAAATTGAGCTCTCATATGATCCAGTTATACCACTCCTATGGATATACCCTAGGAACACTTTAACACAACACAAAAATGCCTCCTGCACACCTATATTCATTGTAGCACTATTTATAATAGCCAGACTATGGAGACGACCCAGATGCCTGACAACAAATGAGTTGTTATTGAAACTGGTACATGTACACAATGAAATACTATGCAGCCATCAGGAAAAATGAAGTCATGAAATTTTCCTATACATGAATAGACATGGAAACTATTATTCTGAGTGAAATATATCAGAGGGAGAGAGATAAACACACTCATATATGGTCTCACTCATTTGTGGTTTGTTTGTTTGTTTTGGGTCACACCCAGCAGCACTCAGGGGTTACTCCTGGCTCTATGCTCAAAATGGCTCCTGGCAGGCTCAAGGGCCATATGGGATGCCAGGATTTGAACCACCAACCTTCTGCATGCAAGGCAAATGCCTTACCTCCATGCTATCTCTCTGGTCCCCATCTGTGTTTTTTAAAAAAAATAAAAGACATTATTGTAATAATACCCAGAGACAATAGAGATGAGGACTGGAAGGACTGGTCCACGATCTGAAGCTTACCACAGAGTGATGATTGCATTTACAGAAATAACTACACTAAAACTATTATGACAACAGTAGTGAGAGAAATAGAATTCCTGTCTTGAATACAGGCAGGGCTAGTGGAGTAGGGAGATGGGACACATTGGTGGTGGGAAGATTGCATTGGTGAATGGGGTGTTCTTTTTATAACTGAAACCCAACTACAAACATGTTTGTAATTATATGTTTAAATAAAAATATTATTTAAAAAATCCTGACATAGGAATTTCTAGGTATTATCTAACATGATTAGGGCATATAAATATAGAATTCTCACTTTACAGTAGGTTAGAAAAGATAAGTAAAACCAGGTAGAATTGAATTTCTTAAATTTACTTAAACCTATATATCTAAAGTACTATAATTTGAACACGAGTAGTCATTTTAATAAGTACTAATGAAAAAATGTATATATTTTCCACATTAAGTCTTCAAAGTCCAGTGTATAATTTACACGTGTTTCACTTCAGTTCAGAGTTGGTGTGTTTCAATTGTTCAATAGTCATGTGTGGCTACTGGCTAGCATAATGAATAGTGCAAGTCTCGTCAATGAAATATTTAAAGAGGCATGACACAGGGTGTGCAATCATCTAGGCAGAACTAAACTATATAAAATAAACTGTCTGGGTGGGACCCAATAGGTACCTTTGGGGAAGAAAGGATTCTTCAGTGTCAGAGTAGCACAAATAAATTGAGTCATACCTATCATTCTGTTCATATATGTTGAGACCCAGAGCATCCACCCCCAGCCACAATTCTGATCCTTTCTTGTTCTTGATGCTGAAGTAGTTCACACCATACATCTCCAGGTCCTGGGCAATCTTCAGATATTCCAGTATAGCATCCTCCCTAAAGAACAGAGGGGAATTTATAGAGGTTTTTAAACAAAATCCAGAGATATATAAAACCTTAATTCTCTGTACTTTTAAGAAGGTTCTTGCCACTAAGGTGGGGGTGGGGCTGAGTACAAAATGAATTTCTCTAAAAGAAAACCTGCTGATAGGAGCCTAAGGTCTAAAGTTGTCAAGGGGAATAAGACACTACCTATGACCCTTAATAGTCTCTGGCATGTTAGCTACCATACAAGTGATTTTATATATTTTGTTTATTCTATACAGATACATACTTAGTAGCCAACCTGAGTTTCCTCCATTACCCAAGCCCACTAGGAGTGATGACTGAGCTGGTAGCAAGTCCTAAGCACTGTCAGGAATGGGCATAAAATTAAAATTAAATAACAAGCACTGTCTGAATTTCTTTTTAGCAGGATCTCCTGACGAACTAGAAGCTTGGTAAGGGAACTGAGGTCCTTCCCAGTTATCTTAGTGCTATCAGATGTCATCAATCATATACATACAAATGTGGCTTTATAATCTTTTTAATTTGCATTCTTTTCATTCTGCCACAAAACACTTTCCTCTCTCCAACACACTTCATTTTGCCCAGTCTTCTGCCTCTTTCCTATACTAGTTGTTAATTATCCCAAAAGAGAAAAGAGGGTTACCTGAGAATGCCATGGTGTTCCTCATGCCACACTTGGATCCGTTCTTCCCACTGGTCTTTATTTAGTTTGTGCTGCTCCAGGACTCTAGAAACAGAATGGGCAGTGAATATTTTAAAGTACAGAGTTCAGATGTGCTAGGGTAGGGTTAGAAGTCCCCTTAGGTCTTTAAGGAATTGAGACAAAGAGAATGTTGACTCAGCCCATGGTGTTGTTACTAAAAGCAAACTGAAATTAAAGAAGTTGGCATTAATAAGACAGAGGGATTTATCTGAAAGATAGATGACATACATAAATAGGTGACTAAGAACTAATGACAACAATTTCCATGGTATTCTTGTCTGCATTGGGAAGTGCTCAGGTATTACTCCTGGCTTTATACTCATCAATCAAGAATTGATCTTGATGTTGATCAGGGGACTATATGCAGTATCAAAGATAAAAATTGGGACTGGCCACATGAAAGAAAAGCATATTTTTTGTTTTGGGTGTTGTTGGTTTTCTGTTTGGTTTTTGGGCCATACCCAATGGTACTCAGGGTTTACTCCTGGCTCTGTGCTCATGAACTGCTCCTGTTGGGCTCAGGGGACCATATGTTAATGTTAGGAATTGAACCTGGGTTGGACACATGCAAGGCAAATGCCCTACCTGCTGTGCTATCGCTCTGGCCTCAGGAAAGCATATTAACATATATTCTATCTTTTTTTTGTCCTACCATTCTGTGGCCACAAGTGGAACAAAGCAGTGATGTATCAGAAGTATGATGAATTATGGGACTAGGTAGGCATGGGCCTCTTTAACTCTCTGTATATACTCTGAGGTCTTTATTTTAGAAGTATATTTTACGTGTATTATTTAATATTTGTAAGTATATTTCCATGACTAAAAGATAAAACTCTTGTATATAGAACATATAACTAAAGCCAAATGGTTTTGGAAGAAACACAACAACTACAGTGCCCCATATTTACTATATCATAAAATGAAACTTGCTTTAAATGTGTCATTTTAGATATCATGGCATTGACTCCAGGTAGATTTCTATCACACAATCACTATTCCAGAGTCCTTCAGGTAAATTTTGTATGTGCCACATCTCTTTTACTGAGGTTTCAAGAAAAAAAGTAAATATTTCCTATCTAATCCAGAAGCTTATAAAAATGGCCACCAGATGAAGTAGAAACAAAAGCCCATGATTAAAATATTAAGAATATAGGTATCATTGTCTATCTATAACTCAAATTATATGTGAGTGATAGGATAAGTAAAAGCAAGTACCTGAGCATCTTCAATACATTAGGATAAGTTTTTGCCTTATTTATTTTGTGGGTGATAGTTTGAGCTCCCTATTTCCTTGATTTTCATATTTCTCTCTCCATCTGTGAACCCTGATATGAAAGTCTAAATTAGAGCCAGAGCGACAAGCACAGATGTAGGGTGTTTACCTTGCATGCAACCAACCAAGGACACACCCTGGTATGATTCCCAGTATCTCATATGGGCCCCCAACCTGCCAGAATAGATTTCTGAGTGTAGAGCCAGGAGTAACCCCTGAGCATCACCAAGTGTGACCCAACCCCCCAAAAGAAAGCCTAAATTAATAAAAAGAATTATGAAAATACAATCAAGGAAAGCTTAAATATTTCCATCACTTGTTTTCTATATAAAAATGAAATTTTATGGAAATTTATCTGTTCGGGCAAATAGATCTGAAAGGGGTTAATTTAAGATCCAGAGAAACAACCACCAAATGTAGACTATAAACAAATGACTATAAAACAGCATAACTAGGTTTTTAGAGCCCTTATGAAGAGGAAAATCTGGTAGCTACTAGTAGTCAGGTATCAGCCTTGATCTTCATTTCATTCTGGTCAGGGTCAATGGCTTGGATACTACCTCACCTCTGTGGCAGCAACTTGTCCCCAGCCAAGTAGCCAGACTTGTGAACCTCTTTATTGAAGTCTCCATATTTGGACTGGACAGCATATGATGCCAGCAGAACAGCAGTCTCAGGTGGACAATACATATCATCATTGAGAATACCCTCCTTCACTTGAAGGAAGAACAGGCGTTGTGTGATGTCCTGGATTAGTTCCTCAGATACATCCTCAGGGTAGAACTTGGCCCGGAATTTGAAGATTAAGGGACATTCTTTTCTTACATCTTGGGCAGTCACCTGAAATCAGTAAGGGTCATAGTCTTAGTAAAGAAGATATTGGGTGGCTAGAGAGATAACACAGCAGTAGGGCATTTGCCTTGCAAGCAGCTGACCCAGGACCAATGGTGGTTCAAATCCCAGCATCCCATATGGTCCCCCATGCCTGCCAGGAGCGTTTTTTGAGCAGAGAGCCTGGAGTAACCCCTGAACACCATCGGGTGTGGCCCAAAAACAAAACAAACAAAAAAATGATCTGGGACCACAGAGATACAAAAGAGTTAAAGCACATCTTCCATTAAAAAACCTCTAATTTGATCATAAGTACCATAAATTCCCTGCATCACCGCTGTATGCAATCTTAAATATGACTAGACACCACCAGGGTAGATGGCCCAGAGAATATCTAGGGGATGAGCAGCATTACATTATCAAATCTTTCTGGCTTACTTCATTTAACATGATTATTTTCCAGTTCCATTCACACTGCAGTGAGATGCTTTTAAAGACACCCCAAACTTAATTAACAAAATTAAGACCAGGATGTATGGCTGTGACACGGAAATGACTAGACAAGAACATAAATTAGACTATTTTTTATTTAAAGTTTGAAACTCTTTTTTATGTTTTTGGGCCGCACCCGACAGTGCTCAGGGGTTACTCCTGGCTCTGTACTCAGAAATCACTCCTGATTAGCTCAGGGGACTATATAGGATGCTGGGGACTTAACTCATGCTGGCCCAAATGTTTGAAACTCTTTGGGGCTGGTGAGGTGGCACTAGAAGTAAGGTGTCTGCCTTGCAAGCGCTAGCCAAGGAAGGAGCTCCCATATTTTCCTCCCAAGCCAGGGGCAATTTCTGAGCACTTAGCCAGAAGTAATCCCTGAGCATCAAATGGGTGTTGCCCGAAAAACCAAAAAAAGAAAGAAACTCTTAAAAGTTACAATTAGTCTAGCAAATTCTCCATTCTTTGAAAAAGTAAAGCTATACCAGCAAAAGGCAAGAAATTAATTTTCTACACAATCATGACAGTTTAGGCAATGTCATCCAGTTTGTACTAAGATAAAGGATTGCAATGGTCCTGCAGAGAAAATACTTGGGATTATCATGTAAATGAACCTATATTAATGTAATACCAGTTGGAGTTCATGAAAGAAAAGAAATCAAGAAATATGGGGTCAGAGTGATAGCGCAGTGGTTAGGACATTTGCCTTGCATGTGGCTGACCTGGGAATGACCCAGCTTTGATCTTTGTCAACCCATATGGTCCCACAAGCCTGGAAGGAGTGATTTCTGAGCAGAGCCAGGAGTAACCCCTTAGTGCCATCAAGTGTCGTCCAAAAACAAAACAACTACAACACCAACAAAAACAAATCAAGAAACATGAAAGAATATGCATGGTATTCAGGATTCAAATGAAAAAAGTGGCAAAGATTATGAAGTCTTCAGACATTTTAATTTGAGAGTCTGTGACTCTTCTATCTTTAACCAAGTTTCTAAAACAGTTGAGTTTGAAAAGAAAAAATAAATACAATGTAGTTCGCACTGTTGTTAATGTTGTTAATCACTTTCATCACTTTATCCCCTTTCAGAACTCAGTTTTTGTTCAGAGTGATCACTTATAACTATCATTGTCATAGTGGACCCTTTTCTACCCTAATTGTATTCACCACTCTTCTTATCAAGTTTTCTACCATGTACTTGGTCCTCCTGGACCTCATCTCTATAGTCTCTGGATATTATTGCCATATTATCTTTTATTTTTATATCCCACAAATGATTGAAATGCAGGTGGAGGATCGGCGGAAGGTTAACTGGGGACATTAATAGCAGGAAATTACACTGGTGAATGGTGGTGTACATTCTATGACAGAAGCTCAATCATGAACAATTTTATAACCATGTTACCTAAATAAAGTAATTATAAAGAAAAAGAAAGAACAATACCTTCCTGAATGGCTGAGCCTAAAACACATTCACTTGGCTGTGACTCAGTAATAAATATATTTGTAGGCATGAGGTCTAATTTCTATGCTCAGCCCTTCTCCACATCACCCAGTGTGATCCTAGACCCAGTGTGATCCCTATGACCATAAAATTGTGCTATTTTTAATGAACACTGCAACCAAAATTTGAGAACACTGGATATCATAAAAACATACACAGGGAAAAGGGAAAACAAAAATTATGTAAAACAATTTTGAATTCAAAATGAGGCAAGACACTTCTTCCTTGAACTCTAGCTATTCTTTCTAAAATAAATTCTGAAATGTACTCTCATTATTCTTTCTGAACTCTTCCTTGAACTCTAGCTAGTCTTTCTTGTTACGCCTTGACATAGGCACTTCTATTTAAGGAGAATTCAGCAGGCCTACCAGATGTATCTATGGATTTTCCTGGAGCAGTGAGCTGATAATTCCCCCAATAGATATTTAGCCAACAGGACCGTTCATGGATGTTAGTTATACCCCCTACGTAGATTACTGGCAATATTTCTGAAATTCATGTCTTGGTACTGACATCACATGTCCCTTCATTTATTTGGCTTTAATATTATTTCTCCCTTGTAAATTTACAGGCCAAAATAAGGCCTCTATCAAATTATTTTTTCCAGAGAAATTTCTGCACCAAATAAAACAGGCTTGGTCTCTTTCTGCCAGCCTATTTACATCTAAAGGTCAAGTCAAAACATAGCATCTTAAAGATAATGTCTTCTCTCCTTGTCTTTGAACACCATAGCAGGATGGCTTTGCCTCAGGGACTTTCCCTGTTATTTTGAATACTTGCTAACAAACAGGTTTGGCCAGTGTAGAATTAGGCTATTGAATTTACTACGTATAATTCTGTACCCCTTTCATATAAGTTTTATCTCTTTCTGGGGCCGGGTAGGTGGCGCTGGAGGTAAGGTGTCTGCCTTGCAAGCGCTAGCCAAGGAAGGACCTCGGTTCGATCCCCCGGCGTCCCATATGGTCCACCCAAGCCAGGGGCGATTTCTGAGCACATAGCCAGGAGTAACCCCTGAGCGTCAAACGGGTGTGGCCCAAAAACCAAAAAAAAAAAAAAAAAAAAAAGTTTTATCTCTTTCTATAACCAGACCATAGGAAGTTGGTCTTAATCCCTAGCTAGAATACTATTCCCTTAGGTTAAGGATATTTGTTATTAGGAAGGAAACCAGGATCCCAGCAATCCCTTAATTTACATTAGTAATGACACCTAGGGCCAGGAACTACTTTGTTATGTAAGATATTAGCCTTCTTTTATCATCTGGATTCTATCTGAACTCTATTCTAAGATTACAATCACAAAAAGCCATGGGTATAATATATTACTAATATGGAAGAGTAAAATTGTCTCACATCTATGTCAGAAGACACAGGTCCCCATACACAATATTTGTGTGTGGTTAACATTTATTTCATATTTCACCACCCATGCAACCCACTCTCCCTGAAGTTGATTCATTGAAATCCCACTGGCTCTGTAGAATAGAAGTCGCCTGCAGCACTTTCTGAAATGTAAATATTGAAATGTAGACAGAGCAAGCTTTTCCTCAGCTGAATAGGTTGCCCTTAACTGACCTTGTGTTCAAAAGTCCGGACAAAATAATTTTCTATGAATTTAGAGCTTTCCATCTAGGACATGTAAAACATGTGAGCAAATTCTTGCAAAAGAATGAATTCCTTTAGGCTCCTATATAACTCTACAATCCTATTGCTTGTCATCTACACAAAAGAAACCAAAACTATGATTTTTAACAGACGTATGTACAACTTTGTTCATTGCAACACTTAGTAAATAGGTGTCATTGCAATACTTAATAAAGTAGTCAAGAGATGGAAAAAATCAGCTGCAGTGTATATATACAGTAGATATTTTGTGCAGCCACAAGAAATGATGAAATCATGCAATATATTGCAACTTAAATGGAAGTGAAATATTTTATGTTAACTGAAGTAGGTCAGAAGGAGAAATACTAGATGCTCCTACTAATCTAGTTTATAAAATAAATTGTCTAAGAAATGGAAGGTATCAAAGGTAAGAAAAATGCCAAGGGAAGATAAAATGGAAGAGAAAGTAAGAATATACCTGAAAATAGCAGTGTCAAGGACCAGAGACATTGGGCTCCTCTTTAGTGGCAAGATATCTGTATCTAGCTAAACCACTGTACCCTATAGGACTAAAACTATAGTATTTAAACTTAATAATATTTCTGTAAAAGAATCAGGGTTGTGGGGGAGGAAATTTGTGATCCCTGATGGAGGGAATACATTTGGGAGCATTGTATGCCTGGAGCACTGTTATAAACAACTTTGTAAATAAGTCTCTAATAAAGGTTCCCAAATTTGATAGATGCTACCTTCTTATTGAGTTTCAGCCAAGTGGAGAATCCCTTAGTGTCCTGGTACTGCAGACCAAAAAACCAAACTTCCCTGAGTCCAATAGTTTTCACCACCTGAAAAATAAAAAACAAAACACTCATTTATTGAATGACTATGCCTTATCAGGTACAGAAAAGACAGAAAGACAAAAAAGTAGAGCACAAGAGGGTTCTGGTCTTTAAAAACTTATGGTGTCTGGGTTCTAATAAGAACATAAACAGAGAAGTATTCAGAAAGTCATATTTCTGAATTTTTCTATACAAAGTACTTCTGATGAGGTCAGGATGAATCGATTACTTTTAATACTACCACAAAATAAAAACTATACCCATTATCTCTTTTAATTTTCACAATTGTTCTATAATGTACATATAAACCCATTTAGAGATAACACAAGCAAATTTCAGAGAAATAAAGAGCTAGTAAGGTCATTTGTAAGGTTTGGTTTTTGTTTTGGGGCCACACCAAGGGTGCTCCAGGATTATGTGGTACTTATGCTGGGTAATGAATATAAAGTTTCTGAATGTACTCCAGTTTAATTTTTTTCTTTGCTTTTTGGGCCACACCTGGTGATGCTGAAGGGTTACTTCTGGCTATGCATTCAGAAATCGCTCCTGGCTTGGGAGACCATTAGGGACACGGGGGAATCAAACTGTGGTCTGTCCTAGATTAGCACATGCAAGACTAATGCCCTACTGCTTGCACCACCACTCTAGCCAGTACTCCAGTTCTTGAGCCATAATCATAGCCCAAGAAATCTTTCAAAAAGGGCCACTTATCTCATCCTAGATCTAATAACAACTCTAATGACTTTCAACAAGAATGCAGGAGAATGGTGTGTCTAGCCAGGTATAACTAATGAAAAATACTAACTTCTAAGAGTAAACTCAGTACCAGGATACAAAGAAATTCACCGTAAACACATGTGGATTATTAGGGCCATAATACTAGGTCTTGTACGTGGACCGGATGGAAACAGAAGTAGTTGCCTATACCAACTTCTCAGTTAAAAATGTTCAAAAAATTCCATCCTTAAAAGGAGTACTAGAATACACAGTCGGCCACAGATAGAAAGGAAAGAGCGCTTTAGTCTCTTTATATTACTTCAGTCAAGGAAAGGGCACTGTATATAAGAAGTCTGTGGAACCAGAGCTCTCCTGGCATTGCTGGGGAGACTATATGCACTGCTAGTTATTCAACCAGTTGGCCTTGTGCAAGGTAAGTGCCTTTAAACTTAATATTTTTGTGTCCTGGTAGTGAATTTTACTATTTTGTAGCTGGTTCTTCTTTTATAATCACTGAAATATTACATGCATAAAAATTTTCCTTTTAGAGAGATAAGCAATAATTCTCAACTTCCACTGAAGTCACAAAGTGATTTCTATGTAGAAGGAAGGAAACTATGAGACTTAAGATTGAAAAAAATGACTAAAAATAGAGCAGATAACCCCAAAATTTGAAGTATAAGAAAATAAATCCAATTACATTCACAGGTTAATTAAGCAAAATTTGACCTTACTTCTAGAACTCTGAAAAAAGACCATGTCTTACATAATTCCAGTTGTGTTTCTATAAAAAAAAGCTTCATTTCAGAAGAAAAAGAAAACTCACTCTATAATGAGATATATCATATTGTTTTAATTCAAGGAACTGGAACCAAGGCTCCAGTGCCTAGTATACTTACCATTCCACTATAATAGTTCCATTACTGATAAAAAAATATTTTCTTCCCCTACCCCCACAGAATTGCTAGCCACTGCCAGTAAGAAGTTCCCTTGCTATGGAAAATGTAAGCTGAATGTGACAACCCTATAAGCCCTCATTACTCAATTTTAAAGACCCTAATTTTTAGTGGGACTGAGATGCAGGAACAAAAAACAGGGTTTTTTGTTTTGTTTTGTTTTGGTTTGGTTTTTGGTTTTTGGGCCACACCCGGCGGTGCTCAGGGGTTACTCCTGGCTGTCTGCTCAGAAATAGCTCCTGGCAGGCACGGGGGACCATATGGGACACCGCGATTTGAATCAACCACCTTAGGTCCTGGATCAGCTGCTTGCAAGGCAAACGCTATAAAAAAAAAACAGGTTTTAAAACTGAACCACATGTAAACAGCCTCTACCCCACAGAGCCTCAAGCCACTGCCAGTCAGAAGCTCATACTACTAAGAAGGAGAGATCAGTGGGATCAGTATACACTCTGTCTACAGGCCCACTGCCCAGGAACCCTGCTGACACTTGAGGCTAAATCAGACAATCCTAGGCAGAACAAGGCCAACTTCTTCCTTAAAAATTACATAACACCAAAACCAAAGGAAAATCCTAACAAACTGAACTGCAATATCTCTATCATACTTGAGTAACCCTGTGTACCTAGAATAAATAAAACAGATCTACCTCCAACAACTCCTAGACAAATAAATAGACCACTTTTAAAGAAAAACACCCTGAGACTCCAACACCCCAATGCAATTTTTGCAAATAACAATGGGGAAACTAAGAAAGACACCAGCAGATGGGGACATGGAGAGAAATCCTAGCAAATTGATAAATTCTCCAAAGTGCACAAACTTCATAGATGAGGACCTAAAATTAGCATTTAATGTCTTAGCAATGGAATTAAAAGATTCACTAACCAAAGAATTTAAGAAATCCATAGATAAAAAAGAAATCCATAGATGAACAATTCCTCTAACAAAAATAGAACTCTATAAGAGGATGAGAGAGTCCATACTAATAGAACTAAGGAAACCTGAAGTGATAGTGGCAGTGGTAGGGTGTTTGCCTTGCATGTGGCTGACCCAGGACAGACCTCAATTCGATCCCAGGCATCACACATGGTCCCCAAAGCCAGGAACAATTTATGAGTAAATAGCCAGGAGTAAGCTTTGAGCATCACCAAGTATGGCCCAAAAACAAAACAAACAAACAAATGTAACTAAGAGAACTAAAAAACATGCTAGCAAGCCACAGTAGCAGCATTACACACATAGAGAATTGCATGGATAAACTTGAAGACAAAATGAAAGCCAGCAACAACAAATAAATCAATAAAGAAATGAGAGACAAAACATTAGAAAAAATGTAAGGTACTTAATGAACAAAGACAAAAAAAATAATCTGTGATTTATAGGAATACCAGAAGGAGAGGAAACGGGGAAAGGGGAAAACACATAAGCATAGGCTTAAAATAAAAGGATGTAAATTCAAGCCACTGGGGAAAAATAGCTGAGACAGCCATACTTATATCAGACAAAATTGCAGTCAACAAAAGAAAATGCTCAGAGATTAAGATAGACACTATTTATTGATCAGGGGAACATTAGACCAAGAAGAAATAATTGTGATCAACATTTATGCACCAAATGTAGAGCCAGTAAACCTGGTGAAACATATGGATTAAAAAGTGATAGTAGTAGGAGATTTCAACACACCATTATCACCACTAGACAGATCCATTAGCAGAAAACTAGCAAAGACATAAGAGCAGAAAATAAGAAACTAGAAGAACTTGGACTAATGGACTTAGGTTCCCTCCATCCCCAAAAGAAGTGTACACAATCTTCTCAAGTGCATATGTAACCTTCTCTTGAATAGACCATGCATTAGGACATAAATCTAACTTGCATATAGTCACAAAAATAAAGAATTATACTAAACACCTATCAGACCAGAATGCAACAGAGATCAAGTTTGAATGTAAAATGATGTGGAGAAAATCTAACACTTGAAGACTAATCAACATGCTGCTCAACAACAGATGGATCAGAGTAAATCAAGGAAGATGTAAAAAGATTCCTTGAGATGAATGACAATGAAGAAACAAATTGCCAAAATTTTCATAATTTAAAAAAGCAGTAAGTAGGGGAAAACTCAGTGCAATACTGGTATACATTAGGAAGGGTAAGATGACAAAATCAACAGCTTAAAGAGACACCTTAATTGTCTGGAAAAAGAGAAACAAAGAAACCCAAATACAGGTAGAAGACAACAAATAATAAAAACTAGAACAGAAATAAACATAGAGACAAAGAAAACAATACAAAGAATCTATGAGACCAGGAGCTGGGTTTTTTTTTTTAAGAATAAACAAGATAGACAAACTGCTGGCAAAACTCACAAAAAAGAGGGGGAAACACTCAAATATATAATATCACAAATGAAAGAGGAGAGATTACAACAGAACTTCAAAAAATCCTAGCCATCATGAGAGCTTATTATGAACAACTGTATTCAGTTAAGTTAGAGAACCCAGAAGAAATTGACAGATTCCTGGAAAAGTATCATCTCCCGAGACTTAATAAGGAGGAAGTGGAATACCTAAACAGGCCGATCACATCAAAGGAAATTGAAACAGTAAGAAACTCGCCAAGAATAAAAGTTCAGGACCGGATTGTTTTACAGGTGAATTCTATCAAACAGTCAGAGAAGAATTACTACAATTGATCCTCAGGTTTTCCAAAAATATTGAAAAGACAGGAATCCTACGTAATTCTTTTTATGAGGTTAATACGCTCATTCCTAAAGCTGACAAAATTACCACCAAGAAAGAAAACTACAGACCAATCTCACTAATGAACACGGGTGCAAAATCCTTAACAAAATCTTAGCAAACAGGCCCTGGAGAGATAGCACAGCTGCGTTTGCCTTGCAAGCAGCCAATCCAGGACCAAAGGTGGTTGATTCGAATCCTGGTGTCCCATATGGTCCCCCGTGCCTGCCAGGAGGTATTTCTGAGCAGAAAGCCAGGAGTACCCTTGAGCACCACCTGGTGTGGCCCAAAAACCAAAAAAAAAAATCTTAGGAAACAAAATACAACAAAAAATAAAAAAGGTATACAATATGACCAAGTGGGTTTCATCCCAGGGATGCAAGGATGGTTCAACGAACACAAATTAATCCACATCATACACCACTTCAACAATAAGAAAGACAAAACCCAATGATAGGAATCAATGCAGAGAAGGCATCTGACAAAATCCAACACCCATTCATGAACACCAGGAAAATAGGGTTGGAAGTAACCTTCAAGATAGTTACAGCTATCTAAAAGAAGTCCACAGCCAATATTATCCTTAACGGTGAAAAACTAAAAGCATTTTCATTAAGGTCAGGCACTAAGCTAAGCTGTCCACTGTCTTCACTCTTATTCTACATAGGTGTAGAAGTCCTAGCAATAGCAATCAAACAAGAGAATCAAAGGAATTCAAATATGAAAAGAGAAGTCAAACTATCTCTATTTGCAGATGATATGACAATATACATCAAAACCCTAAAGAGTACACAGAAAAGCTTTTAGAAACAATAAAGCACTAAAGTGACTACAAAGTCAATACACAAAAGACAGTAGCATTCCTTTATAAAATAATCATACAGAGAAGAAAGAAATAAAGCACTCCATCCCATTTAAAATAGTATCTAAAAGTATCAAGTACGTAGGAATCAACCTAAAAAGAGAAGTGAAAGACTTATACCATGAAAACTTCAAAATGCTTTAGAAAGAAATTGAAGAGGATCCAAGACATGGGAAGAAACTACTATATAGATTCAATGCAATCCCTATCCAAATTCAGCATCATTTCTTTAGGACTTAGAAAAATCAATTATAAAGTTCGTGTGGAACCACAAAAGACTTAGGTTAGCCAAATTCATATTGAAAAATAAAAAACTGAATGGCATTTCTTTTTTTTCTTATTTATTTATTTTATTTTTGGTTTTGGGCCACACAAAGCGGCTGCAAAACATATCTCACTCACTAAAACTATGATGTAAGATAAAATGACACAGCTAATAGAACTAGAAAGTGCTCAACAAAAGAACCCAAAAATAGGAAGACAAAAGGAAATAACAAACCTGAGAGCAGAAATCAACGAAGTGGAAACCCAAAAAACAATCCAGAAGATCAATGAAAGCAGAAGTTGGTTCTTTGAAAAAATAAAAAAGATTGATAGGCTACTGGGAAAACAAACAAAGAAAGAGAGAAACTTGATAACTCGTATTAGGAATGAAAAAGAAGAGATCACTACTGATATGGCAGACATTCAAAGGGTAATCAGAAACTACTTTGAGAAACTCTACGCCATTAAAAATGAGAACCTGGAAGAAATGGATGAATTCTTGGACTCTTAAAATCTTCCATGGATGAAGGAAGAGGATGTATCATATCTAAACACCTCCATGACCATTGATGAAATTAAAACGGTAATCAAATATCTGCACAAAAACAAAAGCCCAGGCACAGATGGATTCACTAATGAATTCTTTCAAACTTTCCAAGAGGAACTACTACCAATCCTGGCAAGACTCTTTCATGAAATTGAACAAATGGAAACACTTCCAAATAGCTTTTATGAAGCCCACATCACCTTGATACCTAAACCAGACAGAGATGCTACGAAAAAGAAAATTACAGACCAATATCGCTGATGAATGCAGACGCAAAGATCCTCAACAAAATCCTGGCAAATAGGATTCAGTGCCTCATTAAGAAGATTATACAAACTACGCCTGCCCAGTGGGGCCCAACTGTGAAAAACTGTGAGTACTGCCTGTGTGTGTCTGTCTACCATCCTGTTGTGTGAAACTCTGGGGAGTGGGCCGAAAAGAGGCTCCAGCAGAGCACTTTGGCTCTGCTTTGCTACGTGGCCGTGCGATCTTGCTAAGAAAAGAACACCATCACAACAAGAAGAAAAAATCACACTAAGAACTGTGCTGGATCACAGAAGCAAGCATTTCTTTCCACACTGTCTTATCTGCTGCGTACTTGGGCCTAAGATTTGATCCTGTGTGAGGCTTCATCCACGGAGGTCTCCCCTCCCTTGGAGGCAAGTCGACCCATACAGAAAGGGCGGAGTCAGAGGAGTGTTCTGCCTGCATCATATAGCCAATGAATATGACCACAACATGTAGAAAAACCCACAATACAAGTGTGTCAATGGGGAAACAGCACAGGCCAGCATCAGACATAGAGAATGAAGATGACAATTCTAATGACCAGCTAATGACCAACCAACTAATTAACCTCTCAGATAAGGACTTTAGACTAGCAATATGGAAGATATTCAACGAACTCGAAGAAACCATGGATCGAGTTGAACAGAACACTAATAAGAACCAAGAAAATATGAAGACAGAAATCATAAAACTCCAAACTGAAATAACAAGTCAAATAACAGGCCTGAAAAAATCAGGAAACGAAGTGAATGACAAAATGGATAAGCTCTGGGACAGGGTATCAGAAGCTGAGAATAGACTTGGTGCTGTGGAAGATGAGATACATAACAATTCCATACAACAGGAGAGATTGGAAAAAAAACTTAAAGCAAATGAACAGACAATGGAAAAATTAGTCAAAGAATGGGAACAGATGAAAATAGAAGTCTATGATAAGATCAACAGAAACAACTTAAGAATCACTGGAGTCCCAGAGGCCCAGGAAGAAAATTTCCAGGAAGAATCAATGGTCAAGAACATCATTAAAGAGAAACTTCCAGAGCTAAAGAATATATGTGATCAAATCCTGCATGCTTGAAGAGTACCAACCAAAAGAGACCCCAGAAAAACCACCCCAAGACACGTCCTAGTCACAATGACAAACCCCACAGATAGAGACAGAATTCTGAAAACAGCAAGATCAAAAGGGGAAATTACGTTCAAGCAAGCATCCTTGAGATTTACAGCAGACCTGTCAACAGAAACACTCAAGGCCAGAAAGCAGTGGTGGGAGATTGTGACAAGAAAGAATGAAATGAATGCTTCACCTAGAATACTGTACCCACCAAAACTCACGTTCCGGTTTGATGGAAGAATACATGGTTTCACAGAAAAACAAAGGTCAGAAAATTTACAGACTCAAAACCAGTCTTAAGAGAAAAACTAAAAGACCTAATTTAAGACAAGACTAACCAAAAGACACATCAAATTTTGATATAAAGATGGCATTAAATCCCAGGACAATTTTTTCTCTCAACGTCAATGGACTAAATGCACCAGTTAAGAGACATAGTGTGGGTAAATGGATCAAAAAACACAATTCAACCTTCTGCTGCCTACAAGAAACACACCTGAATAGTCAGAACAAACATAGACTCAAAATAAAAGGCTGGAGAAAAATTTTCCAAGCAAACACACCCATAAGAAAGCTTGAGTGACCATACTAATATCAGAAAATTCAAACTTTATACTCAGGAAGGTTGTAAGAAACAAAGATGGACATTTTATATTAATCAAGGGGTATGTAGAGCAAGAAGAAATCACTCTCCTAAACATATAGGCACCGAATGACGGGCCAGCAAAATATTTAATACAACTGTTGACAAATCTGAAAAATAATATCAACAACAACACAATAATTGTGGGGGACCTCAACACGGATTTGTCAACACTGGATAGGTCAACCAGACTGAAACCCAACAAAAATATACTAGACCTGAGGAGAGAAATGGAAAAAAGTGGCCTAGTGGATGTATATGGGACACTGCATCCCCAGAAACCTGGATACTCATTCTTCTCCAATGTACATGGGACATTCTCCAGGATAGACTACATGCTAGCACATAAAACATACCTCCATAATATCAAGAGGATAGAAATTTTCCAGGCTACCTTCGCTGACCACAAGGCTCTGAAATTATTTGTGAATTTCAAAGAGACTCAGGAGAAAAACTTTAACACCTGGAAGTTAAACATCCTCATACTGAATAACCAGTGGGTCCGAGATGAAATCAAGGAGGAAATCAAAAGGTTCCTGGAAACAAATGACAATAAAGACACAAACTATCAGAACATATGGGACACATCAAAAGAAGTACTGAGAGGAAAATTTATAGCTTTGCAAGCACACATCAGGAAGGAAGAAGGAGCTTACCTGAGTAGCTTAATGACACAGCTAATAGAACTAGGAAGTGCTCAACAAAAGAACCCAAACATAGGGAGACAGAAGGAAATAACAAAGCTGAGAGCAGAAATCAACGAAGTGGAAACCCAAAAAACAATCCAAAAGATCAACGAAAGCAGAAGTTGGTTCTTTGAAAAAATAAACAATATTGATAGACCACTGGCAAACCTAACAAAGAAAGAGAGAGAGAGAAACTTGATAACTCGTATTAGGAATGAAAAAGGAGAGATCACTACTGATATGACAGAGATTCAAAGGGTAATCAGAAACTACTTTGGAAAACTCTATGCCACTACAAAATGAGAACCTGGAAGAAATGGATGAATTCTTCAACACTTATAATCTTCCACGGTTGAAGGAAGAGGATGTATCATATCTAAACACCTCCATGACCATTGATGAAATTAAAACGGTAATCAAATATCTGCCCAAAAACAAAAGCCCAGGTACAGATGGATTCACTAATGAGTTCTTTCAAACTTTCCAAGAGGAACTACTACCAATCCTGGCAAGACTCTTTCATGAAATTTAACAAACAAAAAATTCCAAATAGCTTTTATGAAGCCAACATCACCTTGATACCTAAACCAGACAGAGATTCTACGAAAAAAGAAAATTACAGACCAATATCGCTGATGAATGCAGATGCAAAGATCCTCAACAAAATCCTGGCAAATAGAATTCAATGCCTCATTAAGAAGATCCTCCACTATGATCAAGGAGGTTTCATCCCAGGAACGCAAGTATGGTTTAACATCCGTAAATCTATCAACATAATACACAACATCAACAACAAGAAAAGAATCAAAAGATGCAGAGAAAGCATTTGGTAAGGTCCAACACCCATTCTTGATCAAAACTCTCGGCAATATGGGAATGGAAGGAACCTTTCTCAATATAGTTAAGGCCATCTACCACAAGCCAGTGGCAAATATTATCCTCATTGGAGGAAAACTAAAAGCCTTCCCTCTAAATTCTGGCACAAGACAAGGCTGTCCTATCTCATCACTCCCATTCAACACAGCACTGGAAGTACTTGCTATAGCGATTAGGCAAGAAAAAGATATCAAGGGAATCCAGATAGGAAAGGAAGAAGTCAAGCTCTCACTGTTTGCAGATGACATGATACTCTACTTAGAAAACCCTAAAGAGTCTACCAAAAAGCTTCTAGAAACAATAGAGTCATATAGCAAGGTGGCAGGCTACAAAATTAACACACAAAAATCAATGGCCTTTATATACACCAATAGTAATAAGTAAGAAATGGACATTATAGTGCCACACAATCTCAAATATGGGAGAAATTAATTTCCCCAACTTTAAACTTTACTACAAAGCAATAGTTATCAAAACAGCATAGTATTGGAATAAGGACAGGCCTTCAGATCAGTGGAATAGGCTTGAATACTCAGAAAATGTTCCCCAGACATACAATCACCTAATTTTTGATAAAGGAGCAAGAGATCCTAAATGGAGCAAGGAAAGCCTCTTCAAAAAGTGATGTTGGCACAACTGGATAGCCACTTGCAAAAAAATGAACTTAGACCACCCAGCTAATCATCAGAAAGTTGCAAATCAAAACAATGATGACATACCACCTCACACCACAGAGAATGGCACAGATCACAAAGAATGAGAATAAACAGTGTTGGCGGGGATGTGGAGAGAAAGGAACTCTTATCCACTGCTGGTGGGAATGCCATCTAGTTCAAACTTTATGGAAAGCAATATGGAGATTCCTCCAAAAGTTGGAAATTGAGCTCCCATATGGTCCAGCTATACCACTCCTAGGAATATACCCTAGGAACACAAAAATACAATACAAAAACCCCTACACATGTATTCGTTGCAGCACTATTTACCATACCAAGTCTCTAGAAACAACCGAGATGCCCTTCAACAGACGAATGGCTAAAGAAACTGTGGTACATATACACAATGGAATATTATGCAGCTGTCAGGAGAGATGAAGTCATGAAATTTTCCTATACTCGGATGTACACGGAATCTATTATGCTGAGTGAAATAAGTCAGAGAGAAAAACGCAGAATGGTCTAACATATCTATGGGTTTTAAGAAAAATGAAAGACATTCTTGCAATAATAATTTTCAGACACAAAAGAGAAAAGAGCAGGAATCTCCAGCTCACCTCAGGAAGCTCACCACAAAGAGTGATGAGTTTAGTTAGAGAAATAACTACATATTAAACTGTCCTAATAATGAGAATGTATGAGGAAAATGGAGAGCCTTTTTAGAGTACAGGCGGGGGTCAGGTGGGGAGGAGGGCGATTTGGGACATTGGTGATGGGAATGTTGCACTGGTGATAGGTGGTGTTCTTTACATGACTGAAACCCAAACACATCATGTATGTAATCAAGTTGTTTAAATAAAAAAATGAAAATAAAAAAAGAAGATTATCCACTAGGATCAAGTAAGTTTCATCCCAGGAATGCAAGGATGGTTTAACATCCGTAAATCTATCAACATAATACAAAACATCAACAACAACAAAAGTAAAAATCACATGATCATATCAATAGACGCAGAGAAAGCATTTGATAAGGTCCAACACCCATTCTTGATCAAAACTCTCAGAAAAATGGGAATGGAAGAAACCTTTCTCAATATATTTAAGGCCATCTATCACAAGCTAGTGGCAAATATTGTCTTCAATGGAGAAAAAATGGAAGCCTTTCCTCTAAATTCTGGCACAAGACAAGCCTGTCCTCTCTCACCACTCCTACTCAACATAGCACTGGAAGTACTTGCTATAGCTATTAGGCAAGAAAAAGATAACAAGGGAATCCAGATAGGAAAGGAAGAAGTCAAGTTCTCACTGTTTGCAGATGACATGATACTCTACCTAGAAAACCCTAAAGTCTCTACCAAAAAGCTTCTAGAACTAATAGACTCATATAGCAAGGTGGCAGGCTACAAAATTAACACACAAAAATCAATGGCCTTTCTATACACCAATAGTAATAAGGAAGAAATGGACATTAAGAAAACAACCCCATTCACAATAGTGCCACACAAACTCAAATATCTTGGAATCAACTTGACTAAAAATGTGAAGGACCTATACAAAGAAAACTTTAAAACTCTGCTCCAAGAAATAAGAGAGGACACGCGGAAATGGAAACACATACCCTGCTCATGGATTGGCAGGATTAACATCATTAAAATGGCAGTACTCCCCAAGGCATTATACAGATTTAATGTGATCCCTGTAAAGATATCCATGACATTCTTCAAAGAAGTGGATCAGACACTTTTAAAATTCATTTGGAACAATAAACACCCTAGAATAGCTAAAGCAATCATTGGGAAAAAGAATATGGGAGGAATTACTTTCCCCAACTTTAAACTGTACTACAAAGCAATAGTTATCAAAACAGCATGGTATTGGAATAAAGACAGACCCTCAGATCAGTGGAATAGGCTTGAATACTCAGAAAATGTTCCCCAGACATACAGTCACCTAATGTTTGATAAAGGAGCAAGAAATCCTAAATGGAGCAAAGAAAGCCTCTTCCACAAGTGGTTTTGGCACAACTGGCTAGCCACTTGCAAAAAATTTAACTTAGACCCCCAACTAATATCATGTATGAAGGTTAAATCCAAATGGATGAAAGACCTCAATATCAGACCCGAAACCATAAGATATATAGAACAACTCATAGGTAAAACACTCTAGGACAGGGGTCTTCAAACTGCGGCCGCAGGCCACATGCGGCCCACAGAGGAGCCAGCAGTGAGCACTGTTTGTTTGCCAAGATACCTGCCAGCATATATACTCAATGTATATCCAAATATCAGGAACCATGCACTCAAAATGGTAAGCATCTTTGGTAGCACTTATGCCTGTGAACAGACTTTTTCAAGAATGAAACATCTGAAATCTCCAAACAGATCAAGATTAACTGATGCCCACGTGCATCACTTGTTACAGCTGGCAGTGACAAATATGGAACCGGACATTGACCATCTCATTAGCCAAAAGCAGGCCCACAGTTCCCATTGAAATACTGGTGCGTGATCTGTTTATTTATAAATGTTTTTCATTTTATTTATGTAAGATATGTGCAGTGTGAGTAGGAATTAGTAGCTCATATAGTCCAGCCATCCATCTCTCTAAGGGACCATAATCCGGCCCCCACTTTAAAAAGTTTGAAGACCCCTGCTCTAGGACATTGAGACTACAGGCATCTTCAAAGAGGAAACTGCACTCTCCAAGCAAGTGAAAGCAGAGATTAACAGATGGGAATATATTAAACTGAGAAGCTTCTACACCTCAAAAGAAATAGCGCCCAGGATACAAGAGCCCCCCACTGAGTAGGAGAAACTATTCACCCAATACCCATCAGATAAGGGGCTAATCTCCAAAATATACAATGCACTGACAGAAATCTACAAGAAAAAAACATCTAATCCCATCAAAAAATGGGAGAAGAAATGGACAGACACTTTGATAAAGAAGAAATACAAATGGCCAAAAGACACATAAAAAAATGCTCCACATCACTAATCATCAGGGAAATGCAAATCAAAACAACTATGAGGTACCACCTCACACCCCAGTGATTGGCACACATCACAAAGAATGAGAACATGCAGTGTTGGCGGGGATGTGGAGAGAAAGGAACACTTATCCACTGTTGGTGGGAATGCCGTCTAGTTCAACCTTTATGGAAAGCAATATGGAGATTCCTCCAAAAACTGGAAATCGAGCTCCCAAACGACCCAGCTATACCACTCCTAGGAATATACCCTAGGAGCACAAAAATACAATACTAAAATCCCTTCCTTATACCTATCTATATTCATTGCAACACTATTTACCATAGCAAGACTCTGAAAACAGCCAAGATACCCTTCAACAGATGAATGGCTAAAGAAACTGTGGTACATATACACAATGGAATATTATGCAGCTGTCAGGAGAGATGAAGTCATGAAATTTTCCTATACATGGATGTACATGGAATCTATTATGTTGAGTGAAATAAGTCAGAGAGAGAGAGAGAAAGATGCAGAATGGTCTCACTCATCTATGGGTTTTAAGAAAAAAGAAAGACATGCTTGCAATAACAACTTTCAGACAGAAAAGGAAAAGAGCTGGAAGTTACAGCTCGCCTCATGAAGCTCACCAAAAACAGGGATGAGTTTAGTTTGAGAAATAACTATGTTTTCAACTATGCTAATAATGAGAATTTATGAGGGAAATAGAAAGCCTGTCTAGAGTACAGGCGGGGGTTGGGTGGGGAGGAGGGAGATTTGGGACATTGGTGATGGGAATGTTGCACTGGTGATGGGTGGTGTTCTTTACATGACTTAAACCCAAACACAATCATGTAGTAATAAAGTTGTTTAAATAAAAAAATGAACTGGGGCCCGGAGAGATAGCACAGCGACGTTTGCCTTGCAAGCAGCCGATCCAGGACCAAAGGTGGTTGGTTCGTATCCTGGTGTCCCATATGGTCCCCCGTGCCTGCCAGGAGCTATTTCTGAGCAGACAGCCAGGAGTAACCCCTGAGCAATGCCAGGTGTGGCCCAAAAACCAAAAAAAAAATGAACTGACCTAAATACCCAACCCAATGTCAACAACAATAAAATCAGGAGATCCAAACTATAACAAGCTATACATAAAAGAGACCTGTTACACTAGCAGTCCAGGGGGCTAAGTGTGGAGGTATGAGATGCATGTTGGGAACAGTGACAGAGGGAGGTCAACTTTTGTGGTGGGAATTTCCCTAATGCATTCTCACTATGTACCTTAAGTATAACTGTGAAAGACTTGTAATCCACATTGTTCTCAATAAAAAATAAAAAAAAATACTCTCCTTCTTTGTTTGTTTTTGTTTTTGGGTCACACCTGGCAGCTCCCAGGGTTTCTTTCTGGCTCTATGCTCAGAAATTTTCAGGGGACCATATGGAATGCCAGGATTTGAACAACTGTCCTTATGCATGCAAGGCAAACGCCTTACCTCCATGCTATCTCTGCAACCTCCCCAAAAATACGTTCTTGACTCTTTTTGACTCCAATCAAACAGCTCATAGTACAAAAGCTAATATTTCTTAAAATTTTCATGAAATAAATTCATTTCTTAAATTTTGCTCAGGATTTAATTCTGGCTCTTCACTCAGGAAACTCCTGACAGGTTTAAAGAACTAATAGAACAGGGGTGGCAAAGAAGTTCGACACAAAGAGCCCAAATTTTAAACTGTGAGCGTCAGAGAGCCACACCACGCAGTGACCTGCCAAAACAGACAAACACTCACACAAAAGCATATAATTTTAACAATGATATATTAAACTCATATTGCATTTTGCCATTTTGAGTGAGGGTAAAAATCCTGTTCGCCACCCCTGATTATAGAAAGACAGGGAACAAACCAGATTTGGTAGCATGCAAGAAAAGTTTCCTCCGCACTACACTATTGCTTTTAACCCAATGCTATAACTTCTTAAGGAGCAAAAAGTAATGAGCACATATACTCAGGAAACATATATGATATAAAGATATAGGTATATGACTACAAGCCGTAATTTCTTAAGCAGACTAATATTAAACCTAAATTATTTGTATGAACTTTACTTTTATTCTTTAAATATCCATATTTTAATAAGTTATATAGCATCTACAAGTAAGATTTATACTCCAAGATACTATACCACATTCATCCCTTAGCTCTGTACTTTCTTTTTTTGGGTGGGTTTTGGGGGGCCACACCCATTTGATGCTCAGGGGTTACTTCTGGCTAAGCACTCAGAAATTGCCCCTGGCTTGGGGGAACCATATGGGTTGCCGGGGGATCGAACCGCAGTCCTTCCTTGGCTAGCGCTTGCAAGGCAGACACCTTACCTCTAGCGCCATCTCACCAGCCCCAGCTCTGTACTTTCTAAAACATGTCATATGCACCTAAGGAATCTGGACTTCAGTTTCTAAAGTGGTTATCTTTAGTACCATATACATAGCCAAAATAAATTGAATAATAATGTTCAAGAAGCAAAATGTGGAAGATGGTGTTTTAGCAAAGAAAAGAGATTAAGAAAATCCTCTGTCATGTACAAATGTTGCCTATATCTAAAGTCTGTAGATAGGAGTGAAGATCAAGTCATTTTCAGAGTGCAGAATCAACTTATTCATCTCCCTATGCAATTGTCTGTGGAAACAATTCAATAGTATCAGACCACTTCAGAAGTCCAAAGCAGAAGGGAAAACTGCATGAAAAGTTACATGGAAAACAATGTCAATGACCAAACACCTAATCTGAAGTAAAACTAATAAACAGGATTAGCCATAGCTGTATCAATTACGACCTAAAAGCAAATTAATACGCAAAAGAAAAGTTCTTGGAGTGGCTGCCATCATCTCTGTTTCTGTTACTCTATACTGCCTTTACTCAGTTAACCACCAGTTCTATAGCTTAACTTCTTAAACTATGGTTAGCAAACAAACATAGGGGGGTCAAAAATTGAATGTGAGGGTCACAAAAATTGAAAAAAAATTTTAAAGGTTACTGAAAGTGCAAATAACCAAAAACTAATTCAGAGTCAAGTATGTAGCAAAGCCTAGTTTTTCTGGCATCACTCATCTGTCCTACATTTCTCAGATGAAAAGGATTTACAGAAAACGTTTTTTATGTCCTGCTCTACAACACAAAATACATTCATCTCAAGTTCTACATTTAGGAACCTAACTTTCCTCTGCTCTGAATTTGTAAGGCAGAATGAAATTAGATGACAGCTGATAAATTTACTGAGAAAATTACAAATACTATATGCCATGGTTCAAATACCAATATCACAATCTAGCTATCTGACATTAAATATTTCCCCTTTTTCAACCTCAATTTCTCACTATAAAATACCATTAAAATAATAGTTTAGTATAATATATTACTATTACAATAATATACCTAAATATTATAAATTAAAAATAAATGCAAGAGTAGAATGGATTGCTTCCATTGCAAAATATACAAATCTTAAGTATTATTACAGAGACAGGGTAATTTTGATTGTTGTTTTTGTTACTGGACCACACCCAGCAGTGCTCAGGTGTTACTTCTGGCTCTGCACTCAAGAATCACTCCTGACATTCTTGGGAGACCATATGGAATGGCAGGGATTGAACCCAGCAAGCAAATATCCCACCCACTATGATATCATTCTACCCTAGAGACAGGGTAATTTTAACTTAATTAGGTAGACATTAATAAGAACAACCAATACCTTCTACACACCAAACAATTAACTTATTAAAATAGTAAATAATTACACAATCTTTGAGACCATTGTGATGACCATTTTTCTAAAGAAAATAAAATACTAAGTAAGCAATGCAAGTTTACAAAAATAAACAGTAAGACTAAAATTTAACCTAAGAATGCCATGTTATACATGCTATCCATTTATGTGACCTTAAAGATAGCTTTTCATCTATATGGAAGGTATAATTTTACTTTGCTTCAATAAGTAAGGACATCCAAGTTTGTTGAGGGTCGAGATGGTGTTAATTAGAGAAAGTCTCCTGGAGTCACAGAATAGATGAATGAACAAATTTGTAATATTATCTTTATTCTAGAGCTCTTTAATAGTTGAGATAAATAGCTCATTTTTTAAATTCCAAGGCATGTTCCTTAATGCCAGTACAGAATTACATTTAGAATGCCTAACAGAGGCATATCCCACTAAGTTTTTTATTATCACAAGTTCAGGAATAGTTTTATATAAAGACCATGTAAGTTAGAGAACCATCAAAGTTAATATGTCCTTTTTATTCTTAATGTTAGTATTAATCTTTGTGTTGACCTATCTTGGATAACCAAGTTACATTAATTCCTTGTGGTGCAAGGAATGGGCTGAGTGAAAAAGCTAGGAAAAAGTGAGTTGCTTACCTGGTCAAACAGCTGCTTGCCAGTGGTATTGGGTTGAATGGCAAACTCCAGTTCTGCATCCATGGTGGTCACACGCACATTGATCTAAGATGAGATCAAAAAATGCATGTTAATTATATAGCTTTGTGCTGGCAGAACTTAGCATTAGTGTAGCTAGGAGAATACTAGAATGTTAAGATGTTACAGGACTTAGATATTAGTAGATAATTGGAAGAATACTGCAATAAACAATTTATTCCTTATCCCCAAAAGGATAATCTGTCAGATGTGAAATATTTATCCAAGTGCAGGATGATATGATAATGCTAATGTTTTATTTTTTGTATTCTGTGGTGTGATCATGAGTGGTCAGTTATTATTTGCATCATAATTTCAATGTCTGTGACTTATGCTCATTTGTATGTATCAAAGCCTATGTAATATTTCTTAAGATTTATGGAAAAATGAGTGTGTATATAGAAATCATACTATTAAACTCCAATTTTATAGCGATAAAAAAAAGAAATACTTATCCAAGTGCAAACAAATAGAGTTTCAAATTAAACTAAAATATGTATGCCCAGGCAAGAAAGCGGCCAGGAGGAAAAAAACAACAAACTGTTGACCAGGAGTGGTGGAGTGCCTGTGGGTTGTGAGCAGGGTTTGGATTTAAAAAGCACCATTTTGAACTGAACTGAATTAAGTGAACCCAGGAAAGGGTGCAGCCAGCTGAATAAATAACACACTGGTGACCAGCAGCAGGGCAGAAAGGCTATGGGTTATGGGCAGACTCTGGACATAAAAAGTGCTATTTTGAGCCTAGTCCTGTAACCAACCTCCATGTCCAACAACAGATGAATGGATCATTAAGATGTGATATTTATACACAATGGAATACTACATGGCAGTCAGAAATGATACAATCACAGACATTGCAGCAATGTGGATGGACCTAGAACATATTATGTTAAACGAAGTAAGTCAGAAGACGAAAGATAAACACAGTACTATTCTGAAGCACCTAGAACATACACCTTATATACAACTAATACTCAACAATCAAATAACAGGGTTTAACAGGGTAGAAACTCCAAACACTGTAATAGTCAACATATACTCGGGAGCAGTGTCCAAAATACATGAAAAACGAGCAACACAAACTCTTGACTACACGTTATACCACAAAGAAACCGCAACAACAGCAACAGCAGCATTGAGAGAACAGGTATGTAATCAGCCTTCTACTACAAAGGCCCATAATAATCCCTTTGGGATCTTATACAGGATCACAGGTAAAGAATACCACGGGAAATTACTGACTCCAATGGAAACATCTCATAACACTATGTTTTAATGCCTTAATCTTACTATATTTAAAATTACCTCTCAGCTTTTCTATCCACAGACGTTCTTGGATACAAAGGGTGGACAAACTAAGATGGCATCTCGGGGCTCAGACACATGAGATACCATACCCAGCTTGCACTACGAGAATGTTCCGAGAAAACTCTTTAACATACACTTTATCTCTAGGTTATACCTTCTTTTAGGATTTGAAGCACGTGACCAGTCAGACCACCGAAGCAGCAACTTTGACGTACAGAATTATAATACAGGCCCTACTTATCAAACACACTCAAGCAAACTAGCATTCCCTTGCTATTTTCTCCTCTATTCTCACTACTTTCTTTTTTCTTTTTTATTTTTTCTTCTCTTTTCCTTTTTCTTTCCTCTTCTCCCTTTCTTTCTAATGTACTTTCTCTTTTCTTCCTTCCTACCACTTCCATATACTTTCCCCTTTCCCCCCTTTGGAAATCCAACTATCCCTTCACCCTTCAATCCCATCCAGACCTCCCACCGTATTAAAACTCTTCACCCTCAGTTCTTATTCCATTAGGCATCAAGACTGACCTCCTAACCCAAGGAGCTAGTACCCAGCACCCAAGTGAAGGGACACTCAGTCAAACCCACACCTCTTCCCCTGCAAGAAAAGGCAACCAACTCCCCTGCAGACTCATGCTGCACGGCCCTCCCTACCAATTCCCCCTAACGTGGACTGTTACTTGAAACCGGACTTAGCTCTAAAAATATCCCCAATGCAAGAGCTCTTACAAGACCTCCCTGCCACAAATCTTTTACCAATCTCAAGAAGATCAGGGGCTGTGATGGAAAGGTGCCTGGGAACCCACACACCACAAGAAAATCCCAAAAGACAATGGGGAAACCTAAACTTCCAACGTAAGTATAAGACCTGTATTACACCACCTCCTTACCTGCTTTTCCCCAAAAGTAAAGTAGTCTCTTGCATCACTTTGTTCCTTTAATTACTTTGTTAATGCATTTTTTAAATGTTTGTTCTACATATACATAGGTGAGCACATATATTTTTATTCCTATTTTTTTTTCTTTTTGGTTGTGTGACCTGTTTCTGTTTTCTTCTAAGTCAACACCCAAATGCACCGACAATATAATGTAGCACCCTTTCTCCCTGCAAAGGCACACTAATAAAACGGGAAATCTTACATATTAAAACGAGCTCTTATCTACTAGGTATAAGAACTCATACTTGTTTACAATACAGTGATATCTCCCACCTTGAAAATATGTCATGCGGATCCAACTTAGACCCCAGGTGATTAGACACCATCCGTCCAGCCTTGAACCCTGGATCCCAGACATAGAAACGACGAAGTTCTTCACAACAGCTATGGGAAAAAAATCCCATCTGGGACATCCTTAATACTGCTGGGCCACCAACAAATGCCAGCTCTAATATGATATCCTGACAACGAGGAAAATGGTAATAACTTGACGTAAGAGCAGGTTATTTTACCTCACCAGCTAACGATAAGACAAAATCAGAAGACTTGTCACCCTTTGGTCGGTCCAAAAGCCAAGATTGCGATTTACAGATGACTGGCTACTAGAACCATGACTGGACTGTATATATCTTGGGACCAATAAAAAAGCCCTAGTCTAGGGTTTGAATTACGACCTGCACAACAACCATGATCCCCAGTTCCAAAGGTCTGGCTGAGACAATTGCAACAGAATGGGGCTTCTGGAAACACAATGAAAGACGCTATCCAAGGTTCAATTCTAGGATCAGTGCAAAGATCAAGACCACCAACCACAGAAGATGGATTAAAATGACACTGAGGGAACAGAACTTCTAGAACCACAAAGAAAGACTTCATCATAATTCCCACTCCTGGACCTGTGCAGATACTGAGATCTCTAGATACAGATGTCTGATTTTATCACCCAGGAAGGAGCAGAAGTCTTCCAAACACCACGAAAGCACCAAAGGGAGAGTAAATGAACCTGAACGGAGTCAATAGTTAATCCCATGACAATATACTCCAAGGGTGGAGAAACCCCATATCTCTTAGGCCAAGTGAATTCCTTTTCGAGTGACCCCAATATTTACTGTGCCAGTGCAGGAGGGAAAAAAAGGCAAAAAACACAAAACATTTTTTTATTTTTATATATTATTTTTATATACTCGTTTACTATTATTTTTTATTTTTATTTACCTATCTCCTTCTTGTCTATTTCTTTGTTTTGGTATGGTTATTGAAGTTGTTGTCCCCATTTATATTTATGTTTTTCCTTCTTTTCTTTTCTTTCTTTATGTGCCCTGCCATGTTTTTATCTCAAGACCATGGCTTTTTTTGTGGTGCTTATCGTTGTTATTGTTGGAGTGCTCACTGGATATTTGACACTTCTTTTTGTACTGTTGGGTGTTTCACCTTATTTTTCTCCTTCGTCTCTCAAACCAATGATGAGAGCCTCTAGAAGGATTCTGCCCATTTTCGGCGTATTAGACTTTTACCCCAGTTTATTACTTTTCTCTTCTTCAAACAAAACCACATAACTTGAACTATCTAGTCCTGCCTCCCAGTTAGAGGGGGAAATAAGGGAGGCACCAAGACCAAACAGGTGCAAGACTACTAAGTAGTAAACTAGGTACAGAAGGGACCACATTTTCTAGCAGCCCTTGGGTGAGGGAAGAGGATATGGGAGGTAGGACGAAAATGGTGGTGTAGGGAGGACAAATCGGTGATGGGAATCCCCCTGATTTTATGTAAATATATACATAAAATATTATTGTCAACAATATGTAAGCCACTATGATCAAAATAAAATTTATATTTAAGGGGCCGGGCGGTGGCGCTGGAGGTAAGGTGCCTGCCTTATCTGCGCTAGCCTAGGAGACGGACCGCGGTTCGATCCCCCGGCGTCCCATATGGTCCCCCAAGCCAGGAGCGACTTCTGAGCGCATAGCCAGGAGTAACCCCTGAGCGTTACCGGGTGTGGCCCAAAAACCAAAAAAAAAAAAAAAAAATTTATATTTAAAAAAGTGCTATTTTGAACTAAATTAAGATGTGTGAGCCCAGGCAAGTGTTTGGTTAGAAGAAAATATAAATGGAGTGTTGAAGAGCAATGATGGGAGCAGCTGTGGTCTACGAGTGGAGTTTGGAATAAAGAAGCACCATTTTGAAATGAACTTAGGAGAGTAAGTCCAGGCAAGAATCAAGCTGGAGGGGAAAAATGCACTGCTGACCAGCAGCAGTTAAGAGTGTCTGTGGGCTGTGAAGGAGTTTGGACTAAAGAGTACCATTTTGAACTGAACTGAGGTGAGTGAGAACAGTCAAATATATGGCCAAGAAAAAATTTTGAGTGTTGACCAGCAATGGGGGGCAGCTGTGGGATGTAGAAGGAGTGTAGACTAATGAAGCATCATGTTCAACTGAAGTGAGGTGAGTGACAGAGTCAAAACTGTGACTGGTAGAAAAACAAAACAAGAATGAAGTGTTGACCAGCAACAGAAGAATTGACTACAGGATGTGGATAAAATTTGGAATAAATAAGCAACATTTTTATAATAATATCTTGATTATATACTATATATATCATATATATACTATTATATACTATATATATACTATATATTATATATATTATATACTATATATAATATATATATAGTACCATGATTACAAACATATTTATAGTTGGATTCAGTTATGAAAAATGAACACTCCCCAGTGCAACTTTCCTATCACCAATATCCTCCATCTATCTCCTCCCCCACCCTTGCCTGTATTCAAGACAGGTATTCTACTTCTCTCACTCACTACCATTGTTTTGATTGTTGTTAGTGTATTTATTTCTCTAACTACACACACCACTCATTGTGGCAAGCTTCATATCGTGGCTGGTCCTTCCAGCCCTCACCTCATTTGTCTCTGGGTATTATTACAATAATGCCCTTTATTTTTCTAAAAAGCCATAAATAAGTGAGACTATTCTGTGTCTATGTCTCTCCTTCTGACTTATTTGACACACTTGATTTAGTTTCCATGTCAATCCATGTATAGGAAAATTTCATGACTTCATTTTTCCTGACAGCTGCATATAGTATTCCATTGGGTATATGTACCACAGATTTTTAGCCACTCATTTGTTGTCAGGCATGTGGGTTGTTACCATACTCTGATTATATTATTATTATTATTATTATTATTATTATTATTAGCACTGCTATGTATACGCAGAAGGCATTTTTATATTCCTAGGAGTAGTATAGCTGGATCATATGGGAGCTCAATTTCCAGTTTATTGAGGAATCACCATATTGTTTTCCATAAAGGCTGGACTAAAGGGTATTCCCACCAGCAGTTAATGAGAGTTCCTGTCTCTCCAGATCCCTGCCAGCACTGATTGTTCTTTTACTTTGTAATGTGTGCCAGTCTCTGTGGTGGGAGATGGTACCTCATTGTTCTTTTAATTTTCATTTCCCTGATGATTAGTGATGTGGAACATTTTTTCATGTGCCTTTTGGCCATTTGTATTTCTTGAGAAAGAGTGTGTTCATTTCATCTCCCCAATTTTTGATGGAGTTAGATTTTATTCTTGTTAAGATCTGTCAGTATATTTCATATCTTAAATATTATCCCCTTATCTGATGGGTGTTGGGTGAATAGTTTCTCCCATTCTGTAGGTGCTTTTTGTATCCTAGTCAGTATTTCCTTTGATGTGCAGAAGCATCTCAGCTTAGTATAGTCCAATCTGTTTATCTCTGCTTCCACTTTTTGGAAGGATCCTCACCACAACCAATAAAAAACAGCACCAAACTACAAAGTTTCTACAATGGGTTCTACAATGGGATAACAATACAGAACCCCACCAAACCTTGTGGCTAAATATATTGGATCTGAAGGCTAAGCCTACTCATGCCACTTACATAAACTCTCTGATCAGGACTTTAGAGAGGAAATGTTAAAGCTGTTCAAAGAGCTTAAACCATGAAACAAACGGCCTACAAGAACTCAAGAGGATGAGGGTAGAAATTAGAAAACTTTTATCAATATTCTATGGTTCTGTTTTGGGGGCATATCCAGCAGCAGGCCCACTAGATGCAATCCCCGGGTTTTCCTAGAGTAGATGGCTAGAATCACCCCCACGAGTTTCCTCAAAAAACCCACTAAAAGAGCTCTTGCCCTCTATGGAGAGTTGAGGAATTCCCGAAGAGATATTTCTGAAATTCATATTTTGGTACTAACATTTCATTTACTTTCATTTATTTAGCATTAATATTATTTCTCCCTTTTAAATTTACAGGCCAAAATAAGGCCTCTATCAAATTCCTTTACCCAGAGAAATTTCTGCACCAAATAATAAAGAAAATCTTGGTCTCTTTCTGTCAGCCTATTTACATCTAAAGACCAAGTCAAAACATAGCATCTTAAAGACAATGTTTTCTATCCTTGTCTTTGAACTCCATAGCAGGATGGCTCTGCCTCAGGGACTTTCCCTGTCATTTTGAAAACCTGCTAACAAACAGGTTTTGCCAGTGTAGAATTAGGCTATTGAATTTACTAGATATAATTCTGTACCTCTTTCACATAAGTTTTATCTCTTTCTATAACCAGATCATAGGAAGTTGGTCTTAATCCCTAGCTAGAATACTATTCCCTTAGGTTAAGGATATTTGTTATTAGGAAGGAAACCAGGATCCTCGTAATTCCTTAATTTACATCAGTAATGACACCTAGGGCCAGGAACTACTTTGTTATGTAAGAAATTAGCCTTTCTTTTATCCTCTGGCTCCTAACTGAACTCTATTCTATTCTAAGATTGCAAACCACCTAAAGCCATGTGTATATATACTACCAATATGGAAGAGTAAAATTGTCTCATGTCTATGCCAGAAGACATGGGTCCCCATATACAATATTTGTGAGTGGTTATCATTTATTTCATATTTCACCATCCCTGCAACCCACTCTCCCTGAAGTGGATTCATTGAAATCCCACTGTCCCTGTAGGACAGAAGTTGCCTACAGCAAGTTCCTTAAATAAAATAACAATAAAAAAATAAAAAGGTGGATGGGGGCCAGAGAGATAGCATGGAGGTAAGGCGTTTGCCTTGCAAGCAGAAGGACCATGGTTCAAATCCCGGCATCCCATATGGTTCCCTGAGCCTGTCAGGAGCAATTTCTGAACACAGAGCCAGGAGTATACCCTGAGCGCTGCTGTGTAAAAATGAAAACAAAAAACAAACAAACAAACAAACAAATAAATAAAATTAAAAGGTGAAAATGCAACACAGCCTACTATAAAGAGGGATCATCTGTTGACCCTTCTGAATGCTTTCCCTATCAATATCTGTCAACATTAAGGCCAAGCATTTCTCTCTGCCCCTTATTTATAGTATTTAATCTATATAATAATAATTATATAATATAAGCTTTAATTACACATAGTATTTGTACAGAGGTAAGTTAAGGGAAAAATAAAGAACACTAAGTTTTGTGTCTAACACTGTAACTGGCCCAAAATACATCGACCTTCTACTCTTCCGGGATCTTAGTTCTCATCATTTATTGGAAGTGAAGTAATGAAGGGTGGAGGGGCAATTCAGTGACTTCCATGGATGATTTCAGTGTTTACATCTATGCTTTTATAACCTGACTTGCATTGTTAAAACTTCCTGTTTTTATGTTTCATTGGTCTCCCTTGGCACAAGGAGCGTAGGTAGGTGGGGGTGGCATCAGTTTGGTATTTAAAACTAATAAAATAGTGGATAAAAGGAGAAGGGAAGACCCTGATGGAAAAAAAAGGTGAACACACACTGTATTTTATAGTTTCGTTTCCACCTCTATTAATAGATACTCTAACACAGTGATAACCAGTGATAGCTGATGCATTATTTTACATTTATTTCTTTGCCTGAAATCCTGATAGTGGTGGCAATAGGAATAATAAGCATCAGTTTTCAGATATAGACTAGATGCTTCAAATGCACTTCCCCCAGTTAATATCAACAATTTCTTGTGAGGTAGAAAATATATCTCCACACTAGAAATAAAGAGTTTATATTTACTCAATAAAATCACTGCCTAGTAGGTGGGTTGGGGGAAGACAGGGTTTGAATCCAGAGTTAAGTCCAAACATTACAATTTATATCAAGCATAAAAGCCTTCTTATACACCAGAGAGATAGTACAGAGGGTATTTCCTTGCATGCAATTGGCTGTGTTTTGATCTCCAGCACCCCATATGTTCCTCAATGCCCCATCAGGAATGATCCCTAAGCACAAGCCAATAATAAGCCTTAAACACTGCCAAATATGAATCCCAAAACTATATATGTTTGTATATATATGTATACACATATATTGTGTATATGTATAGAAATAAAAATTATTTTCATAAAAATTGTTAAACATTTTAAGTTACATATATGGCACAATCACAAGATGGTTTGTAGTGATCATAAGACACCTTTGTGCACATTATTTCCTGCCCACCAAAATATTTTAATAAAAAAATTGCTGAGATAAAAAAGAGAACAGACTTAGAAATAAATCAACCATTGGAATTTGCTCTTCAACTTGGAGAAGAGCTAATGTTTTCTCTGAACTTAGCAGAAGAATTTTTTTCCTTCAAAAATAAAATATTATTAGCCACCTAGTTATAAGGTTTCAGAAGCCTACACAAAACCTCAAACTAGTACAGAACCCTTCCTATCTCTTCTGTACCTATATCACCAAAATATTTTAATAAAAGAGTTGCTGAGAAAAAGAGAGAACATACTTAGAAACAAAACAACAATTGGAATATGCTTGTCAGCTTGGAGAAAGACTGAATGTTTTCTCTGAACTTAGCAGAAGCAATTTTTTCTTTCAAAAATAAAATATTATTAGCCATCTAATTATAAGGTTTCAGAAGCCTCCACAAAACCCAAAACAAGTACAGAACCCTTCCTATCTCTTCTGTGCCTATATCAGTTTCCAAATTACCAACCAAAAAAAAAAAAAAAAACACCCCAATAACCTTGGACAACATGCTCCCTCAAAAAAAATCAATGCCTTCAAACTAAATTTCTCTAGATTGTTCTTTAAAAAATAAAATCACTAACTTATCATTCAAGAATCTCCTTTTTGGGGCCAGAGTGATGGTGCAAGTGGTAAGGCATTTGCCTTGCCCATACTAGCCTAGAACAGATCACGGTTTGATCCCCCAGCGTCTCATATGGTCCCCCAAGCCAGGAGTGATTTCTGAGCCCATGGCCAGGAGTAACCCCTGAGCATCACCGGGTATGGCCAAAAACAATAACAACAAAAATTCGATAGCATTATATGAAGTGGAATAAGCAAAAAAAAAAACTGATGAAGACAAAATTTAAAAAGTATATAGAGAGGCTGGAGAGGTAGCGCTAGAGGTGGCACTAGAGGTAAGGTGTCTGCCTTGTGAGCGCTAGACTAGGACAGACTGCGGTTTAGAGCGCTTAGCCAGGAGTAACCCCTGAGTGTCAAATGGGTGTGGCCCAAAAACCAAAAAAAAAAGTACATAGAGACAAATGACTGGTATCAGGTAAAAGTATTAGTCAAACTGCATTTCTGTGATAAGCTTATGAATCCTTTCTCCTTTTATTAAGTAAAAATCACCTAATATGTGTAGGTTGTTCACATATTAATTATAGGGGTGGGCAAAATAGAATTGTTAAAGATGGAAAATCTCATGGAATGGGTTACTCTTTAAATCTTTTCCAGTATTGACATATCTGGGCCTTTCCTAAGCATAACAGAAGGTTATGGGGTAGACTGAGAAGGGTAAGGGGCTTGGCATCCATTTTGTCAGCTAAACAAGTATGACAAGAATTGGGCCAGAAAGACTCTGTAAATAAATCCACTAAAGATTCAGGGAGGAAATCTATTTCAGGGTTAACAATAGAACAGGAAAGGCCCTAAAGGCAGGAACAAGTAAGGCAAATACCCCTGTGAGAGACAATAGATAAGCAAGCTTATCCACTTTACCTTGGGCTCCAGGCCAATAAAATGACCTCCACAGTAAGGGACAATCATCAGGTAGGGAGAATAAGATCAAATAGGCTAAATTTTGACCTCACCATCTAGCCTAATTGCAATATTGATTTTAGTTGAAAAGACTTCAAAACAATAACAGAAATGACATGAAAAAGTAAACAAGAGTAGAGCTTTATATCATTCCCACTTTAAAGGTTGTCTTATTTAGTTACCCTCCAAGTACCAAGGATCAGTTGATTTCACAAGATGTAAGTTAAAAATGAAATATACAGGGGTTGGAGATATAGCATGGAGGTAAGGACATGCAGAAGGACAGTGGTTCAAATCCCGGCATCCCATACTTATGGTCTCTCTGAGCCTGCCAGGAGGAATTTCTGAGCATAGAGCCAGGAGTAACCCCTGAGCACTGCCGGGTGTGACCCAAAACAAACAAACCAACCAAAAGAAACAAGCAACAAAAAAAGAAATATACAGAAGAGTAATTGTATACATATTCAGAGGGGAGAATATTATACATTTTGACCTTTTGTGTCAGGCACCCTCTGAGCATTCTGATGAATTCTACAGAAACCTTTTTCCTGAATATGTTTAAACTAATTAAGTAGATAGAAAGAAACTGGTTAAATTGAACTATCAAGTTCACCAATGCATTTCTTTATTTACATAGTAAATAATTACCTAGCACTGAATTTTATGAAATGTTCCTAAAATTTTAATTTCATATTAAGCATAAAGTGACATTTGGAAAAACTATAATAACTAAATCATAATATAAAAGTATCACATTTCTAAAAAAGTATCTTATTTCGGGGTCAGAGAGATAGCACAGCGGTAGGGTGTTTGCCTTAGACGCAGAAAGATGGTTGTTTGAATCCCGGCATCCCATATGGTCCCTGGAGCCTGTCAGGATCAATTTCTGAGCTAGAGTCAGGAGTAACCCCTGAGCACTGCTGGGTGTGACCCAAAAACCAAAAAAAAGTATCTTATTCTATTTACAATAAAGTTACAGGTTACTGTAAAGTTAGTTACTGCCATTACTACTATCTTTTTGGTTGATATTTTTAATGTAAAGAAAAGATAAATTGCAATAAAAAGTTACTGAAAAAAATTAGGTGATTTTCCTCCTTCCAAGTTCATACATCCTTACTAGTTCATTATTATATCCATGGATCCCACAGAGAACAAAGGAGTCCAGTTTAGGAAGTTTAATTTGGGGGGGGGTCCACACCCGACAGCACTCTGGGGTTAATCCTGCCTCTACGCTTCTGCATGAGAGGCAAACACCCTACCTTCATGCTATCTCTCTGCCCCAGGAAGTTTAATTTTTAAGGTGTTTTAAAAAAGAATATGTTTTAATTAACCCCAAATTAATAGTTTTAGGATTAATACATCTGACAAGTTTCTTTTTATCTAATTTAGCACTGTGAATTCAAGTTATTCAAGACAAGCATACCCAATCTATATCATTTCATCAATGTCCCCAGTTACTGTCCTAGCCCCCTGCATGTGTGTATAGCAGTCTCCTTTTCCTTTCTTCTAGGCACTGTGGTTTAAAATACTGCTACTTATGTGGGTTTCATTTATAACAGTTTACCACCTTTTAGAACCCCCTCCTTTTCCAGAATAACCACTTTTCTTCACTGTCTTCCCTTCTCTGTCCTATATCACTCCCCAGTGGGAAGGTTCCTACTGTAGTCCAGTTGTCATTTTCTTAATTTCTATCACCCTTGAGAATATTTTATTCCCCTGTTTCTTTATATCCTACACAGTAAGGCAATCATTATGTTTCTGTCCCTCTTTCTGGATAACTTCATTCAGCATGATACTCTCGAATTCCATCCATTTAGTAGCAAATTACATAAATTCATCCCTTCTTTGGGCTGAGTAATATTTCTTTATAACAGAAAGATTCTTACTGAATAGGAAATCTATAATTCACAAGGGAGATAGAACTTAGGAAGTGTCACAGGAAAAGAACATCACAAATCTGCAAAAATAAGAAAAAATGTTCAAATAGTATTTTCAGGGCCCGGAGAGATAGCACAGTGGGTTTGCTTTGCAAGCAGCCGATCCAGGACCTAAGGTGGTTGGTTCGAATCCCGGTGTCCCATATGGTCCCCCGTGCCTGCCAGGAGCTATTTCTGAGCAGACAGCCATGAGTAACTCCTGAGCACTGCCGGGTGTGGCCCAAAAACCAAAAAAAAAAATTAGTATTTTCACTTGGATTTTGAAAAAGGCATGTGCAAAAAAACACTCAAATATCCCAGGTAAAGAAACCAAATATGATGACCCCAAAGTTGACTAGGATGCAGAGTACCCATTTTTAAGCTTGGGACCCTGAGAAATAATATAAGGGTTAAGGCTTTTGCCTGCCCCAATTCAACACCTAGCATCTGCATAGGTAGGTCCCTTGAGAATTGTCTGGAGTGATATTTGAGCACAGAGTCAAGGGTTACTCTGTATACTACCAGCTTGCCACCAACACAAAACCAAAAATATAAAACTAAAATTGGAAGTCCTACTCAGAAAACCTCCTGTCATACCATGGGCTGTTTCTAGAATTTGTCTCTTTTTTTATACTATGAAAAAAATTTTCTAAAGATGACAAAAATATAACTAATTATGGAGCCCTATATGGCCTCCTAAAGAGTTGAAGAGGCCAAAAAGAATAGGTAGATGATCCTTAAGGCTAGGCTAAAGAGCTTGACCATAATATTGCTGGCAATGATTAGCTAATTTAAGATGTTAAGCAGGCTGGGACAGAATCAGATGAGAATTTTCTGGAGGAAAGGACCTAGAAAGGAAACATAAAAAGATATGAAACTTTAAGGAAATATTCCATAGATCAAGAATTGCCTTTAATTCACACAATTAGGTAATTTTAAAGGAAATAAATTAGTATCTCTCATATTATGCAGATTACAGATCTATCATAGATATTTAGAGCTGAGAAGCTCAAAAGTTGGTCCCTATGCCAAATATTTAATTAAAGCATTGACAAAACATTTTTTAATTAATCAACTGGCAACAAAGGACCCAGCCTTTAGAAATAAACATTGCAAAAGGCTATTATACATGCTTCTTCCCTCTTAAGACAGAACACCATTCCCAGAACAAGGGTTCTCGGGGCCAGAGCGGTGGTGCAAGTGGTAGGGTGTTTGCCTTGCCTGCAATAGCATAGGACAGACCACAGTTCCCTCCCCTTATGGTCCCCCAAGCCAGGAGCGACTTTGGAGCTCATAGCCAGGAGTAACTCCTGAGTGTCACCGGGTGTGGCCTAAAAAATAAAACAAAACAAAACAAAAGGGGGAGCTCTCCTACAATTCGAAGTTTTCTAGCTGAAAATGAATGAAAACCAACCTCTTTCTCCAAAATATGTGCTCCATTTTCTGTGGTTTTCTGAACTTCATAATAGAAACAAAATAATCTTAGATTTTAAAAAAAGTCAGAGAAGCAAAACACAAAAGGATTTCTCTATTCTTGGCATCACTTGATTCAGAACAAAATATGAGTCATGAGGACAGGTTTGTTCTCTATTATTTTCTTGGAAGGTAGAGAAGAAGTAACATTAATAACATACTTGCAACCTAAAAGTGAAGGACAGCAGATTTGATATTTGATAGTATTCTATGGATTAATCTGGGACACAAGTATGTAAAAAATGAGGCAATGTCGATTATAATGCCACACAAGGTTCATATGGTACTCACACAAAGTGAGTACACACTAATATTATTTTGGTCTATCTTATACAATATGGATGGTTTGTGTGGGGTAGCAATTCAAAAAAGAGCTAAGTCCTTGCCTAAATCTGTCCCTAAGGATCTTGGCACATATTGAGATTAAGACTGATAGCCTTGATAGCAGCAGGGAGACTGCAGGAGAAAGTCACCCTCTAATTACACACACACACACACACACACACACACACACACACACACACACTGAGATTAAAGTCATTCTTATTTTCTGAACACAGACATTTCCACACCCAGTCCTTCTCTGGACTATCTTAATTTTCTTTTATTCAAAGTCTTCAGCAAACAAGTATCTCTCCTGTATCCACAGTTCATTAACCAAGACACAAAAATAATAAATTCCGTTGTTAACTCTACCTCAGCTTTAGTAACTGAGGGTACGTGAGTCTAGACAGCTTCAAATACGAAAACATTTTTCTATAGCCAGAAAGAACCAGATAAGCAGTAATTAGATCAGAGTCATATCAGTGCTGTGTTTCCCCACACTTCCCCTGTATCACTGAATTACAAATAGCTTTTTCCTAGGAATACTTTTGAGGATACAGAAGATAAATCTCAGAAACAGTATAAAAATCATAAACTACTTGTCTAAAGAACCAACCTCTAAACCAAAAGAAATTGGCATTGTGAATCTCACTTCAAAAATGAAACTAGAGTACCTGGACATAGAAAACAAAATGATTTAAAAAAAAAAAGTGAACACACCAGTTTCACTTAATATCACAAAAGCCAAAAGTAATAATTATTCTGACATTCCCAAAGATCCTTTCATAAATCCATCCACCTCTCAGACCAAGTTCAAATTACTGTTGTTTTCTGACATCACTTTAGCAATTATTTTGATTAAGGGCCCAGAAGTCCTGAGTTAGAAACAAAGACATATTTTCAAAGCACTGCAATTGTGGAAAGGCCCCTCACCTGGATAAAGCTTATGAGTAAACCCAATTGGATCTGAACACAATGACTTCAATCCCCTTGACATCTGCCATCACCTTAATCCAAAATCCCTAAGGGCTCAACCTCTTTGGTCTTTTAAAAGGACAGTTGGTGTGTAGAAAGTAAATATAAGTAAATATAAGTAAGGGTAAGATGAACCATACCTGAGTGAGCAAGCCCAGACTAGTTTGTTCCCTATACAGAAATCCATGATCATAGCATTACCAAACTAGCATTTGATATAATTTAATCTTTGCAACCACCATTTTCTGCTACCAGAACTTGAATTAGAGTAATTCAAGATCTGGGATTAGGGTAATGCAAAATTTGGTCTAGTTTGACTCATGGAGTGACAGTACTGCCTCTCCAAAATAAGAAATAAATATTGCTTTGAATCTCTAGCCCAGGAGGAGACTAGACTCTCTTCCATTTCCTAGTCCCCCTTCTTGACTGACTCACTTTCTTTTCAGCAATTTCACTTCATTCTTATTACTTGGAAGTAGTGCCTAGCAAATTTATCTGTTCTGACTTTTCTTTGAGTATCTCTAAGTGTTAACTCCAG